>NC_084664.1:62029136-62340913 GCF_028389875.1 Rhea pennata | reverse complement strand
TATATATAAGAATTAAATTACTTAGGGAAAAACAGGGAGGAGAGCATTACTGCCTTATGCATAGTATAGATTATTGTCCCTACAGGGACCTATTTTAGCCTCATATGGTGTCCTTTTTTCTGTCCTATCTTGTTACTTTGCATGAAGAAAGGCAGAGATTGACTGAGAAAAGTAGTAGTAGTGAACGTAATTACTGGTAGTGACAAAAATTGGATTTATAACTCCATGCTGATCTTTTCAGGGTGAGGTTGGGAACCTTTGCAGTGAGCTAATGCGTTTCCTTACATGTGCCCCAGATTTAATTTAGCTACTTGTGTTCTAGAGTGTACCCTGAATAGTGAGGTGTGTAATGTCAGTACTGGATATGAAACTTATGAATTAGAGACCCCAACATCAACATTAGGGTGTTGGATTTTCTATCTGCTTCCTAAATGAAACCACAGAAGAACCCTACTCTAATTCCTTCTGAGTATGCATGTAGTCATTATGGACTACGTGAGTTTGAAATCCAAGTACCTTTTGTATTTTAAGTTGTTCATTTTTGAAACCATCTATCCATCTTCTGGCCCCACCAACAAGAAAATCTTTCTGTGCGTGTGTGATGCCTACAGCCTAAAATTATACTTGTAGTATCACTTAATCCTTTGTTTGTTCTCCTCACTTAGGTTATATCCTGCTCTTTTGGAGAGACTTTCTAACTAAGGTTCTAACTTCTGGAGAATGTAGCCATTTAACTTCAGAAGCTGAGTTGCCAACATCCAAAACCAAATTCCAAAAAAGTCCTGCTTAGAGGTTGCCATGCTGCTGGAGAGGCCTGGACTCTCATGGTATTTCCTTCACCATTTTTTCAGTACATCCAATTCAAGTAGTGTCTAGATCTAGTAGTGGCTTGTTCATTACTGGAGTGATGCTGGGATATAGTCTTTGCTTACATGGGCTAGAAATTCTAATAGGACCATTTTGCTGGAGGAGCTTCCCTCCTTCTGCTGAAGGTCATGCCATGCATTCCTTCGGGGAACAGAGAAAAGAAGGGATTGAGGAAAAATACAGCACCCAGTGGAACTGCACATCCTGACTGTGCTATTGGAGTGACTGGAAGAGCACCTCAGTGTAATGATTATAATACAGTCTCATGGGTTACTGCACCATGTATCTCTTGAGGAACATTTATGCAGACTTCCACTGACCTCCCTCTTTTTTTATTGGAAAGATACCATGAAAAAACCTACATAAGAGAAGTCGATGCCATGAGGACAAGGTACTAATCTAACTGAGATTATAACCTGTGTTTTATTTTTTCTTTCAAATCACCTATGAAAAGGTTTGTCTAGGGCATAACATTATCAGTGATGGAATACTTGCTAACCAGGTTTTCATAACTGAATGCTCTGCAGAGCGTGGGAAAAACGGAAAGCCAGCTGTAGAAAGAAGCTTCTTCTGAGCCAAATGGATGACATCTGAGACCTAGGATTAAAGTGCAATTGCAGGAAAGAGTTGATAATTACAGCATCAGAAACATGCAACTCTCCGAATGTGAAGGAAATCATAGGCTACAACTGAGTGGCAAAGCACACCCAGCAGTCCGTTCACAAGACACATTTCATTCTGTACAAACAGCGTGAGGCTAGCCAGATTTAGCTGCAGTGCTTTTCCAGCTGATCAACAGGAAATGGGTGCAGGCTTTTGAGGCGCTGATATGGTGCTGTCAATTGGTTAGTGCAAAATGTAACATAATGTCAGGCTTTCTGATAGACTTAAGATCTGGCACAGCAGTTGGGTGTTGTTTACTGCATTTGCTGTACATGCTGTGCCTTCTTTGAAACACTGTCCTTGGGAGCTGAATGTCACTCTAAGCAAAGATGTGCTCTGGCTTTTGACCCTTGGCTTTTTCTGTCTCTGTGCGCTTTGCATAAATTCTCCTAGTGTTATGACTGCCTGAAAGGGCAAGTGTTTTTATAGGTGCAAAAAAAAATTTTCAGAGAGATAAGGATTACTTTATTTTTAGCCTCTGTCAAAACTATTGAGAAGGTAAGTACAAAGCTCAAGGGAGAGGAAATCCTGGCTTCATGGAAGTGAGTAGCAAATCTTCCTGGGCTGCTAGAACTTCATCGCAGACCTTTCACTAGGACAGGCGTCTTTCTAAATTGGTCCTGATCCTTCTGATTGTTGCATGGTTACTTATCTGAATAGCTGCCGTATTTATTTGCATCATACATTGCTAGTGGTCAGTTTTTCAGTACTGGGAAGCAGATATACATTGAGAACATTTTCCTTAAGGATTTTCCTTACAAAACTGTGGGGGTGCTGCAGCCAGTGATTCTGGCTGCCTGACGCTCATGGATCCACGACAAGGACATTGCGTGAAGCTCAGCAACTAAATGTTGTTGAGGAGGACCTAATGGAATTACCATGTATACTGCCACCTAGGAAATTTTTTATATATGCTGTGGCCTCTTGCTACAAAAATTATATCTTTTATTTGTTTACTTCTTTTTTTTATGTCTTTCCCCTCCTAAATTCCACCTAAACTTACCAGGGACTTTTGGTGCTTTGAAAATCAGTTCCATGGCCTTCCTTCTAGATCATACTAAAAAGCTCCACGTAAAATGGAGCGAAGTCTGAGAAAGGTTTGTTTCTAGAGAGTGGATGAAGGCAAATGAGTCCTAAGAAGACTTCCACAATATGTTTTTCATCACTTCAGTTAGTGTTTAATCTACCGTAATTAAGGCTAAATACCACAAAAATAAAAGGGCTTGATTCTATCTGGGGAGATCAGAGTTACAGCAGTATAGGACCACCATAGGCTGTATCAGGGTAAGTTCCTCAGAGCTGGTACATGATGGGGTCTGCTCTAGCCAAGCACAGTGGTGGTGGTAGGTGAAGGGAAACCAGGCATGGAAACAGCCAGGAAGGTCTTTTGTATGCTTGAATCGGATCCAATAGCTGTCCATGGCAGTTTCATGAGAGAAAAACAAAGGAAAACACGTCCCACTGCCCTCTACCTCCTCCTGGGCAGCTGCTCTGTCTCCCCTCTGATGGCCTTGCTGTTTGCTGTGGGATTGTTTGGTGCGATGTACAAATGAGTTGCTATGGGAAGGTAGAAGATATCCCTCTGAAGCTGATTCTGGAGATCCTGGCTGTCCCCTTTTTAAGTGGGTAAGGAAAAAAAAAAGTTGTAAGGAGCTCGAGCACACTATATTCAATAAACCGAAAGGCAAACTCAAATCCTGTTCAGGTTCTAATGAATTTTTATTATAATCTCATTCATAATTTTTGGCTTTAAAGTGACATCCCACTCCTTCAGGCTTGAAATATTTTAGTGAGAAAAAAAAATAGTTCATCATTTCCTTCCTTTTCAGCTGTTGTATCTGTACTCTATGAGTTACTGCAGGAAGAGTATTTTATTCTCACTTCCTGCTCTGCCTGCAAGCTGATAATCTGGTGCACCCCTGAAATAAATGCAGTTTTGATTGTTACTCCATCCAGGCATGTTAGAATTATATGTAAATATGGCAGCGAAGTGGCTGTTAAATGTTTACTTAGGGTCTTTTGGCACGAGAAATTAAAAGGACAAACTTTTAGTGCATCCCAACCCAGAAACTGCCCCTTGCATGCTTTAATTACATCTTTGCTATGCAACAGACTCCTCTGATGAAAATACTGATTGCTAGCGGTGCATGTGGGCTCAGACCTGAGTCTCTTTCTCACTCTTAACAGAAGGAGAATCTGATTTTTACCAGATACTCCTGCTCCTTCTGCTTTCTTCCTGCCTCAGCTGTTAAACAAAGCTGCTCCTTGATCTCTGTCTTGAGCTTAAACCATTATCGTCTGGGAGAGAGGAAAAAGGAAAGGGCAGCTACACTCTGAAGTAGGTGGCAGGGAGCGAATGGCTTGCATGAAGAGATTCAAAAGGGAAGGGAGAGAGCAAAGGAAATCTTGATCAAGAAGGGCTAGAAGAAGTCTAGCAAGGGCTGAAAAGTGAGCTAGAAGTGAAACATAAAAATATCTGAGGAAGTTAGAGATATTGAGAGAGAAAGGAACATTTAGTAAAGGGGAGGAAGCAAGTAAGATGGAAAACCAGGAAGAGAGAAATTGCTGCAAGCTGCATAATTTTCTATAATATGTGTACATTGGCTTACATTAATATTTATCTAAAAGTCAGACATCCAGTCCATTAAGAATCTGGGCTTTCTACCTAAGTCTTTTATAAGATCATTTATTCAACCCATGTTAAGATTGGCTACTGCTCTTTTCTGACTAGCCAAGGAGCCCAGACAAATAGTTTAAGTTTGAAGGCCAGCTTTTAGTTGGCTAGAGTTAAGTAAAATGATTTCTGCGTATTGTGTTAGACTTGGATGTTTTTGTTTTAAAACATATAAAAGATCTAGTTTTCTTACAGAGAAGAGCCTTTGGGTTCTTATAGGGTCAGGATAGAGCTGCAGGTCAGTACACTTAGTGATGAGAAGGAAAAGCTTCTTAGGTCAATGTATTTTGGTTGATGCTAACATATCTTTTTCATTTGTGTTTGAGGAGTAGAGCTGTATCTGGTTTGTGTGTTTGTTTTGGATATCAGTTAAGGATCAACTTTTTAGATTTTTAGAGATCTTACCAAATTGTAGGAGTGTTTGTATAAATACAGGAAGGTTCTGAGCACAATGTCTTGGAACAGAAGTTATAAAAGAAATTTATGATTAATTACATAAGAAACTTATTTTGTTAATAAACTGCCCCAACTCTCCACATTCACAATTATGATCTCCAAAAGCTTCAAACCTCATGACTGGAAATATAAACCTTACTTGTTCTTATTTTATGTGAATTAAGGGCTCTTTTTATGTTTCTTTGTCATCTGACTTGTGAACACTTACATGGTGGCACTGAAAACTGTGGGCTTGTTTTCCAGTTCAGCAGGGAAAAGTACTGCTTTTAATTCAGTTGTGTTAATCTATGATGGTAAGGAAAGAAAATTATTAAGGAGACAAATGAAAGGTTGTTCTCACGCACACTCACACTCTCACTCACTCACTCCTGCCAGGATTTTAAAGTAATATATAATACAGGTATTCCTCAGTGGCAATTTTTCAAGGTAAAATATTAGGAACTTTTCTTTTTGCTTCCCTGAAAAATTCTACAGTCACTGAGTGGAGACCTGCTACAAAAATGTTTGAGTATAAACAACTTTGCTAAAATGGTGTAATTATTTGTGTTCATTTGAGACCATTGCAGGGTCTAGGTTGAACTGACTCTTACGTGTGCCTTCTTATGTGGAAAGTCAGAAATATATGAAGATGTTTGCCTTGACTGTGATAAGACAAAAAGACAATGTGGTTACTGTGTTTATTTGAAAGATTAAAATTCTAGTAAAGTAGAAGGATGCAGAATATTTCACTGGGAAGTGAAAGAAGAAAGATAAACAAAAATTGTACGTAGAAAAGGAAAATACTTACTGGAGCATATGGCCTCAGTATTGTTTCATACTCTTCCCTACGTCACTGAAGACTGAACTGCACAAATAAAATTACCATAGTTCACCCTGACAGCCATGCATTAACAGATTATTCAGACACCTTTGCTATTTATCCTTTACCATTTCAGACCTGTGATTTGAGATTTTTCGTGTGAAATCTGTACAAAAAGTGAAATAAATGCATGTGTGCGCTGGATCCTCCATAGCGAGCTGTGTGTAGCCACCCTCCGAGCGCTTCTTCTGCAGCTTCCTCTCCTGGCCCACGTTTCCTTCCCACGCAGCCAGCGCCTCTGATCTGCCCAAAGCTGCGGCATTTGATTTGAACACCTTGTAGTATGAAGATCCATCAGCCAATGCTCTGACCTAATCCTGGTGGCAATAAAAAAATCTATCAGTCAGCCCCTACCAACATATATGTTTAGAGAACATATATGTTTAGAGAAAAGAAAAGAACAGAGGGGTTTTATAATGTTAACGTACCAAGTATCAGTCGCTGTTTTAGCGCAAGTTGAAAGAGGAAAGTCTCTAAAAGTTCAAAATAAAATGCCAAGTGCTTTGGCCCTGAAGTTTGAGGATGATAGTTGCTTTAGCCACCGGAGGGCACTACAATCTAGTAGTACTCTCCAGATGTTTTCCCAGGCACTCACTGCATTGCTCCAATAGAAGAAGCATAAGCAAAGGGGACTGAATCCCAGAAAGCAGTTATCATATTGCCTTTTTTTTTTTTTTTTTTTTTTGGGGGGGGGGGGGGGAATAGTGCTCTGGGAGCAGAATCCATTCTTTTTTTTACTTCTGCTTTAGCTCCTTCTCCTTCCGGAAAAATGCAGTAGCATTCAACAGAAGACTCTAAACCATAGACTTACTTGTACTTTTTTTTAATCTGTGCTCTAGAATTGGATAGGAAATTACAACTTTTTAATATATTTTGTAAGTATTTTCTGTGTAAACTTTCTGTTCTGTTGCAATGTGATTAAAAACATTGAAATGGCACCAAAACCCTGCACGCTAGGATTGCAGAATATCTTCAGAAGTGGGTATTTGTAGCATTGCTGTTGCCAGTGAAAATACATTAAATTAATACACATATGTGGCAATGGTGATAAATGTTATGCATCTTAGCACAGCCATGTGTGGCACACAGCAATGGAAGAAAGCTTATTAAAGAAGCAGCCTGCCTTTCTAAAAAAACAAGTTGTGTTAATTCACAGAAGTTTTTGCTCTTTAGAGAGGTTGCTCAGAGTGTTTCAGCAATCAATGAAGAGCAGTGTAAAAGCTGTAGTTTATATACAATCATCAGATCTGCTAGCCTTGCGTTGTAGATACTGACAGACAGACATAGATCTGCAGATAGCCAAGGAGATCGAGCAAAGTGACAATTATTCATGACCACACCGTGTAAATACTCTGGCCCAACTGGAGTCCAGACACAGAATGATGCTTTCTTGGAGGCTGAGGCCTGAATCACTGAGCCCATGGACCTGTGTTAGTTTTAATTCAGACCCAACCATGGTATTTCAGCACTGAGCATATAGAGTTGGAAGAAGGGTGCAGAGATAACTATCTCCCTGCTTGTGTTAATCCCAGGTCAGTGGTGGTCCATCTGTGCTGATCAAGCTGGTAGCTCCAGCATTCATGGGGGCTCTCAGTGTCATACTTTCCTCTCTGCTCCATTTTCTGGCAGGATACTATGTGGGAACACTGTCTATTAATGCACAGAATCAGCATAGCCCGGGGGAGGGTCAAAACTAGGAAGACGTCCTATGAATAAACACAAGACAGAGTCAGCTGGATGGTTCACAGGAGTATTTTAGGTCCAGCACCTCTTGTTAGATGCAGGGTGTTCCTTTTCTTCGGACTTTATGCTGATTCCACCAGTCATGACTGCATTCCCCTGTACCAGTATTTTACCTGAGGTTTTTTCCGTTGCCTGGTATATTCCTGTTTTCCACTTTTCCACTGTTATCTCAAAGAGTAGATAACATAAAAAAGTAAAAAACTCACTCTCTATATAGGTTTCTTCTCTTGTTCTGCTTTTTATAGTAGCTGAAAAACTTAGCTCACTGCTGTAAGGAAAAGCAACAGAATATGCTTTGACAGTTCAGACTTCAGACTGAGTTTGCAAAGATACTCCAGGGGACACGCTTTTCATTATTATTCTAGATTTTCATTTCTGGGAAGTATTTTGAAGTTTCAGGAGGAAGTGAGCATTTTTTTAAAAACAGTAAAAAGCTAACTTCTCCTTATTCTATGACTAACTAAGCCATCTCTGTTTTCATTTATATTCTAGTGTTTACATGGTTTCATAGTGGTTATCATGAAAAGTTTATAATTTGGTCTCCTTTCACTATTACTCCATCCTTTCAGCTCTCCCTTACTAACCATCACTGTCTCTTCTTTCCCTGTGTATGCTTTTACAATCCTTTATATCCTTATTTTTCAGTGTGAATACATATTGTTTTATTTTCTGTAGCCAAAATAAAACAAACTATAACAAAATCCTATACAAACTATCTGTTTTTAAGATAATGATTACATAAGTCATGAAATAACAATGTTAAGATTGCCTGTGAAAAGAACCCAAAGGAAAGCAAAACCAAAAAGCAAATCCACCACCAAGGAGAAACACAAGTATCTTTTCCTTAGGCATCTAAATAGCTCCTCTGTGACCTGTAGCCTGATAAATGTCAAATTTCTACCTCAAAATCCTAATGAATGACAACTATCCCAACGAATTTTGTAACTGGAAGAGTGTATCTTTTTTTAACTGGCCAATTTCTGTGCTGAGAACAGGAATGCTTAAAAAGAGAAAGCCTGGGATCTACCAATCTGCAATCTAAACAGAAAGTTTATAAGCAATTAAAAATTGCCCCCAGGAACAGAAACATTAATGGTAATTATAGCCGTTACAATATACTCTGCCTTTGGTTTACCAAGTGTTTGCTTTTTCATATGAGATCAAGGCTTTCTGTACTGGGGACAGAGGTCTCTCTGGGTCAGGCCCCACTTTCCCAAGAGCCTAACTTCCTTTTTTACCTAATTCAAAGCCATTTCATACTGTGCTGCAATGGTGAAGAAAGACTTGTAGTAGGGGAATCGACTCAGAGGGTCTGCAAGCACAGAGATCTTCAGGATGATATTCCTGCTTTGTTACTCCTTTCAGCTTGTATTTCTACTGATTTGTTATTGTGTAAGCAAGCTACCACCTTAAGATGCACTGTATCAGCTGTCAAACTGATGCAGCTATAGGGCAAGGGTGATGCTTTCCAAGCCTCTGTTCTGCAGTATGAAGGAGTTGTAGCACCCTGCTGTTAATCCCAGGGCCCTTTCCATCCATTCCCTTTGGCTACCAAGGCCAACACTTGACTCAAAAAAAGTGAGGCTCCCTCTGCTAGTTCCTGTACCTCTCTGCTGTGATTCACTTTGTCCCTCTCTGAGTCTGATAGGTGAAAATACAACAGTCCTCAATTCCTCTGGTACTAGGAAAGGAGCTGAAAACTGTTGGAGACAGCACATTCAGCACTGACAGAAGGACTCCTGTTTGTCTCAGATACCATGGTATTGTAATAACCCAGAGGAAATCAATAAGAGACAGAAAATATCTTCCCTCTGGTGTACATGTAAGAGGATACTGGTCTTCATCAAAGCAACACAAACCATAGCTGGTGAAGATTTCCTTCAAAGGATGCTATTTAATGCTAACTTCTGCTTAGCACATGAAGAAGGAGCAAATGGGAGAATTTTCAATAGCAGAGAGTTCAGTCAGGACTTCAGCTGTCTTAAAGATACTCTGCTTTCCCAGGCTCCCACCAAATTTATGATCCTGCCCCCAGCGAGGAGGGTAGGAAGGCGGGGGGAGGGGGGGCAGGAAGGAGCCCATGTCCAAGCAGGAATGGAGCAATTCAGGGCATCTTGCCCTGGTGCGTCCCAAGGCGCCTGGCAGGAGGGAGGGGGAAAGCAAAAGCCAAATCTTCAGCAAATCTGTGAAAGGTGGAGGTGAGCTGCTGATGTGTGTTGCTCTTATCACCTAAGGACGGTGCTGTGTTTGAATTCAGCTTTGGCAAAGGCTAGTTTTCTCTTTCCTGCTCTTAGGGCTGAAGCCTGTATTTCTTTGCTGTGGTTTGAACTGTGAGGAGGCAATTAAGTGAATGCCCTTTGGTTTGGAGAGGAAGGAGGAGAAGCAGTAAGTACATTTCAAACATGTAGTTCTATAAAAAGCAAAATAAATTAAACCTGATTTCCTATGCTTTAATGTCTTGAGATCAGTCTCCTGAGTGGGCTCTTTAATGATGAATAAGGATGTGCTCCTGCTATGGTGGATTTTTTTTAGATAACTATTTGTTTAAAGGAAATTTGGACTATTTTGAGGGTACCCCTTCAAACTGTGCACAGGGTTGAAGTTTGTGACTTTAAAAGCTGCTGCAGAAGACACACAAATCAGAGAGACATAGCAAGTGGGTTACTCACAAGTAATAGGAGACCAAGCTAAAAGCAAAAGAAAAAAGAAAAATGTGAGGCCCTCTTGACCTGCTTTCTTGCAGCTAGATGTTAGATGTTTAGACTCTGCTGCCTCTCAACTGCAGCTTGCTGTGAACTTTCAGCTTGTCACAAGCATTATACAAGCACATGCTTTATAGTAAGCTGGATTGCTTCTGGGAATAAATGAACAACTCCAGCCAAAGCTGAGTCAGGAAAGTCTGGGAAATTTGCATGAGATGATCTGTAACAGGCATGTTAAAAAAAACTCAAGCAGTTCGGATGCCACTGAGAGGTACTTTTTAAAAGAAGTATGTATAAACTCAACACATTTACATCCTCTTTCATACTTAACCATCTAGTTTTGCTAAACATATTATATAAAGGATAGCTACTAGAATTTTATCTCACAATAAAAGTTCAAGTGTTTTTTACCCTGGTTTAACTCTGATTATTCACAGTTTCTTTTATCAGTCTCTCTGTTAGGGTATTATTCTTCATCAGGTGGAATTACAGAGAGCTTCTGATTTGTTTTCCAACCTCATTGTTTCCCATATGACACTGGAGTCTCTCCTATTACAATTCCACCTCACAAATTCTCCAGGACAGTCTGGGCTTTGCTGATCTCTTTTGTGGGTCAGGTGAGGACAGATATGAGAGTGCCTAATGCTTTCCTTACCCCCAGCCCCTGACTCATGGAGGAAGGCATCCAGATAGAAGATGTTTAATTTCTACACCCAAGACTGAAGTCCCTCTCCCACATGCCCTTAATTTATCTCCTGGGTTGTCTCTGCTTGATGGCATGGAATCCCATCGTCAGGAATCTTTCCTGGTTTATGTCTGCTCAGTCTCTTTGTGGCATGCTTTAAATGTTAGCTTCAATACCTCATGCTGTTCAGATCAGCTCCTCCCCAAACCTTCTTTTTCCTTTTGTACTATGTCTTATGAGGAAGAGAAAGCTGCCACTGAGGCCAGTTCTAATTCCATCTCTAGCTTTTGTACATTGCACCTGATCTTTGTGGTGGCAGAGGTGATCCAAGACAAGAACTAAATAATAATAGAGACTCCAGGGGAGCTTCTGAATTTCTTTGACTTTATGACTTTATCATTACTATTTTGTCTGTAAAGCATTGGCACAATTACACAAACTACCCTCAACAGTTAGAATAGCGATATCAGTCACGGCTGAGCAGCTGTGAGACATCCACCTTCTGGGGCAGGGAGCATTTGTCCCATCTGTGCGACAGGGAGAAGAAAGCTGCTGACTGGCAGGGTTGAAATGGGAGCTGATGAGATTCTCAGATCAAAATGCTCAGTGTAGCCTCAGAAATTAGGATGATTTGGTTAAATGTTTGAATGGCCTCACTAGCTTGACTGGAAAAGGAGGCCTAAGGGAAGGAAATTCATCTTTTCAATAAGTTTCTTTTCTCAAATGTCAGCCATAATTATCTGCATTTCCACTGTATTTAGGAAGTTGGAAATCCACCATCAATTATGTCCTTAATAGTACTGGCACTGGTATGCTGGCAGTGGTTTTCCATGTAGTTAACTGAGATGCAGCTAGATAGGCTCACACTGTGTTCCAGATGTTGTCAGTGGCTACATCCATGGTTTAAGTGTGCTTTTTTCTTACTAATTGGCACTCCTTTCTTTATTTTGTTATGATATCTCTAAGTTTTCTTAGTGAGAAAGATACTTGTGTGAATAGAATAAGAAAAGTGGTTGATATTTTATCTTTCTGTGGACTTTTTTTCCCCTTCCCCTTTCACTTCTAATTCACAGTGATTTTTGTTATCCTGTAGCTCAGTTAGCTCAGTGTAGCACTGGGCTCATTTGCCCTGCTTATGCCTTTCACTACTGATTGAAATGGAGGGGATATGTTGCATGTGAGGTTATAGCATAAACTGAATTGGAGTAGGTGGATTAAGACACACAGTGGTGTGTCTTAAGATACAAGAGTAGTATGTATTTAAGATATTTCTATATTTCAATGAATTACAAAATGCCACAGCTGTAATAGTAACTACACATTTGGTGACCAAAGCTGAAAATAACAAAGAGGTGCCATAAGGAAGGAAACACAATAAACACAGAAAAAATGAGGGCCAGTGTTGGTCCCAAAGGTTCTCCACTGCGAGAAGAACAAAAAGTATAACTAGGAATTCCAGTAGAAATGAAGAGTGACTGTTGGGTAAACCTTATTTCAAACCATAGCACTCTTCAAGATCAATCAGTCTGTCAGTCCAAGCTGAAAATACTTATTTACATGATTCTCTGATTTATCTTTCCACAACAAGAATGTTCTTAAAGGGGGACAAAAATTCCTAACTTCAAAATTGTGGGGAGTATTTTCATCCTAAAAAGAATACCTGGAGAAGTTCCTTTTACTATTTGGGTGGAGAAGGCTGTCAGTGTCTGACAGTATGGGACTTACAAGATCTGCACATGTTGTGATTAATATTATACCAGGAAAATTTGTTGAATGTAGCTGTAGAGTCAATCTACTACACTGTATTTTTTAAAATGATATGTATTCTATGAATTATTGTGATAAATCAGAGAAAATGGGGCAATGCTTTGGATGCAAGAATAAATACATGGATTTAATTCTACCTCATGTCACTGGTATTGTGGTAAATTGTTGTTTCCCTCTCTGTTCTAATGCAAATGGGGATCAGTAGTGAGCAAATGCTGTTATCATCTGATCAATACTGTTCAGTGATCTATGCAAAATAAGCTGTGACCTTAACTTAGCTCATACTGAACAGGTATCTGGTTTGAGTGATTATTGAAAATCCAACTGAAATGATGTTCACTTAGCATTTTTGGCTTTCAGCAATTTCATTAGAATACTGACATTTCTTCAAAATGGTCAAAAAAGATTGAATTGGCCAATTCTCTGATTGAGGAGGTAACCTCTACCCAGTAACTGCTGTTGAACTATCTGGACAGAACAGTGCAAGGATAATGTGCTGCTGTTTAAACCTGGAGCTGAGATGTAAACCAAGAAGAAAATAACATTTTGTTGAACAAGGGCATTCATTTTCTTGACTTGAGTTCCATTTCAGACATATCATCATTACAAAATGCTAAGCAAGAGATCTCCCCTCCATTTCTATAGCTATAAATTTCAGAGCAGTAGTTGGTACAATTCCTCAGGGCACAAGAGTCAAGGCTTCATGGTGTGCAAACTTGAGGTTTCTGTGGCCATATTTGCAAACAATAAATGTGTTCTTATCTTGCTTCCCTTGGGGAAATTTTTTTGTGTAATCTAGTTAAATGGTACAAGGATTATGTATGCCTGAGTGTATATTCACACACACACCCCCACACACCCACGTATATATATATACACACACACATATATATACACACATATATATATACATACACACACACACACAGATTTTTCCCCCCTCTGCAGAAATATGAATGAATCATTAAAGGTCAGCAGTTGCCATATTGCTGAGCCAGTAATAAAAGGCCCATTTTTGATAGGCCAAAGAGCTGTTTTCTTACTTATATGTTCACTCAGCTGAGTTACCTGAATTTGACTGGAAAGGCCGCTTGAAGCTTGTTAAGATACTAACTAAAGTATCCAAAGGCACATTCACTGCTCATACTGTAACCTACTCATAGTATGCATCAAGGTAGCATTGTAACTTAGCTGTAGATGTTCCATGAAGTTATAAATACAACACTGTGATCTCAGAACACAACTCTTAGTTTGTATTTTCCATTGTTTGAGTTTTGTTCTTTTTTATGAAGTATATTTAAATTAGAAACTGAGAAGTTCAACAAGTGTGCTTCTTCCAGACCCACTCTCCTCCACCGAACAAACTAACATTATTGCAGTAAGTGTTAGAAGAGAAGGGGAAAATTCCTTGGAAAGAGCAGTCACAAAAGTCTGAGTCACACAGTTCAACTACCACTCTACATTTTTCTGTTATTGCAGTGGGCGTAGGACTGATCCAAAATAGTCACAAGCTTGAGAGCCAAAAGAGAAACTTCCCCTTATTGCACAAAAGATTTGAGTATGAGATGGCTTCCCTTCTTTTAGGCTTGGTTCTGTGCTCCTTACTTATGAAACCAAAGCACTTCACTTTTAGCTTATCTCACTGGTGCTGCTTTTGAAATAATGGGAGGGCAGGAAGATCAGGCCCTCTATAAAATTGACTTACACAAGCTGTTCTGTATGATTTTTTGCTGACTTAGCAAAAAGTATATATGCCCTACCCATAGCGACTTTCTGCTGATCGAGTCAACAATTTATTCTGCCTGTAGCTTTGGGAAAGTGAATGCTTACTTGTGCTGTTTATTTTATCCTGGATCTTGCAATAATTTGGTATTTTGGTAAAAACTCATGTTTTAAAGGTAAATAAATAATGCAGTAATCTCAGTTTTCTTTATTATGAAGGAGGTTTCTGGTTCTGGAGAAAAGCTTGAAAATGTGAACTCTCCAGACTTAAAAACTAGTTGGCAAAGAAAAGGAATTCAAATCAAGGTTATGAGTGAGGGGAGGGAGAGTTTGTGTCATAAATTTGTCTTACTCAACATTTTAAAGTTGGAAAGTTGGAAAGGCACAGCCATGTCAGTTTGGAGTCTTTTTAGGAAAAACAACCCCTGCTAAGCTGATGGAGCTCTGCTGCCGAAGCCCTCAGTGTAGCTGGAGGCCTCCTGGCAGATGAGTAGTTTTGCGTGTGTGGTTAACATTGTTTGCATAGGTGAGAGAGCTGCACTGTCAGAAGCAATACTTTAGGCCAGTGTAAGCCAAGCCTGTGCTAGGATGCTCTGTTAGCATAAGCAGATTAAAAGTGTTTGATAGTACAAACTAGTTCCCAAACTCTGCCCAAGAGGTCAAGGACTTGCTTGGGTGCCTAAATGGACCTAGAAACAGCTCATGCCAATACTTCTGCTACAGTCAAAAGTGATGAATAAAGTTTAGGAGCTCCTGCTATACAACATACAGGACTAGCATGCAAAGGTAGGAAAGCCTACATTTGAGATTTGTCAAAGGTAGTTACTTCTGGTTGTCATGGGTCTGCATGCTTACAGCAGTGGTATCACTTGTGAATATGTGGGTATTTGCAAGGGGGCACAACTGTTTCTCATATGCTACTCTAACAATGTTAAATTGGGGGCAGGGCAATGTTAGCAGCTCAATTCCAATGGCATTTTCTGTAGAAAAGCATGTTCTAGTTAACACAACTCTATGTTCACCTGTTTTTCCTTCTGAAAACATCTAGATGATATTAGATTTATGTTTGAGGTCATTTTTTTTTAATTTGCAGCAGCAAAGCCTATTGCTTTGATACCAAATAGGGACAAGGGTGTATCAATCTTTCAGGTTGAAAATATGATCTGTGTCTTAGCTGAGGAACCTAACAAGTCAAGGAAGAAGTTGTTTTGGAATATTCCATTTGTTTTCATACAGGTGTTTTTTCAGATTGACCTTGTGCCTTTTTTGTCCTCACCAACAATGTACACCTAAAAAAAAAGTGTGATACCTGCACATTGAGATGATGTAACTGTTTTGGTTCTGTCAGTTGAAGCACCTGTCTACCTCAGATGCATACTTGTCTACACAAAAAAATGCAGAGATGATGTCAGGTCTTGTAGAGTTCCCCACTTTGCCAGTTTATTTGCTGAAGAAAGGAAATACTTCCGGAGGCCTGGTCTACCTCCTATGCAGGAGAAAATACTTGACAAGGGAGCAGGAGGTCTGTTCAGGTTCTTTTCATCATCCTACCATCAACCCAGTAGCATGACCAAGACTGTATCTATCCAACCAAGTTTTATTCTCAGAGTTGTTGTTGGCCTGCATGGCCAACATCATGCTGCTGCTGAAGTCTGCTTGCTGTTGCTGCTGCTGCATGTGCTGTAGTCAGTAGCCTGTAGCCTCTTACTTTGAATAAAGACTCTGTCTTTTTTTTTTTTTCTTAAAAGTGGCATAATCTAAGATGTAAGTGGGTGTGTTAGTGGAAGATGTGGACAGAAGAATAGGACTTCTGTCTTCCAGCGTTGACACAGGAGGCAGCTAAACTAACATTTTCTAGGCAACCGTATATAAGTCCAGAAATTGCTTTTTTTGGAGTGGTGCTTTTCCGAGGCAGTGAAATGATACTTATGCCAGAGTAACATTTCATCAATAGAGCAGGACTAATTTGATGTAGAGGATGAGGATTAAGTTTTGCATTGCGAAAATAACCTAGCAGTGCCTTAACAAGTGGGCTAGTAGGAGAATCAGAGAAAGGCTTGTGACGCTAAATCCTTGTTTTCTTCTCTGGACCTCAGACAAGGTTATGTGTTATTCAGCAACAGGCTACTCACTGAAGGCAAAGGGACTATTCAGCAGATACTAGCTGAGAACCTGGCATGAAGATTCATTCTGAACTATATCAGGAGAGTGCTATTTATGTGATTGGCAATAGCCACTTCCAATGTATAATATCTTTGTCTCTACTTGTTTAGAAGTGGCATAATTTAACAGGTAAGCAGAAAGCAACTTTTCAGAACCTACTTGCAATTTTGAACTGTGAGAAAGTGTTTTTTGTCTTCATTAAATACACTGACAAGGCAGTAAATGCCAAAAATGTAATAAAATCCTTTTAAAACAATCTTCATCCCTATGATGAAGATTTCCAAGAGAGAATTTTTTAGTTTTCCTTCCTCAATTTTGCTTGACAGATGCTATGCTGAGAATCTGGCATTGCACAAATAGCAGCTGTAGTCTGCTGTGTTATAAAATTGCTGCTGTGCTAGAACTTTTCCTCCTTCTGATTCAAAACCGTCTCGGTTTTGGTTTGCCTTGCAGAGCTGAGTAGCAGTCCTGGGAAGACAAAACAGGCTTATTTTTGTCTCATGTTCACACACACAGTAATGCTGTTCTTCTGTTCTATTTTGTTCTGTTCTATTTTTTTTTTGTTAACTGTAGATTTTTTTTTCACTAATTCATGTACCTTATGTTACTGCAACTCTCCTGAAGTCATTGACAAAATCAGTGCTCCCCAGACTTGAAACTGATGTGTCTCCTCCTCTCCCATCATTCAAAGTGGGGAGGAAAGGAATATTTTGATTTATAAGCGCTGGAGTGGGGAGTGGAGGGGAAAGTATATATGAGTTTGCAACTGATTTTGCTGCCTGGACCCTCGAGGCTGACATCCGTCAACTCACAGGAAGATAATTTTTTAAAGAATTGGTCTTGGTGGATCTTCCTTTCATAATGCACATTTACAGGAAAGGTTCCCCTCTTTGGGAGCTCTTCTTTGAATCATGCCATTGTGAATTAGAAAGCAGACCATTCCCCTGAGGAAGGAAACCACCAGCCCTATAATCTAAATGAATGATAGATGAGTTGTTCAAATCTTGCCTGCTCTCATGCAGTTGACATTGTAATGAAAGCTGAGGAAACTTCCTTAAATGGAAGAGAATATGAAAGGTTGTAAAAGGAGCCAGGCAACAGTGGAGCCACTGAATAAAGATGGAGGTGCAAAGCTGTTGGTTTTATCTATTACAGAAACTTAGCATACTATACTTAAGAAGGGGTATTATATGGAAAATCTGTGTTAAATACATTTTCTGTTTACAGTACTTGAAGGACGTACTTACCCTTATCTAAAGAATCTTATTTTCAAAATAATCTCTGAAAGAACAAGCAGAACCCAGCTCTCTGGCTCCGTATTCTCTAAGGCAGCAGTGGCTAACCTGTCCTCCGTGAAGGGTCTAGTACACATGCAATTTGTTGCTACTCAGTTACAAGGACTTATGTGGCCTCACTAGTAATTGATAACTGGTACCAGTGGAGCATAACCAGGAGGTAGGATGCTATAAAGCTTGCCATCTTGTTGGTTTAAGGAAGTCCACCCATCTCCACCAATAAATAGTGTATATATTATTCACAGGCACACTTGTACAGTGGATTCTGTCTCAAAGCTATTTTTGCAAAAAAACCAAACTAACCCCCCAAAGGCCAACAACAGCAAAACTATTTGTCTTGGACATGACTCAGTATCACTGGCCAGACCAGTCAGAAGTCCAAAGGAGTGCAGGACCATGTGGGGCAGGGGGAAACTGCCTGAAGAGCACTACAAGCACTCTGGGAGGTCAGTGAGAGGCTTTGGGGAATTTGGTGTCTTGGACACAGGGGGCTGGTGTGGACATGTGCTGAGGGATGCATATAAGTACTGGAGGAGGTGGACAGCTAGAGTGTAGAGTGGTTAACCACAAAGTACTCGGGTGATTCCCAATAAAAAGTCCCCTGCATGTTGTTCTGAGTTGGGCCTGTTTTGCTGGGTGAAGGACATAGGTGTTGATGGTGGGGAATATATCATCTTGAAGCTTCTGTGCCATTGAGAAAAAAATGGAAATCACCAGTTTTAAAAATACACATAGACAGTGATGCCCTGAAGCTTGATAAGGCCTGTTATGATACAGTGCTCCTGGCTCTCTGCTTCCCCTCAAACTTTCTATAGTCACTTGCAGCAATTTTTTTTGTATACACTGCACTAAATTTCCAGTCACGTTGCACTGAGTATAGAGTATGTGGCATTTGATTCTTCACTGTCTCCTGTCACAAGGGTTGGAGAATTGTGCAATTGATCTCTGTGTGGGAACTTCTGTCTGAGTCCTGTCAGAGGATCTGATTCAGTTCTGAGAAGAGCAAAATGCAAGAACTGTATTACTTTTCCTTTAACTCTTTTTTCCTCCTGATTTTCTGTTTGGCTTACCCCACCTAGCACTACCAGCCTCACGTTGAAAAAGCATTTTTCAGAGTTTATTTTTGGCTGGAATATACTAGTGCTAGTATATGTTATATAAAGCATCAGTTCTATGATGTATCAGAGGCTTTTTTACAGCTTTCAAAATTTCACTTTTAAAGTTGCCAATTATAGTGTTTTTCAGTGTAGTTTCTTTTAATGCTTTTTTATTTCTTTCAAATTAAAAAAGAAGAACAGTTGCAAGCAACAGGAGAATAGCAAAGTATTTATCAGATAATATAAGTAACAGGAGATTTCTGTTATACCAAAGAATTAGGTGTATTAGATGACATGAATAATTACATGTACAGTGTACAATATACCATGATTAAAATGATAGTAAATGAGCCTACTCTAAATATGTGTAGTTCCTGTTGTACTTTTTGTGGTTACTTCAGGTGTTCCTATACTATCCTGTAGTGGGCAATGTAGACATGCTCTTGCTTTTGCATTGCAAGCTGATAACCTGCAAAATTCCATCATCTATTAGGAAAATGTGGTAAGTTACTACCTGGAGAAAATGCTGGAAATGTTGTGCAAGATGCTGCTCCTTATTTATTCTATAAACAATCACAGTACGAAATGAAAATTACATTAATCGTAGATTTTTGTCAGCTCACTGGACTCTTTAAACCATTCACATGGTTTAGAGGGAGGTTTTGTATTTCTGTTTTGGTATCGCACTAATTGAATGTTTCAAAAGGTTAATGTAGATCTGGATTTCATGTTGTCACCTCTGTAATACACCACTAGTGTTTGTGTTGAATCAACAGATCTAACATGAGCTTTTTGACCACAATAGATAGATATCATGATCTGTACCACTAAATCTGTGCTGGAACACAGGTGTTGTGGGTTGATTCCTAGAAGGTACAACACGAGGTTAAATATCAAGTCAACTGGTAGCTTGAAATATATATGAAATGGTGGCTTAATGCCCACAGTTGACATATGCAAGGGTAATTCTGTAAACAATACATGAATGAGTTGATTATCACTTGTACTGCATTTCAGATTTAAGTCTGGATTTGTTTTACTGAAAATGAAAGAAAACAAAAGCCTTGTTACCACAGAGCTCTGCTTTTTCGTGTTGCAAATAAAAAAACCTAAGTACTGTTATTTAGTGCTTTTTGCACTATTGCTCATGGAAATAATTTTAAACCTGAAGTCCAGGCTAAGTTTGAAACTGTTTCGCACTGTGTTTTGTTAAGACTAGCTAGCATCTGAGTAAGATAGTTTCCTAGCAATCTTCTCAAAAACAGAGCAGTGGGTTCCAGGAACTGCTTAACTTGCAGATGCATAGAGAAGTTCCCTGAAAGAAAATCTAGTAAACTGCTTATCTGGGAAACTAATGCAAATTTTGGCAGTACTCTGAAGTGCTGATTATCATTTGTATTTGCAGAGCAATCCACAAATCATATTTTTTTCTCCTGAGGGAACTTGAGTGTTTTGCTGTAAGTCAGATTTACGCAGATCAGGGCTGATCTTCTTATTGAATTGATTGGATGTCTTTTTATAATGTACTTTTCTTTCTGTACATATTTTACAACATTGCCATCCTAAAATATTGTAGAAGGATAAAACTTTACTGTTTTTCTTCATTATCCACAAAGAGGCCATACCAATGGAAGGTAAAATTGTACTGTGGAAAAATAAAAATGTTGCATAAAAAATAGTGGGCCTGTGGTGCAGGCTGGACTTCAGTGTTTGCTGGGCATGCCAGAATACTTAGCTGTTGGGGTGACATTTATGAAACACTGTAAATTTTTATGCTACTGTATATGTTAAGAATCATTAAAGAAACTCCAAAGAAGCTATTCTTTAGAGATCTCTGACACTGTAATCTGTTAGATTACAAATTTGTACTAAATGTTCTGTTTTGAAAGTGTACCAAGTTTTGGGAGCCTTGCTCAAAGGAAAATTGGTATCTGTCACGTATTCTTGACACAAATGTGATGCACATCTGTATGCCTTACGAGCGGTTATAAACCTAACATATGTCATCAATATCTGTATATATTGTATGTACATGGAAAGAATACTATTCTGGTTTGGAATTGCGTTGTCTAAGCAAAATAGCAACATGTAGATATGACTGAAGCTCATTTTTCATTCTGTGCCCTGATTTCTGCATAACTTTTTCTCCAACTTCTTGCTTTCTAACAAGTAGCTCAGTGATGATGAAATGAGTTGTCCCTCTGCATTCTGATTTAAGAAGTTGTAGTTAGGTAACTAAAACATTACTCAAGTTTGGCTGCTTCTGTAGGCATCATGAAGAATAAAGTGCCAATCTAAATCAGGGGCAAATTACCTCCAGCCTGTAAAAGATATGAGTCACTTCTGTTACCCTGTTCTTTGGAATTTTTAAGTGTTTGCAGTGTCATTAAAGTACAACACTACCTGCTTTTGATTAGTAATTTAGCTTAGCAACTCCCTTCGCACAGCAGACTCCTTGATTCAACAGTGTGTGTCTGAGATGAATGTTTAACTTGGAGTCATTGACTGCACCTCTGGGTGGTTTCAAATATGATCAGAGCTCTTTAAAGCATAGACACACAGATTTTCTCCCTCCCCTCCTGCTCTTCCCTGTTCATAGCAAAAGTAAGGAGGAGAAGAATTCAGTATACAAATGTAATAATAATTTCTTGTATGTTCAGTTCCCTAATTATTTGTGAAAGCTGTGCTTCTAATATACAAACAACATGTAGTTATGCTAAGCTAATGCTGTGGCAGTAGCTCTACATATTGAACTTAATGAGTCTTCATATGGTATCACAGATGGTATGCAAAAATAAGTTTTTTTTTGTTTGTGCCATTTCTGTACAAAAATATGTGCACCTGGGAGCTAATACTGTATACAAATGCAGTACTGCCAAAGTTCAGACATATCGAAATTGTGTGTCAGAATTCAAAAGCACATTGCTAGTTTTAAATGTTTTAAATATAATAGTTTTTGCCTTCTGTTTTTGGAGTCCTTGGAGTTCAACTTTTGAAAGTTCTGCTGCAACCTTGAAAACTAGAAGCTGATTGTAATCCTGTTTTTCTCTTTTAATCAGTGATGAAATTTTCAGGTAATCATGTGGTCTGTGTAATGCAACTTTAAGAAAACTCCAAATTTTGTGAGGCTCAGCAAGGCTTTGAAGTGGCTGATTGTGTACACCTGTGCACTGCTGATTAAGAGATTGATCCCATTCCCAGAGTCTCTCAGCTTGATTTAGGGACACATTAGGTATTATTTAAGCGTAATCCATATTGTGCAGTCATGCAGATGGCACTGATCCAGCAGAAGGTTAGGGAGAAACTGTGTTTCTGAGAACAGCGAGATGCATGTGTATAAAAGGTCTGTAACATGTGTTCTCCTTCTCCAGCTGGAACACAGAAAGAAGAGATTTAAGATGTGATGGTGAATAAAGGATTTTTATTATGTTTGCCTTCTAAATATGCTGGAGTTCTCCCAGCAATACTGTATAGTTTTTGTGCAAATGAGACTGTAAGCACTTCTGGGACCTAGTGTGTCTTCTGTTTGCCCAGCACTTGTGTTGCTCTCAGTAAGTAGTTGGATGTCATTACCTTCCACGCGTTCACCTTTCCGCCTATCCCCGTAACGTGAAGCACTGCAAAAAGTAGACTTAAAGCTTTGAAGCCCAGCCTGAGCTGAGTGCCCACTGCTTTGAGGGGGAAGGACGGCCCCCAAGAAATGAATTTACAGATGTTAAGCGCTGTATTGCCTAAATCGGCCAGGAGGAAATGCCTAGGGGTAGGACGGGCTGTAAATCTCGCCTCTGTATCTATTCCTGCTTAGGAAGCGCATCCACAACCTTGGTTCTGGATCTGTGGCTGTGGAAGAAGAGCTACAAAGCGGTCAAGTCGGTACGGCAACTGCTCTTCTGCTCCCTGCCCCAGCGGTCAGGGGGGATGATCGGGCCGTTTCCTTTGTCTGTAGCAATGCGCATCCACCCCCCAGGAGAGGCCCCAACCATCAGCTGATAGCACGATCTGGGTTAGGCCTCTCAATCCTGTTAATTAAATCCCCCTTTGCTTCGGCGCGTACGCCGTTATTCCCGCGAGGAAAGGGCCTCAGGTAACTTCGGGGACCGAGCTCCCCCTCTGCCGCAGGGAAGGCGCGAACCCTTGTTTCTCGTGTCCGCGGGCGCCGCTCGCCCAGACGCCGCGGTGAAGGGCGCGGGTGCCTCCGCTCCGCCGCCGCCCTGCCCGCCCAGCGTGCTTCGCAGGGCGCCTCCGCGGCGGCCGCCACCCCCGCTGCCCTTGGGAGGATCCTTCTGGAGCCCCCTGGGCACCTTCCCCCGCCGCCGCGCCTGCTTAGGCGCTTTCTCGTGTACCTGCGGCAGCGGCCGGCCGGGGGGGAGCCCCGAGAGGGTGGGGGGCGGCGGCGACCCCCCCCCTGTCCCCTCAAAGTGAGGGGGCCGCGGGCCAGGCGCGGGCGGGCCGCGGCGCTTCCCCGCCTCCTGCCGCAGCCGGGATCGGGGCGCGCGGAGGGAGTGAAAGAAAAAGAAACAAGTGGGCGCGGAGGGGAGGGGAGCGGAGCGGAGGCGGGGAGCGGGGATAGGGGATCGCCGCTCCCGCTCCCCTGCCCAACGGCCGCGAGGGGGCCGCTGCTGGCGGCGGCGGCGGGAGCGGCGCCGCGGCCGGGCCGGTGAGCGCCGCGGGGCTTTGTTCCGGCAGGGCGAGGGCGGGCGGCGGCCCCAGCCGTCAGGGGAGGGCCCGGCGCTTTCCTCCCCCGGGAGGAACCCGAAGGGGCGGCGGCGGGGGTGGCCCCGCGGCGGCGGGGGCGGGGGCGGCCCCGCGCCCGCTGACACCCAGCGCGGGGAGCCGCCGCCGAGCGGCTGTGGGCTCCGCGGCCGCGCTCCTCCTCCGAGTCGGCGTCGCCTCCGGGTCGCCCGCGGGTGTAACGAGTGGTAAGCGGCCCCCAGGCTTTGTTTCCAAGCCTAGCGTTAAGTGATAATTACAGCTTTTGAGTGCATTTTTTTTTCAGTATTATTATTTTTTAAATACTGTTTGTGTGTTAGGCGGTCGGTTTCCGTCCGCGCGCCGAGGAGCGCCTGCCTGAAGTAAGTAGCAAGCGGTCAGCCGTAGCGCTCGCCGCAGCGGCGGCGTTCAGGGTTTGGCTCTAGGTGTGATGAAGTGAAGCAGCCGTGAGGCTGGAGAGGGCGAAAGCTGTGCGGAGAAGGCTTCGGGGTCGGTGCTGTTTGATAGAAAACTTCTGGATACTGCTGAGCACCGTGACTGATCACAGATGTCTTCAGCCGGCTGATTTTTTTTTCTTTTTAAAGGTACTGCTGCTGTAAATTAGTTAAGATTATTGTATAGAGGGCCAGATGGAGCTTTCTCTGAAACTAATGGGATTCCCGAAGCCAGGAATCTTCAGGATTCCTTGAAGTTGTAAAATAAAACTTCCGAAGTATCAGAAGTTGGGGTTTTCTCATATTAAATAGCTAAAAGGATTTTCTGTTTCTCGGAATTAAATTGGTTACTTCTTGTAACTAATGGTTATTGGAAACTTTGATTAATCATTTAATTTATTGAGGTACAGGTGCTTCAGAGTCAGCACGGCATTGCCAGGAGTTTTCCACAGGTTAAATTAAAACATCTGCTTTCTTAACATGCGTGAGTGCACCACAAGGAACAATTATTTAAGCAGGTAATGGCACAAGTGCTTCAATCGGTGTTCCTTGCGATTTCTGACTTAGTCCAAGGATCCTGCCAGCAGTTCACGCTTTCTCTGTTTTACTGAACAACTGCAGTATTTTGGGATGCTCTTACTGTAGATAATACCTTCTCTGGCCTATTTTTGGTTTTGTTTTCGAGTCATGCAGAACATATTTATAGCTGGAGCAGAGGTGTTCTGTATGGTGGATTCTTTCTCTGTGTTGCTTGCTGAGTGACCATGGGTCCATTCTGTACGTTTATTGATAGAAGGAGATATAGCATCACCTTGAGATTCTGAATAATATGGAAGACTAGAAGAATATGGTAACTTTCTTCAAGTAGGAGAAGCTTATAGAGAGGTTCTTCATCTCTTCTGTGTCTGACTTTCTCTGGAAATGACAGCACTGACAGAGAACAAGACTGTATTTTGGGGAAGTAAGGCTTATTAGAGTAATAATGTTAGTGTCATTACTTGTGTATCTCCTAAACATACTCTTTAAAAAACAAAAACAGAAACGGTAACCAAAATAGCAAGCAGTCCTAAAGTTGCAGAACACATGTAATGAAGGAAAAACAAATCCAGTCAAACATTTGCAATACAAGCAAATTAATCTGGAAGTCAATAAACAAAATAAATGCAGTGGTTGGTTAGGCATTTACTTTTTGGGCCTGGTGTTCTGCTTGCTCCTACTTGAGCATTTCCAGCAGAGTTTTTCTGGCTGTCAGTTGCAAGGTCAAGCTGTTATTCGTTCACATGCTGTGAGAGTCTCCTGATTCCCATCAACATGCTTAACGTGTGAGAATAATCTGTATTGAATGAGTCTGTATACATCATGACACTTTGTGCTGAGTCTGATGAAGACTACAGATAAAGGTGTGCATCCTATCGGGAATATACAGTTACTGCCTTAGCAATAAATGCTGGATGTGCCTCACGCATCAGCTTTGCAAAGCTTGTCAGAAATTTATGGCATTGTTCTGGGGGGAAAAGAAGTACTGAAGGTGCTGGTATATTGGTGTTTTTCCATGTTCTTGTGATGTGAAAAATGCCATGTGTGTTGTGCAACTAAGTTTGCTGTAAGCACACTTTGGCACACTTTTTTTCCTTGAAGTGTAACCTAAAATACCACATGGCTAGTTTGATTCCTAATTCTGAGGCTGAGTCACTGAGTAAAGTTGGGAAGGTCATAGTGGAGGTGTTTATCCAGCTGTTAAGTAAGGTACTTATCTACCTCACATTGATGGCTTAGGAATTAAAATGAATTGCTTGAGTGAAATGGCACCATGGAGAAAATCCTGTTGCTTCCCATTCAGAAGCATCAGACCTTTTTAGTGTGGAGATGTATCAAGTGACCAAGCCTCACCAGCAACAAGGAGAAGAAGCCTAGAAAAGGAGAACCTTTGCAGGTCAAGCTGCTCTCTGCTCCTAGCTTCCCCTTAGAGGGCTCAAATATAGGACGTAAAGACACCCAGAAGGTACCAAATCCAAATTACAGCCTTTATATATTAATTAGACCTAAGCTATTCCTGAAGAACCTGCTCTTGGAAAACCTCTCCTGATGGAGACTCGCCAGTCTCCCTAGGTGGCCATGGAGTAAGAGTGTGTAACAGGAGGGGCGGGAGGAGGAAGCCAGCTGTTCAGGCATTTTGTTGTTGTTGTTTTTGTTTCCTGGCCTCAGTGCCTTTGTGACTGGAAGGTGAGAGGAGAGCAGGTGCCTGTAGAAGCTCTCCGAGGGTCAGTTTGGTCCTCGGAAATTATTTCTTATGGTGTGGGCCTGCATGGGGACAAGGATTTGCCTGTAAGTATTTGCAGGTGTTTAGCAGTAAATTATTTTACTGGTGGTGGTGGTGAGGAAGCAAGCATCCTGGAAATGTCAGGGCTGTTAAATTTTTGGCAGGCCAGTGATCCCAAAGTGAGGCTTGCCCTTTGTTGATGAATGAAAACTGAGTTTCAGAAAAGCAGCCTGGAAGATGATATTTCACACCTGGAATGGAGCAATCTGCTACCCTGCTCATTGTAAAACTCATAGCAACCTGACAGAAGTGTACTTCATAGTATTCATCTTGGCTTTTAAAATTAATCCTTTAGTGCAATGTCTGGAATGGCAGAATAAACATAATGAGTTGTATTTGATAAATGAGAGAGCCAGGAGGTTGAGTTAAGTTTAAACTATTTTTATGGCAGTGTGGGAGAGTCCATAGTGATAATGGTAATGTACTTTATACGTGTAAGCCTTTTTTTTTTCCTCCTCTGCTTGTTATGGTAATAGCTTCTGTGTTCATATGTTTCACAATATAATTCTGCTTTTTAAGTTGCTAATATTTCACACAGTTTAAAAAAATAACTGGACTTGCACACTCAGGACTCCTAGGTTCAGGGAGAGGGGCAGAGCTGTTCTGTCGTTGATGTATTAAGGCAGAATTTCCATAGCCTGCAGGGTCTATTGTAGTGATCTGTCGCTGATATGAAATTAGCATTGCCTTGCTTCACAGGGACCAAGCTTTCACCATTTTTTTTCCTGCTGTTTTCCTATCTGATTACCCTGTGGGTATAGACCTGTGTGATAACAAAATTGAGATAATGAATTGCTGGAGGCATAAAGTGACAGATTGATTTGCAGTAATCTAATGGACAGGTGTGTTGATGCAGCCTGCTTCCAGTCCACCTCCACTGGAAAAGATCTGAGGAAATTAAGCAGCCTTGGAGACAGAGGAAGGGAAGATGCTGTTATGCCTTTGTAGTTCCTTAAGCTACATGGACACTTTTAGCTTGGGGGACGTCAGAAAGAGGATGTCTAATTCATTTAGGAATGTATTTCTTTGTGATTTGGGGGAATGAGAAAGAATGGTGTTTAGAGAACAGTCTTTTGGGTTTACATATTCAGGAGGCGCTTGCTCTAAAGCTTTGCTTTTTTATTTAATCTATCATTCCTGCATGTATTTACTGAAAGACAAAGGTGGTGGTGTTATCTTTTAAGCTTTAACCATAGAAACAAACAAACAAAAAATGCAGACATGAGGGCATCTATGTTTTCTACCCAGCTAGTTGTAAACTGTATCTTAGTGGATGGAGTGAAAAGAGAGTGATCATGACTTAAACTAAATAACCTGCAGGCATATGTTTTTATTTTTGATTACAATGCTATTTATTTATTTTTTTCTTTAAGGAAAATGATTTTAGTTGGGTAAGCTGTGGAACCCTGCAATATAAGTAAATATGTAGTTCTTTCTTGTCTTCAAAAATCATTATATATAATAATTTATGTATATAAACATAGTTATATATATATATGTATAAATAAATATATAAAAAAACTTTTAACCTACCATCTACACTCTTGTCCCTTGCCTCCTGTGTTTCACACTGTAAATGCATTCCCACAGCTCAGAAGAAGTGTTTACAATTGTCTTTTTAGTTGAACGAAATTGGTTTGTCTTCCTTCTTCCATAAGTCTGTCTATGCCTTCCTTTCTCAGCAGCTCGTAATAATGAAATCCATTGAAGAAGATAATGTTGAAAAAAGAAATACCACTGTATAATTTGACCAGGACAATTTACATTTGGGTAATACTATCCTGTTAGATATGAGAGGAGCACTCTCTGGCAGTGTTTCTTTGCATCAATAATAATAAAAAGCCTCCCATATATACATGTGCTAAAACAGAGGAAGTGTAATCTGAGGGAGAATTTTATTTATTCTTTTTTAATAAGGTTTCTAGACTGCCAAATCAGGGCACTTTTCTGCATTTTGCAATTTAAACTGTTGAGTAATAGTGTTTTGTTAGGTGGTAACACTGTTTCTTTAGCAACTGGAGACTGAAAGAATTTAAGTAGTTTTGCAGGCATTTAGTATCAATAAATTAGTTTTGGCATTCTCTAGTATGGACAGTAAATTTAAAATGAAAGCATTTGAAGAAGATCCTACAGTTGTTGAGAAAGTGAAGAGTAGAAGCTTGTTTCCTTGTTCGCTAGCAAATCTAATTCAAGAAATACTGCTATGCTATATACTTCTGTTTACATACAGTGTTACTAGCTTTTGGTCAGTAGAAACTATGAATTAAATGAACTAGGTATTATTACTGCTATTTTAATAGGCACCATGCTAATTGCAGTGGGAAACTTTAATAGGAAAATGCTATTCATTACATTAGAAGACTTTTAGTGCTTGCGGGTATAATCATGAAACTTACTTGCCCATATTTGCCTACATAATCCATGATGATTTGGGCTTGCTATTCTGTACACACTAACTTGGAAGATACTAACTGGTCTTCATTACCGCATTAGAGATGTGCAGCTGCATGTTGTGCTCAGTTGTCCATAAAGGTGACTTTTCACATCTTGCAGGACTTCACTGGTTGTGAAACCTCCTTGAAAGTAACCAAAATTATTAAAGCTGTGGTGCTCTCTATGTGGAGTCACCAGTCTTAGGAACTGCCATGTATTTAACAGTTCTATAGATATCCATGGCATAAGGCTATCCAAATTGAGCATCTCAACTGATTCTCACACAAGGATTTCTGCATTAAGTGCCGTAACTTCTGTTTGGACCATAAACCATGTCTCAGAAAAATGACTAGTCTAGTAATGTGTGTTTCAGCAGCATCACTTAAATACTTGAAGCCATGTGTATTTAAATAGGATGTATGTGTGTGTGTGTGTGTGTATATATATATATATATATATATATATGGTTATGCAAACTGAATTATTCTTCGAATTAGTACGACTTTATTTCATGACAAGGGATGAGCAGAAGCCTGACTTTTATGTTAAATGTGTGAACCATTGAATTGTCATGCTTGGAGGAAGCCATGGAAAAATGATTCCCATTTTGAGATCTGTATTGTGAAAGAATCAAATGATATCATACCAGCAAGTACCCTCTGGGGAAGAATATTTTTCTTACCCGTTCACCAACATGTACTGCACTTGGCTAGTCTGCTTTGGCTGTGGGACTTGAGTCTGTTCCTGGGGAAATCTGCCCAAGATGAAAACTGCATTGCACTGTAATGCTAGGGGGCATCATTTCTCCTGGTCCTGTGGTACAAGACTTGTAAGCCAGCTCAGCAATCTTCTTATTCTTTTGGGGCCTACAGTCTCCTATTAACCCCAAATACAGCAGCTTTCAGGACTTTGGGAATAGGGATGAGTGCTCCCTCTTGGGCAAAAAGAAATGTGTACCTCAGACTGCTGTTGGCCTAAAGAGAAGTTGAGGTGCAATGACATCTGCTCTGAGCTGGCCCAGACCACACAGGAGGGTGGAAAGAGAGGCTTGAGGCTAGTAATGCAGATGCCGAGATTTAGTGATGCCTAATTACTTCTGGTCTGGGGCCTGGTTTTGGTTTGGTGTCACGTGCAGTTAGACTGTTGCTATTGTATCCTTCACCCCTACTGTCCGCTCATCCATCCTATCATCCATTCAGAAAGCATAGACATAAGTGCTGTTTGATTTGGTATATGGCAGCGACTTTGACTAGTTTATTTTGTCTGATTATTTAAAATAGTATTCACTGGATTGTCTGCAATTAGAAAAAAATCATTGACTAGGTGGGAAGCAGGTTTACTGATAATGTTATTTGAGATTGCTACTGACACAAGGTAGAGAAGGCAGTATTGTGTTGCCATGTTTGCCATTTCTGTCATCTTTGCCATTGATTGCCGGTTATACGTGGTTTTTGTTCCCATCCTGTCTGCTCTGCACTTGTTTTGCATTGAACTAGTTCATAAGCTCCTCAAGAAAGAGGCTGTCTCAACATGTGGCTCTTAGCAGATTAGGACACACATTTGATTGGGACTTTTTGATATTAAAAAAGTTTGAGATGCTTTAGGATCACTTGATTTTTTTGTTTATTATATTTTGTTTGTTTATTTTGTTTTTAAAGCCTTAAGAAGCACTAGATTGGTTGCAGTCTAGTCCTGATTTCACCAGGGGCTAAGGCTGAGGATCTTCCTGTACATTTGAAAGACAGCATGAGTTCCTGTGCTTTGTTCCTACTTCTGTTGACCAGTCAGGGGAGGAGGAGCGCTGGCCTAAGAAACTAGGAACAGGGGTTGTTATACCTGCCAGGAGTGGTTATATCTGCCAGAAGTGCAGACTGTTGTGTGGATAGTTGTGCAAGCACGCAGGTACCCACCCATCCTAGGTCTCTGTCTCTCTGTTTTGGGGATTTGGTAGGTGGCTGGAGGAATACAGTGGACATTTTCACCTGGCTTACCACCTTTTCTCTGGAGGGGATGAGGAGGGACTGGACTGCCCAACAGTCATGTGTCATCGCCTGCACCTGCCTCCAGCCTGCTGGAATGTCAGCTTGCTGCGGTCACTTCTCCTTGCAGAAGCTGCTGCCTCCTTCCTCTCCTGTCATCCAGCTGCAGCATCAGCAGCTTGCTCCTCTGATCCAGATGGCCTAAGTCCTCCTATCTCAGGCTCTATCTCTGTGCAGGGCAGCAGCCTGGTTTGTAGTGGCCAGAGGAGATGGCTTGCTGCTGCCCGGCAGAAAAGTTGTGTGTTTTCTTTTTTTTTTTTGGGGGGGGGGAGGGGGGTGGTGCAATCAAGAGCAACCCATGGGGAAAGAAGGGAGAAAGAGTTGATTCTGGGATGTGAGACAAGACTCCTGCAGTACATGAATATTCACTGAGCCAGGAGGACCCTGATCTGGTAGTGCTGTGTTGGGGATGTTTGTGTGCAATGCAGTGCAGAAGCGAAGGAGAGCAGGAACTCGAACCTGGGCGCTCCACATTGTTGGAGAGTGTCCTGACCTAGGGACCACCTGGTCTTCCTGCTCTGTGTGCTGTTTTCTTGTGCTCTTTTTCCCAGCTGGGTGGTTTAGGATGAAGTGGAGGAGCTGTACTGGGAGAGACTGGGAGGTGCTGTGGCCAGGCATAGCCCAAGTGCTTCTGGCTGTCTGGTACCCAGCTCTGAGCTCATGGAGATCACTCTCTGTAGGTTTCTTCTGGAGCCAGACTGACTTTTAACACCCAGCTCTAATGGCTTTGGTTTCTTTAGGAGTGTTAGGCACCATGCCACATTGTGGGCCACCTTGTTTTCCACCCCTGCTGGGGCTAGTGAAGAGGGAGAAATGGTGAGTATTCCCTAAGCAGCAGATCAGTTAGTCATGGAAATGCAACTTGTATATGCACCTGAGCTTGTTTTTGGTTAGCTTTAATAATTAGTAGGTGGTAGTGGCTTGTTATAGGCCATTTCCCTAGTAGTCAGTGTCCTAAAAATAGTAACTGTGAATGCAAAGAATATCTTTGTGGGTATTGTGTGCTTGTACATCTGGGAACATGTGATTTCCTGAACATGTGTGTTAGGTTTTGTTTACCTGGTATATCTCAGGCTTCCTATTATACTGTTTGCAATCCAAATGTATTTTTTTTTCCAAATTGTTGACATTGTACTTTTGCCAGGTTGTGGGCAAGTTGCTTTTATATATAGACACATCAGCTACATAGATTTCAGTAAGAAGCTGTTCCCTTTGGGTATGATGAAGGAGGTGTTACCTGATTTTAATTCATAAACAGCCTGTTGCTATGGTCAAGAAGTGATAGCTGGGAACCTGACTAGTTCTACAGTTAAATTCCTTGTTGTTGATTTTAATATTTAATCAATTAAATTTGTGTTTGAAAAACCTTGGAACACACTTCCTTATGAATACAAGGTACCTTGCTAATTAAAAATAAGCTTTTCCTGAGGTGTATTGTCCTTTTGGCAGTTGTCATTCTCGAAGCTATCAGCAGTCCTTGTCAACCTTCAGAATTATTTTTGTTTTCAGTTGACATGGATTTGATTTGGGAGATCAAAAATCAAGTACAATTTATGACCTATTCCCTGCAGTCTTTGGGAAATTTGCCATTGTTTGCAGTGACAGTATCAACAGATTTGAGTGTTTAAGACCAAACTCTTTGGGAATATAGGCTTTAAGTAATAAACTGGCTTCTAACCAGTAGATTTTTAAGTTGGTAGATTTTAGTCAAAACACTGTGATTGTTATTGTACAATTCCCTCTTAAAACTGTTTTTCTACTTACTCTTATTTAGGCCAAATGCTGGAATTTTTTGAGCTCTAAGTTTATAAGCAACTATAAACATCTGCTGTTCTATCATAGCTGCTGTTGTTCTTTGGTAGTGGCTTGTAGAAAGGAAAATTGCATTTTTCAGATGTCAGCAGTACACTTATTTTATTTAGAAATACATTCTCCATCCACAAGTAAAATGTGATGAGTAAATATTGACAAGTTTCATACTTTCTTTGCATACTGTGACCATTGAAAGAAATGGCTGACTTAACAAAACTCTAGTTGCTTTTGAAAAAGTTCCATGTTTTGTGCTTATTATAACCTTGCAGGTGTTCCCTTTCAGGAGATACTCAGCAGTGGCCTTGCTGCAGCTTGAATCCAGCTGTTCTGCATTACTTTGAGAGCTTTTCATGTTCCCTAGTATATTTAGGGATGCAATATTCCTTTACTGTGTCATTTCTTTCTGTCTCGTATATCGTGGTTGCTTAAAATGTTTTGGAGCTATTGTGCCGCTCCTCTGTCTGTTTGCTGTGCAAAAGCGCACTTACGTGTTTAGGCTTGAAGCATATGTTTAGATTTATCTGCCTGTATTAAATTACATGAGATTTTCAAGGTGCTTGATGAGGCAGGAGGGGGAAGAAAATAGATTTAATTCCAGTTGGAAACTTATTTTTATTCCATGGGATTTTTGCCTTTAAGGCTTAAAAAGTCTATTCAAAACCTAATATTTTTTTCTACTCCTGTGCTGCTTCATGGAATATGCTTCCCCCCCGCCCCCTTCCACTCCCCCCAGTCACTGGACTCCCTCCAAATGCTGGGTTTCCTGAGGCACAGTGGAGGTCTGCTGTCCTCAGTGCTTTTGAGGTGCATCATGGGATTTGTAGTTTTAGGGAGAGAATTCGTCTCTAGAGGAACCTAGCAAGGAGCCAGCCAGAACGCCAACCCCCATGAAGCTTGAGAGCAGTGCTGCCAAAAGTTTTTGGCTTTAGCTGTGAGTATTCATTTGGGAAATGTCTGCTTTCTCTACTGTGCAAAAGGGTGCTTTGAAAAAAACCTTAAAAATGCAGTTTTTGACTTTCTGTTTCTGTGCAACTGAAAAACTTCAACTGTTCCCTGTGTTTATGCATGCTGTTAGGCTCAGCTTTATTTTGAAATGCAGATGCTGATCCTGTCCTGAGGAGATGATGGTCACTCTTTATGTAGGTTAGAGGGGTAAAGAGAGTAGACTAGCTGACCTTTCCAGGAAACTAGAAGCTATGTCATGAGGAACCTCAGCTCAAACTGTGGTCCTCAGGAGACAGTGTGCTACTCAGTGGTAAAAGAAGTCTGGGAAGGAATTCGGGAAAAGTGGCCATGTTCAGCAATGACATCTGGAACCTGCAAGTACAGAACAGCAGCTCTGGGGGAGAAAAAGAGTTGAAATGTTGATTTGTAATCTAGCTTCAGATAATAGTTTGAAAGTAGTCAGTGATTGTGTGATTAAAGAAGCAGGTTGCTGGAAGGAACTTGTAGATAATCAGAAGTATCTTTGAGAACTGTTTTTGAATGAGATGTGCTCATTTGGAATAGAGAAAACATCTTCTCCACCCTGATTTATTCAATGAATGCTTCATGTAAACCCTCAGTGGATCTGGGTAGCACTTTACACACGTGTGAAACTACGTTTGCTGCAGGTATGAGGTTACATGAAAATACAATTATACTGCTTAATAGAGATCATGGTAAAGTTGAGCCATTATAAGATGTGAGTAATGACTTTCCTTCCTTTTCATAAATTTTGATTAGTTTTTATATTGTTTTTAGTGTATGTGGTGACTAATGCTTGCAGCGCAAGCAAAGGAGATTTTAGCCTTATACATTTTGTGTTTGATTCCGACTCTTGCTGATATTTTGGTCACAAACATGGCTTGGAATTTAATTTGAACTATTATGTGGTTAGAAAGTTTGAAACTCAGCCTCCTTGAGGTTTGTTTTCCATCTATTAGGAGATGATAGTAACTCCTACCTTTTGAAAAGCTACTTCAGATTCTCAGATGTAGTAACAGCACAGATATCTGTTATTACTTAATGATATGAAATGGCATATCTTGAGCTTGAAGCAGGACTGTTGGCATTGCTGCTGTGGGAAGGACTCTGTGTGCTGACTAGCCTGGTAGACCACGCGATCTCTCACCCAATGTTTCTTCCCACTTGGTAAGGCTGGGCAGTCTTCACTAGCAAGCATTTAAATGGCAGCAAGTCCTTGCAGATCCTTTAAACTCCAGTTTGGGAAGAGCTGTGAACTGGAAAGCCTTACCTCTCCCTAGAATCAATGGGAAGCAGTGGCTTCGCTTCCTTAATGTCAAAGCCCACCACTTTGCTGAGGTTCAAATCACATTTCTATGCTCTTTCCTTCCATTCTGAGGATTATGAATTTTGTTCCCTTCCTGAGCATCCTAGATCAACTCCTTTTAAGTCTTCCAAGGTAATGGATGCTTCTCTTAGAGTTTACTTAGAGAAAGCATTGCCTGTTTTAACATTTACCATAGAGTAATATATTTTCCAATTGTTCGGTTTACTTGCTTGGGCTTATCTGTGTGGGTACTGTTATAGTTATCTGAAGTTATTACCTAGTGAATAAGTGCTCTACTCTGAAGACATGTAGAGCTCACGAAGGAAACATTTTTCAATATTGAGTAGTGTTGTTAAAGAATGCAGAATTTTGCACTTTGTAGGGAGGGAAATGATGCATGCATGCAGGGCAAATCCAGATTTATCTGCAAGTTAACTACCTTGACAGTTCTCAGAAAAAAAAAAAAAAGTTTCCTCTATTTCTTAATTACATGAAATTTGGAAACAATTTTGTTCATCCTCACCGTGGAATTTGTTGTACATCTTAACAGATTTTTGGAGTTTCAGTTCAGGTGTAACTCCACTTATTATATTCAGATCTTGAAATCTGCACTGGTCCCTTTTGAAAATGCTGTAAAGAAAGTGTTATCTTCTCATGTGAAGATTCACTGCAATGTCAGTGTGATATGGCAGGTACATGAAATGTTTCAGATGTAGTTGGATCGATTATTGAATGTATAAATCTAATGTTTGGAAAAAGTGTGAATTTAACGGACTGAAGTCACTAGAGTACAAACTGAGGCTTTCACATCTAGTTACTGCAGCAGACTTGGGAGGCTCTCCCTTGCATGGCATGTAGCCACCCTTATGGCATGCAGCCTGAAGGCATAGACAGTTTCTTGGATGTGGGAATTCTTGCTGAGAAGCATTCAGCAAGAGAAAAGATATCAAGAAGGGAGGTAGAGAAAAAATGAAAATACACCTGCTCATCAGTGATATGGAAAGGTCCTGTGAAGAAAGGAAAGAACATCTCTGGAGTAATATTTTTCAACCAGTGCAAGTCTTTGAATATGGAGTTCCTGGGAAACGCAGTGGTTGTCAAGATCACTTTGGGACCACAGCCTAAACTGTTACGCCTGTGTTTCATGGAGATTAAGAGTTGGCAGACCTGAGTTCCATGAGTTATGTTTTATTTAACAAGATTTAGTCCTTCAGGAGTAGGGAAATCATTTCTTGGTTTTTGTGAAAGCATATTTGAAAGTAATTTACTTTTTGCCAGGATTAGAGATTTAACTGTATTTGTAATGAATTAATTTTGGGAGGCTGTGAGAGAGGAACCTTACTCATACTGGCTTCAGCAAGATACTTGGAAGAATAAAAGGTTATTTGGCTGTAGGATGTTTTACTGCTTTCTGTGAAGTACTTCAAGATGCCTTTTGTATTTCTATTTATTATTTTTAGTTGAATAATTTTTTAAAGATGTATTGTATCCTGTTAATTATCTGTGCTTTAGCACTGAGAGTATTGATTAATTGAGAACAGTTGTATGCAAGTTTGCTTTATAACCATATGACTGAAACTTTTGAAAGGGGAAAGAGAAATATGCTAGCTCACTAAAAAAAAAACCTCTTCTACTAATTCTGAGTATTTGTAAGAGAAAACGAACAATAAAGGAACAGATGTAGTAAAACTGAATTACAGCTGTTGTTTCAAGTACAACTATATTAACCCATTTTATACATTTTTTTTTTAGAATTACTTAGCTTCATGTCATCCCCATCCCCATTGCAAAAGATGGGGTTTCCATTTTAGAGGTATTGCACAGCAGCATAAAAAAATATAAGATTTGTCCATATTTTCTCTGTGGTAAAATATCTGTGGTGAAATATTTGTCATGTTTGTCTGTGGTGAAATGGGGAGCTTGATGTTCTCAGGAGTCTAGGTTATTGTTTGCTATCTTAGTGCTCTTGTTTTCCTCCTTATTGGACAAGCTTGTCTGTTTGTGTGCAAGTCCTTAAAATTATTTTTATATTAAAAGTTAAGGAAAATATGTATTGAACCAAAGAGATCTTGAGCAGGAGCTTGGACTAGATAACTTCCTGCAATTCCTTCCAATCTGAGTTATCCTATGATCCTTTATATATATAATTTCTCTTACCATAAAGATTTGATGAGTTTTGCTTGTGTAGTGACTGCATTTTTTTGACTGATTAAAGGATGTGTGCTGCTTCTGAGAAACATGTTTTCTTCTTGGTGCAAATAAATGGTATGTAACTCTTAAGTTGTATACCTGTGTATTCTTGTAAGTTATATTCATCCTTTTATACTTATATATGCCATACAGTCCGTTTTTTATTTTGGTATGTGAGACTAACACTGTTTATAAATAGTTTGATTATTCTATGTAATTGAGATTCTGAAAGACTTTATAAACCAGGTTTGGTTGCTCTTGAGTGGCCTGTATGAAATAAATCCAGGACCTTCATGCAGTCCCTGGAGAGCCTTACCAAAAACACTGCTTAAAACGGACTTGAATTACTGCTGGTGCTGCTACTGATGAGGACAAAAGTTTGAACTTTCTAGAGAATTTTTTCCTTCTTTTGTTTTGTTGGGCAGTCTAAAGAGGATTATACGCCTTAGGCTCTTGCTTTCTCTGCAATCTGAATGAAAAGGGGTAACCAGAGCTATGAACTATGACTCCTTTAAAAAAGAGGATGGTAGCTGAAATGGTCCACCTTAGCTCCCTTTTATCTAATTTTGTGTATTGTCTCTCTGCAAAGGAAGCTGTGGCAAACTTGTGAGTGAAAATGAAATGAGAAAACTTCAAAGCTCAAGAATGAAATTAGCAGGGGACTTTGAAGCTAAAGCCCCCATTCCCAGCCCATTGCTTCCTCTCTGTTAACACTGCTTGGCACACCTCATGTTGTTCCATGAGTTGTTGGAGCAACTGATATTCCCTGTCGTTATTGTAGCCATGTGGTTTTGTAGGTGACAGTTTCAAAAATGATGCCTTTTTCCATATAGCAGAGCTACTTTATGTGATATGGGTGATAGCAGTATAGATTTGCTTGTAATCTCGCAGCAGAGATTTGTAGTGTTGCCTCCTTGATCTGGCCTACGACAATAGGCTGCATAAATATTGCTGCTGTAACTCTTCCCAGCTCCACCAGTTACTACTTTCTTGGTCTGTTTTTACCTTCTTTTGCAAACAATTGGAACTTTGATACTTTGGGAGGAAGGGAGCTGGCCCATTTAAGATAACGTTGAGCTTCCTAGGCCTTTTTAGAAGAATTTGGCTTTTTGTCCATTATTTAGCAGAATAAGACTCTTCCTAGGCCTGTTCAGAATCATGATAGTCAAGTTTTCAGCTTGCTGAAGAGAAAGAAGTGCAAGACTGTTAATGTCCTGGATGTCTTCTTGATATCTCACTGATTGTGTCTAAACTGAAGTTGGCCAGTGGCAGCTAGAAGGTGAATTACATACTGAAAAATATTAGACATTATGGCAGGTAGGTTTTAATATATTCTTTTTTTTTTTTTCTAATTCACAATGCAAGGTTGCTTCAAATGCAAGGATGCTTCAAAGAATCTGTATTACAGATGATAAATATTATTCCTACTGTTCGTGGTAAACATTACTCCTACTGTTCTAGCATTTGCAAAGGACATTCATATCTCTATCAGTGTGATCTATCAGTGTGACGAAACCCCTGTGCCATTCCCAGCCTAAACCTGAAGTGAATCTTTTTGATGAAACATGGTATTGCATTTGATACATGAACAGACTCTTGGCTATCTGCATGTGCGTGCCTGGGGATGGAGGGGGAAGGGGGAAGAACATAGTCTTTTTTAAAGGAAAAAGGAGGGTGCGTGTATTCTGAGGAGTATCGTATTCATCTAATAGCTGGATGCATTCTTTGAGCTTGACTTTTTGGTCTGGGAGGGACTAGGGGGAACATAGTGAGAAAGAGGGGGAAAAACATTCCTGCAGGGGATTAATTTTGAGGTGACTCAAATAGACACTTTGATCCCTTCCATCTGCAGGTTGGCTTGTTTTAGCTTGTTAATATATGGATAGCAAATTCCCTCTTTCCTTTTATGTTTGGAAAATTGCTCATAGCCCACACATGGCTCTGTAATTGGGGAGAGATTGTTCATTCTTGCCTGCAGGAAGATATTTCTCTCTCTCTCTCTGCTGAGCTGGAGTTTCCGACTAGATAGAGAGTGCAAGGAAGATGTAGATGGAAGCAGGGCTGCATAACTCTTGCTTAAGCTGTGATTCATTAAGAAATGATCATTGATCCATGTGTATTTGTACTCGGAGCACCTGCAGGATGAGGGGTACAAATTCTTTCTTTGCTCTCTCTGCCTTCCCTGAGCTTCAGTTCATAATGGTGTAGCAACTTGCAGAATATTGCTATTGGGGAGAAACTTCAGTGCGTTTAGGAAGCTTGTCTTCATCAATAATCCATAATACACTGATGATATTCATGAGGGTATTTACAATGTCTGTTTTAATTTTTGACAGCCTAGGTGTGAGTGATTAGTAACAATCCTGTATGTTTGACCAAAGTGATCTGAAAGTAGGTGAGGGTTGTGGTGATGTCAGTTATTAAATACTATGCTCTGTTTCTCAACCAAACTTATTGAAGTTTGTTAAGCTTGTGTTCTGTTGAACTCAATATCGTCCTGCTTCCTCTCAAGTTGCTCTTTAAAGTCAAAATTTTCAAAAGTATCAGAATTTTCTTGACACTGGAATTTTTTGGAATTCTACCCAGATGCTTATCCTGCAGGTAAGGTAGCAGTGATCAGGTTACTGAGGGGATTTGATTTCCTCTGGCCTTCCCCTAGCCCGGAAGATGCTTTGGAAAGGTTTGAGTGTGTACATGTAGTGTTTGAGACTTTTCATGTATGTGCAAGCATATTACACCACAAATGAAGTTTTTATTTCTTCTTAATACTACAAAATAAGAGAATTTAATAGCCAAAGCCCTATCTATCTGTTGATCTCTTCTGGAACCAAAAAGACTGTCTTGAAATGGCCTAAACTTCCAGTATTTATTTAAAGGAGTTTTCCCTCGTGTTGCTTATAAATTTGAATTTAGGGGTATCTAGGGGCTTTGTTTTGGTTGGAATGTTGCAGTTACCTCTTGGGTTATTTCAAAGTCTCCCAAATATTGTTTCTTCACATTGTGAATGACCAGGGAGCCTGGCCACATTCCAACATGATTAATTACTGTCTCCTCCGTTTTGATTAGATGCAACATTGTTCCCTTATCTCTCTGCTTTTATAGTTGCTGGCTCCCTGTCACTGCTCTAGGGCCTTCAGCAAAGGGTACAAGGACTCTTCTCCCCTGCTGCCTGGAGGCCTTTTTAGGAGAAACTCTGGGCACTCAGATTTAATCCCTGCTGCAAATGCTGGGTGACTCTCTTTTGCCATCAGTTGCTGGGCCTTTGCTAAGAGCAGTTTGTGTATTTGAGGTTAAATTCAGGTAATAGATACTTGTTCATTTTTCACTGAGCAATCCTGAATTTGACCTTCAGACAAGATTTGGTAGTGTTTTTAAAAAAGCAGCTAGCCAGCACCATTTTACAGCAGCTTTTTTTTTTCCCTTTTTTTTTTTTTTTTTAATGCTTGAATTGCTTTTTTAACAAATGTTTCTCCAGCAAGAGAAGCTGGTGGCTAAGGCAAATTGCGTCGATGAAGGGAAATTAGAGAGAGAGAGAGAACCTTTCACTGTGTCATATCTGCAAAAGTGATTTTTTTAAGAACTGAGGCAGATACTGGAACTTAGTATATATGTATCATTGTCTTTGGAGAATGAGAGTTATTACTTCTGTGGAAGTATGCACTTCTAGATTGAAACAGGTGAACAGTAAAACAAAAGTCATAGCATAGGTCATGATGTAAGTAAACAGTGCTGTAGGTTATAAGCTACACAAATTCGTACTGGCTGTAAAAATTGGAAGTTATGGCTGCTATAAATAACGACATGAGTTAGACAACTGTAAGTGTAAGCCTAAATTATAGGTAGTTTCTCTGTATTTGTTAGAATTTTCTAACAAAAATTTCACTTAGCTGACTTCGTAAGGCATCTTTCTTGCTTGGAACTGGATTGCTGGGACAGAGTTCCAAGAATCAAATCCTGAGCTCAGTGAAAGGAGGCTGGTGAAATTTCCTGTTTAAACTGAAACGTCAAAGCAGCCCTCTCCTTTTCACAGAGGGCTCTTCTGTTATCATATACGGTTAAACACAGCCAAGTGCTGATAAAGAGGCAGAGTAATGAAAACTCCTAAATTTTCTGCAAATATCATTATGACAAAACACTTAATTTAGTAGGAAGGCATTTGCCTAGACATGCAACATATGCAAACAATAAGAACAAAAAGTGGCATCTGTGTATGTTGTACAGACCTTATAAAATTAGTATCTTGTGTACCTGTGCATCTTTTGCATGGGAAAGATTCATTTGTCATACTTGTAACTCGAGCACTAAACTTGAGCATACAGGATACAGTAGTTCAGATTACTGTGTCCAGGGCTTGGTTTGGCTTTTAAAGATTTAGTCACTTTTTCCGTTCTAAGGAAAAGTATGAAGCTTCATCCTCTATTTGCTTGCAAAATGACAACATTTGTTTGTTTAGAAGGATCTGCCCTGGAGTTGATGTACTTACCTGTTTTGTCAGTAGTAAATTATGGCAGAGATGATTTTTATTTCCAGAGTTCATGTTCCTGTCATGCATAAACACAGGCTGCTGGTGGCTGTGCAGTGTATGTGACTAATGAGGGGCTGCATGGGGCAGGTTGGGATCTCCTGGACATGTGGCAAACTTTTGTCTCTTGGGTTGCTAAATAAACCTCCTGTTTTTCAGTCAAAGGTAGTCAAAGGATAACTAGAGTTTCTAGAGAGTGAAAAGGTGATAAATTAGTCACAGCTAAGGAAAGGTGAAAACTATAGTTATAAGCTGGGAGTTGAACTTAACCTGAACTGAAAACTAGTTGTTTTGAACAGTTGATTGGTATTTTGCTTTTCTTCATAACCCCCCCCCCCAACTTCTGAAAAAAAAAAATGTTGTTTGAGTCGGTGTTGAACTGGATGCAGGACCAAATTGGAACAACTTTAGTCCCAGCAGGATCTGAACCAGAACAGGACTGAAGCGCTGCCTTGATTTTCTGATAATAGATCAGAAAGCTTTTTTCTGATGCTTTGGGAGACATTTTTATTGCTTACTGTCTTTTTGAAGGACAAAGGAGAAATGGGCATACTTAGAGCACACCCATGTGGCCATGTAGGGGTTAAATATGATTTAAAAATTATTTTAATGGAGAGAAAAAAAGGCTAAAAATTTCTAATTGTAGTGAAGTATTTTTGGAATTTGCCCTGTCAGTTAGTAATATTTTACTAATTAAAGCAATCATTTGTTTAAACCAGGCTGACAACAGTTCGTCTGGAGGATTGGCTGGTGGACAAACCAAGGTATGTTCATTCCTCAGCAAATCAAGCTATTTTGTATGCTGATCTTTCTGAAGTAATGCTTTTAACTTAGAAGAAGGTAATCACATCTGTGAATTCCTTGTGGTTTGTCTGCTGCTGTGAGTTGCATGCTATAAACTATTTTACTACCTTAAACCCATGTGTGTAATGAAAATGAACCAATAAAAGCAGCATACAGGCACTAGGCTCTATGCCTGGAGGCATCAGGTTTGTTTGGATGGCAAAATTGAGGGATTATAAATTTTTTGCTGAAGGAATGTTAGCAAACTGGGAGGAAAGAAAAAGTAGAGCAGGGTTCTGATGAAGCTAACATATATAAACAGAAATGTGACCAGCACCTATCTATATCTATGAATATATATATGTATTAATCTTTTATATATATACCTGTGTGTGTATACACAGGCATGTGTGTACACACACCTATCCCCCATCCCCCTAGAAACACCCCAAATCTGGAGAACATTTTATGTTGTGTTTGTGGTTTGATCAGTATGGTTTTGCATTTCTGTGGAAGACTGGATTCTAGCTTGGAAATTGTACGTGTGCTCTAAAGGAGAGGGAGAGCACTACTTTGATATACAATGTCAGGCTAGGCAAAAAAACCTGAAAATTGTACATTTTTTTTCAACTTAAACTGAATTATATGGAGAAGGCCATATAGTACGAAAAAGCCAATGTAAAATAGGTAACTGTATACCGACAGGCGTGTTATATGTACAGTGTTGTGGTAGCATTGATTGCCCTTAGCTGCTTGGTTTTGTTAAATGGCTTGCTGCTTGTAAAGAAGCCCAGTTTACCGGATCAAAGATCCTGTAGGAAGAAAGCTTCTGATCACTCTAGCATTTTGAGCAAACTATTTTAAGTCATGAATGCTTACTGACTAATACTTTTGGCTAGACCAAGACTTGGTAGCTTGCTTTTGAAAGATGACCTCTTCTGCGTTAATTTATGCCATTTAAATTTTTTCGTATCTTTTTTTTTCTCTTTACAACTTTTATATAAAAAAATCAATTAGTAGGTCTGCCTATTTAGCAGATCTGCAGATGGAGAAGTCCAGACAGTGGAACGTTTAAAATGTTCATTTTGCTTTCAACTGCAGTATGGACTGATATGAGTGTGACGCACTCTGTAACAACAAAGAATATGTCAGAGCAATTGGGTCTTCAAAACTAGTATGAGCCTTTGAAATGGGCACTTGCTAATCCTGGATGATGTATTTTGCTGCAAATTCTTACGAGATTATTTCAGGTTTTGCAGCTACATCACAGGATTGTTATTTTTGTAAATTGCTGTCATCTAGAAATTGTTTTATTTGAAGAGTCTGTTTTAGGAATCTTATCCTTTTTCTGTGATGCAGAGGGAGCAGTGACAACTGTGAAAACTTAAATAAACCTTCCAAAAGTGCAACCCCCCCCCCCAAAAAAAAAAATTAAAATACAATAGTTGGAGAATTTTGAGTTTTTAAATCAAATTGACATTCTTCTGAAAGAAGAGGGTGAACAGAGAAAGATTTTCCAGCATACTAATATGAGAGTACCTTTGGAGAATTTTTATTTTCTTTTTCTTTTTTTTTTTCTTTGAAGAGACTTAATTATCAGGTAATCTGGGGGGTTGACCATGGTTCAAGAGAAGAGAATCAGAGCTGAGACACTCTATCAGAGTGATGCTGTTCAGATTGGAGTGTATTTGATGAGGAAGAGAAGTAATGGTTTGTGGAGCCTCCTGCTAGTTAGAGGGACGAATCTAGTGTTCGAGTCGATTCTTTGGCCCTTTAAAGAGGAGAACCATTACAGTCAAGTTTAGCATATATTATGGGGAGTTTTACCTTACTCACTGTGATAAGTGATCCTAGGTTTAGTAACAGGGAAATAACTAGGATAGTTTTTTTGAAATCAAAAGTGAGTAGCTATTTTGAGCTACAAGAAGGGAGCAGGTCTGTTGAGTTAGGTAACAACTGCATTTTATGTAATTGTTTTTCTCAACATAATAGTTTAACCATTTGTCCTTGAGTGAGTGAGCAAGTTAATCAGCTACAGAGCAGGCGTGGTATAATAACTTTATAAATGCCTATTGTATTTGGTTCCCATTTCCACAAGGGCCTTAGACCTTTTAGTTGAGTGCAGTCTTCATGCTTAAGCAATTTTACATTGTGCTGGTTCACTCACATGACAGAGAAGGCGTTGAGGTTATAGTGGAAACAAATCTTTCCTGACTGGGTGGGAACATGCAGCTCCCAGTTAGCAGCACTGTCTGCTAGTCAGTGACTGGATTTGATGTCATTTGTCAAGACAGCTATTTTCCTATTCCTCTTCTTATTAGAGGTTAATGTCTGGGAGTAGCTAGTCAGAAGGGTGGAGAGCATTGGGACAGAGAAAGAAGGGCCTTATCCCATCTATGTGATTAGAATGACTTTGAAAATGGTACAGATAATGAAGTGGAGGTAAGGGTAACTTAATTCAAAGCTTCTGAGCATGAGAGTCTGCAATTCAGCAGAAGCAGATATAATTATGATGATTAACTTGCTACAGACATTATTTACTGTACCTCGTGTTCTTTGCTGTTGAATTTATCTACAATTCTTAGAGCTGCAGGCCAAACATCAAATCACATATGAACATCATCTAATGCATCCCATTTACTGTGAGATCCTCCCTCAAATAATGCAAAAGTTAAATACTGCATAGCCAGCTACTTCCTCCTTTTCTGTATGGCAAGCTATTACTGAATCTTGTGTGTGGCCGATCTGCTGTGATGCTCCTGGCAGCGCCTAACTGCTGATACTCCGTAGTAGTGGAGCACTACTATGTAGTGGTACTCCGGTATCAAAGTAGGAAGAATGTTAGACCTGGTCAGTGAGAGAGATGAAAGCAACATGGGGATCTGAACAGGAGCCTTAGTTTGCTGTTTGTTGCCGTCAGGCTTACTTTGATCTCCCCTTAGCGCTTTTTTATTTATTTTTTTTCAGGTTGAGCATCCTAGAAGTGTTGTGGTGTGACTAATATTTTGAACCAAAAGCTTTGTTATTGTTGGCTATATTTATTTTTTTGTATCCACATTTTTCAGTAAAAGTACAAGCCTACCCATTACTACCCTGTGTAGTCTTTGCTTTCCATTGGATTGTCTTTTATTTACCTGTCAGGGCTTAGGTGGGAATTGACTCTGTAGAATATCATCTCTGGTTAATAACAACAGGGGAATATAAATATGTACAGATGAAGACTTTCAGCTTTAGTATACTGTTATCATTTGATAAACATTTGGTGAGATGTTTGTTCGAAGTGGTGGGTACAGCTTATCTCATAATATCAGAAGAGAATAAATAGAAGATACGCAAAATCTGCAGTTGCAAGTAGTGTTTTTCATCAACCTGTTGCTGTGGATTTGTTTGACAAGACCACACAGGAACACCAGGAAAAATACAAAATGAATTGCTTATCATAAGTAGTCTGCTGTCTAATGAAAGTAATGTAATTACATCCTGGAAAAGGATTTTTGAGTAAGCATTTCTGATTTTGAAATGGCACGCAGGTTATCTTTTAATGAATTTTGTGTAGAAGTCTTTGCAATATTAGTTTGATGCAGTTTCCTAAAAATGGTTTATTATGGCTTGATAGGAAGGATTATGGAAACTCAATAAAACAATGCCAAAGAAGTGAAACTGGATTCAGTGAAAGAAATGAAGCTAGACTAGGAAGTGTGCAATAGATATTTTTATGTCCAACATTGTTTTCTCCTCCACTCACTTAGTTGTGAAAAAACAAAACCTTGTAAAAGGGAGTTTTTGTTCTTTAGTTTTAATGACATCCGGAAAATATGCCTATTTAAAATTGTTATATTAAAAAGTTTTAGATTATTGATTGGAGGGATCCTAACTATATAAAGTAAGCTAACTTTATAAAATGAGGCATAGTTAAGAACACAATTCCCGTCATGCTCATGTTTTTAGTGCTGTTTTATGTATGAGCTACTATCATTAATGTAGATCATAATAGTTATGGGATTGCAAGTTTAACTAAAGCTACCTAGAACTAATTAATCTTACTCCCTTGAGTTTGTACTAGACAAGTCAGAAATGCTAAATGTGGAGTGTGTCCTTTTATTTCACTGAAGAACACAACAGTTCATTTCTCTCATTGAGATCATCCTATTTTAGGTCTTATTTTTCTGTGTGCAGCAATTAATTGATGTCTTTGCTTTTCTTGGCTGGCAAAATGCAAAATGAAGGCCCTAAGAAGGGACAGGGAGTTGAATCCAGGCCATTTTTATATCTGCAAATACAGAAGCGATCTGTTTATTAAGAACCTAGTTGTCTGCTGTTTGTGTAATAAAACTGTTTTCTGCCATGTAAAAAGTTTTCTTTTTTAAATATAAATAACTTTTAGAAATCTGTGAAGAACATAGTAAAAATATTGTCTTTGACCCACTAGATTTTGATGTTATTACTGAACAGCCTTTTTGAAAGATTAACTTTGAAATCCCCCAAAGTAAAGTGCTATAATAAGCTGTTCAAAACAGACCTTTTTCTTTAGAAAAAATGCATTTAGAACACTTTGATATGAATATTTCTGAAATGTTTCAGCAGATTTGCAGAATCAAAGGTCATGTAAGAAGAAAAATAAAGTCCCCAAAGAGATGCCCTATGACTTCAGGGTTATCTGGTCAACTTTGAACATGGCATTTCAGTGTAGTATGTTTTTGGCTATATCTCTTAACTGGAGGAGCTCCAAGACTTTTCATGTTACATATGAACATTTTGTCTTTTTCTTTGCACTGATAAACTTATTTATTGAATTAGTAGAAAAAGATTGTATTAGACAGATCTAATGTGGAAGGCAGTTTATGTATTCAGAGACAAGTCTACGTGCTAGTAGTCTTAAATATCTGCATGACAGTGAATTACTAGGATTTTTAAATCCAGAATCTGACTGACAACTAAGTAATGGGTCTTGAGTGTTGGGAGCCTGAATACAGTTCACGATGATGTGAATCTCATGCTTTCCAAGTGTGAACCAGGTTGCAGCTGCTTGGCTAGGGCTGGGTGCTTAGGGTTTCTGTGCTTTTCTCTGTCAATCTTCAGATACTGTACCAGCCAGGTGCTTATCCTACCCCAGTGAGCAGTCCTATTGCAATATTGTGGCATGAACAAAGTGTTGGAAATCAGGTGTTTGTCTGGAACACTGGTGAGATAGTGCAAGCTGTTTTCATGGTCTGGATATAGATTGCAGGTTTTCATTTTGGTGTTTAGGGCACCAGCACATCTTGCTGCTGATCCTGAAAAGGTTTGTCAGGGCATCAAAGTAGCCTAACTCACAACGGGTACCTGTGGTTCCTCAAAGGAATAAGCCAGTCCCTACTGTGTTTCAGGGGGGGAGGATAATTTCTCATCCACTGCTGTATCACCTTTATCTCTTTCTCCTTGTTAAAATCCACTGGGCTGTGGTGGTGGGAGGCACTGGCCTAGGACCAGTTGCTGGTTCGTCAGGGGGTGGGAAGGATTCCCTTTCCTCTCTGCTGCTCCAGTACTTGGACAGGAAAGCGACGGGACTTGGGATCTGGCTTAGAGAGCCAGTACGGGTTTGGATTTCCTGGCCCGTGGCACAGATTTGATGCTTATACCAAAAACCACCTTCATTAAGTGTTCTTGAGTTTTAAGAGACCACCTTCAAGCACTAAGTATTGCTTTGCTCCACCACTATTAGTTCACCTCTGTCATTAAAATAACTGGCCATAACGGCCACTGAATAACCATTTAAGGTGATTTTTTTTTTTAAGATAGGAAAAGTATTAGGAGGGCAGATACTGACTGATGACTGGTACTTACATGATTTATGAACTTTCAGTATGTATAAATGCACTCATATAAAGTGTGCAAACTGTAAGCTTGCTTGTCTGTTTTTTTTTTCTTTTTTTTTTCTTTTTTCTTTTTTTTTCTTTTCCTTAGCCTGGACACTTTACACTTTTTTTCTTTTGGAGAAGGAGGATAAGTGATATACCTGAAAGGTAACAGTGCTGGCAGCCCGTTCATACGGGGTATCTGTATACCTGCACAAACTCCAGGTACCAAATTGAGTGTGTGAGCATCCTGCATCGAGCAGGTGTGCGAGAGTAAAATGGAAAGCTTAAGTTCTGCAATAAGCTTTACCTGTGTGAAATTGCAAAGATTATTCACTGCATTACTGTTAATAATATTCCTCCCGCTTCTCAGCAGTAGATTACTGATGTGCATCCCCATCCCGCTCAGCTGTTCTTCCTGTTCATTGCCTTGGCACACAGCTGCTGCTGTCTATCGCTGTGCCAGCCTGCCTTCTCTTTCTCACTGACCTCTTCCGCTCTCTGTTTCTCTGTTTGCTCTGCAGATTTGGGTAAATTCCTTTTTTTTATCCCCTTGTTTTTTTTCTTCCTTATCGCACTGAAAATGATTTACCATATGTGATAGCTCTCAGTAGCTCTTTGGTGTTCACCGTTGTGACTAACTGCGTCACATCGCGGGAAGGTTAGGATGTTAGGCTGCTGTGTGGTCTCAGTGCATTTGCTGCTTTTGCAAACTTGTTCACTGAGGATTTATCAAGACAGAGGGAGAGAATCTGCATGGACATGTGTATTTTGTGCACTGGTGAGTTTTATGTAGCTGCAAGAGTTCAGCAACAGTGGCAAGAAATTTGATTAGGGATTCTAGGTAAAGAATATTTTTAAAAAATAAACAGTTTTAACTGTCAACATTTCAAGGGTGGATTCCTGATGTCTGTGCATTTTTACTTCTTTAATATCCTTCAACATTTTTTTTTTTGGTGGCCTAAAGGTGAACCAGGTGTATTCAGATGTAGCCGTTTGTCCCTGTTTGAAGATGTGAAGTCTAGTCTTCAGCGGTGTCTCTAGTCTGTTTGTCTGTGTCTCCCCTTTCATCATATGAAGATTGCAAATCCCACATATTCAGTGTTGCAGCCTCAGAGATGTCAAGGCCTGTTCATTTAACAAAAAAAGGCCATTGACAAACACTGAGCTTTCATGATGCACACAGTCCTTTCAGGCATTTCTTTTGTACAGTATTTTCCCACATAGAACAACGTGTGGTTTGCCAATGAGATGAGGATGAAAAAGAGAGTTTCCAGTGTCTGTAGTAATGATTGGTTTAACGGGCTTTCCATCTTTTTCTTCTCTACTTTTCCAATCACAGATTCATGTGCACTGGAGAAATGAAGGTGTAGAAACAAAAATGTGAAAAGTGGTAAAAATGAAATGTGAGAGCTAGCAGTGGTTTACATTGAGAACAAAGTATGACCGCAGGCCCCTCTGTTTGTGGGGAGGTAAGAGAATGAGCTCCAGCTCTCCATAGGAGGCTGATTCCTGAGGGGATTTGGGTCAAGGAGAGCAGGGAGGATTTGGCAGGAGAAAGACTGCTTTCTTGCCCATCTCCAGCAGCCGTGCTGCTCTGCTCAGACCCTACCGAAGGGTGTTGAGGGCTGCTGGTGGGCGTGTGTTTGGACTCCTTGGGGTGCTGCCTTTCTTTAGCCCACCTCCGGGCAGACCTGGCCCGACTGGCATCTGGGTTCAAATCTCAGCCAGTTCATAAGTGGAAGGACTTAACTGTCTGGGAAACCACAAAACGTGAAAAAGTTCTTGGATATTGTGTGTAAAATTTGAGCTGCCGAGCAGGGGGAAAGAGATTTAACTGATGATCTGACTTTTTTTCAAAGCATTTTACTCTCTAGTGCTACCTCTTCTTCCAGTGAAAAGCATCTTTCAAAGAAAGCTGATGCAGCTTTTTCTTAAGACTGTGTAAGTTTTGAAAAGAGCATGTATAGCTGATACCGAGATGAAGGGTCCTCTGCAAGGGAGGTGGACAAGGAAGGGGTAGCAGGAATGAAGACGACAGCTGTCTTGTGGTATCAATCCTGTTCTTGTTACCAGGGTATTTAATAAACATGAGCTGTCTGCAAATGAAAAATGTAAATGGATGCGATGTGAAAGAATAATACTTAAATGTATGTGGCATATGACCTGTCTCACTAGAGCAGCAAAGCTACTGCTACACCAGTACTCCCTTGGATCCCTATTGGTATTGGTCCTCTAGTCCAGAAGCCTGTGTCAGGCTAGTTTTATGCTGCTGCTGCTTCTTACATCTTGCACAGCCTTCTGTTTGCCTGGCTCTTAGCTCTCACTTACAACTCTGAAGTAAAAAGTTAAGGTGAGAGGCTCCAAGTGTGAGAGCCAGTACTTTTTTATTTTTTAAAATTTTTAAAATTTTTTTATTTTTTATTTTTTTTAAGCTAACGACCCGTGTGTTTTTTCTGGCAGCTGGAATTGAAGCAGACTGTGGAGCAAATCTATATATATATATATATATGTATTTTTTTTTTTAACAACTCACTTGAAACTTTGAAAGATTGCATATATGTGTTTAAACCAACCCTTTTCAATGATAATTATACAAAACCAGGTCCACGGTGAGCTTTGGTTTGGACCTACCTAGATTTTGAAAATTACAACTGAAAACAGTGATCTGCATGTCAAAGCAATCTTGTTCACACATCATGAAAGATTAGGTTTTTATTCCTTTGAACTTGCAAATCACAAAGTGGATCTACATATATGCCTCCCAGGAACATTTGAGCCCTTACCTGGAAGGTATTTTGAATAAACTTATGAGAAAGGCCTTAATTTTTACACTACCTAAGAAGATTTAATCATAATATCACTACTGAGTTAACTGTCAGCAAATTGTTAGAAAAGCCCTGAGAACAAGACAGAGGGCATCATTTTGCACTAAATAACATCTTGGCGTGCCCCCATCTCCAGTATTGTGTACAGTTCTCATCCCTGCATGTAAAAAAGGACACAATAGAATGAGAGGATGTACAGAAAAAATTAACTGAAATGGTCCAAGGGGATGGTACAGCTGTTCTTTTGGTAAGAGACTGAAAAGACTGGGACTTTGCAATTTGGAAAGCAGAAGATGGAGGAGGAATGTGATAGAGGTTTACAAAACCATAAAAATGGTGTCTAAGTTGAATGCAAAACAGCTCATCAGATCCCACAGGGCTAAAACTACAGGTTGCTTATTGAAGCTAGTAAGAGTTTGCTTTAAAATGGGCAGAAGAAGGTAGTGACCTTCTGGCACTTGCTGCCACATGAGGTTGTGCGGACAGAAAGTGCCAGCGGGTTCAAAAGGGATTTGACAAAAGTTTTGGAAAACGGGTCCATTGAGCAGACATAAAGGGGACTGGGCAGGCATGTACCTTTCAATGTCCCTCATGTGGCAGGGAGAATGTGAAGGGGATGGACAACAAAGTGTCAGGGGTAGCTTAATCTCCTTAAAGAGTGTTTCTTTTTGGCATAGTGATGAAGTGCTGGGTGAGATGGACCATTAGGCTGACCTAGTAAAGCACACCTTATCTGTAAAGCTGTATTTTCTGAAGTTGACTGTTGATGTGCTGTGTAACCCTTGAAGTTGCTTTGCACATCCCTGCCTGCTTACTTTGAATCTATGTAAACAGCTGGTTTACAGAGATGGACAGTCCCCTTTGGAGTCCCCTCACATAATGTGTCCATGTGTCCTCCTTTGAGTCGCAGGCCTCATTATGGAGGCAGGAATGGAATATACTAGGTGGGATACTGCCAGCTAAGGCTGTGTCATCTTACATCACTTTTCTCTGCCTTGGGCTACTTATCTGTCTTTCTGTAAAATGCCTTGAATGGGGTGTAAACAGGATATTGAACAAATCTGTTTCATCTTTGCAATCCTTCTGAAAGTAGTTGGTAATGGTAAATGGTAGTGATAATAGTATAACTAGACATTTATATATGTTTTACTAGTGTGTGCGTGTGTATGTATGTTACATTGGTCACTATAGGAGTAACTGCTTAATGTGGGTGAAACAACCCACATTGGGTTGTTGCACATAAGACGTTTCTGAATGCCTTGTTTCCATCTGTGTAAAAATCCTTTGTTGTTTGTCGCTGTCTGCCATCGTCCCAAATTCTTGTCATATAGCGTGGACTCTGCAAAAATTTATGTATTCACTGATAGTACTTGTGTATGTACTTAGTGTACGGTATTGTGTTCAGTTAATGTCATCTGACTCTAATGTTGTGCCCACTGTCTGAGCAATAATATGTCTTCCAAGAAATCACTCTCATATGAAAGAGCTGCAGAAGACCTCATGTGTTACTGTTCACTACTTTTGGAAAATTCTCCCTCCCTCTCTCTCTCTCTCTCTCTCTCTCTCTTTTTTTTTTTTTTTTTTTTTTCGTGGGTAGAACTTTTGATATAGTCGCTTCCTATAGTTACCAAAAAGTTCTGGTCAGACTAGCTGTTCTAAAAGCCATTTTAGGCAGTAGATAGGTCATATGCTGTTACTTGGCCTGTATACACAGTATGCACCATTAAATAGTTTTCTGTAGTGAAAGCTGCAGTGAACATGGAATGCTGCTTTAGGAGTAGAAAAGTGTGTGGGGGGGGGTTGGTTTTTGTTTTTTTTTTTTTTTTTTTCTCCAAATGCTATTTACTGTAAGGAAAAAAAATCTAAACTATTTTCAGGTATCAATAATATCAACTGTTACACTGACTTTGCCATGTAATTTCCTGTCTCATCAATACCTACATAGGGAATGACTGTTCAGGGAAGCTGCAAGTAACTTAATGGGATTTTCTTCTTTGATTTCTCCACAGGAGTTCTAAGTAACTGCCTAGTAACCATATGGGATTTTTACTGCATAGAATTTATATAAGAGATAGGAGGAGAGGAAGTGAAAAGGTGACACAAGTAATAACGAGTAATTTGTAACAGAAAAGGCTGCAGGAGACAAGTTCTCAGGCATTTCCCTCAGCTAGCTGTTTGTTTTTTTTTTCTTAGTTATATGATTTATTTTTGAACCTATTTTACAGGAATAGATATACGGCTTGGTTTTACAAAGGTTTTGTAACTGAGGATCAGCCTCTTCATAAAGACCTCTTTCAGCCATCCCTTAATTGAACTTTCTTTTGGAGATCCCATAGGAAGAGGTCAAAGTAGGGCATTTCCTTAGCCCATAAAAGGCGGGGGGAACGGAGAGGGGAAAAACAGAGCCCTTGAAAGGGGGTCTGTGCTTCTAGAGCTTTAATTACTGCTTTTTAAAGTTGCCTCTACCTGAAGGGTTGCTGCCACAACAGCCCCATGTGTGTATGTGGTATATGTGCCTCATAGTCACAAGAGAGCAACAACTTGAAACACCCTTTCTGCTACCAGACCCCCTTGTATTTAAAATAATAATAATCCTTATATCAGCTTGTGGATTTAAAGCTACCTTGGAGAGTAGAAGAATGCGTGAGCAGAATCCCAGGAAATTGCAGGATTGGTTGGTAAGTTATTTAGAGAGAAGAGAGGGCAAGGATCACATTAGCATGACTGTGGGCAGGAAGTGAACAAAAAATATCTTTGTTTTTATGATTTTTGCTGCTTTGCAAAGAGGGTCTTTAAAGGCCACATAAAATTCAGGAGTAGAATCTGATGTGGAGAAAGCTTGTGGGGCTTTACACACATGCCAGTAATTTTCTTAAAGCTGGAATGTGTCATATGGATTGTTACAAGTTTTGGAGATAGGGAAATAATTATTGAATAGTTTTTGACTTTTTTATTTTTTTTCTGGAATTAGCAATTTAATTTAAAAGTCTGATTTTCTTTAGACTTAAGAGTATATTTTCTCATAAATACAGTGCACTCGCTGCCTGGGTGGCTTTGGAGGAAAAACGATCTGGTGGAAGTAGTAAATGATCAGCTAAGTTTTTGTTTTGTGTTGAGCATGTGTGCATGTGAGTGTATTTCTATGCTTTTCTTAGTGACTATTTGAACAGGTTTTGTTTTACAATATTTATTTAATTTTTGAAAATATCTAAGCACTTTGACTACGTTTTTAAAAAATGAACCGTTATCAGTACTGCACTTTATATGATCGGAATTTATGGTTGAAGTTAAAATGAACAAAAGTTACTTGGTTCTGTTCTTCACCGAATAATTAACTGTTACCATGTCGTATGGTATTTGGGAATAAAGTTGTGAATGCCTCTTCCATAGATGTAATGATCCAGTATTGAGTCTCTATTGCCAGGGAGGAATTGAGCTATCAGTACTACCATAAACCAAGTTGCACATCTTGAGTGCTTAACTTAAGTTAGTTTTGGCTTAATTGAAATCTGGAGAATGTCTTTTGCTTAAACTGTTTTTCTTTTCTTAAAATGTAATGTGTCTCAAAAGTCTTACATTGCTGTGAGAGAGTGGTACGAATTTTTACCTGATGATCAGTGTGTTGCTAGATAGTAAAACTCCTCAATGATGAGGAGTATTTGAAATTGCTTGTAAATGAGGATACCCATCTGAATCTTCACACAGTCTGTTATGCTCTGTTATGTTCATGTGAGTCTGGGATAAACTTGCAGCTGTTGTTGGCTTTCTGTGGGCTATAGAGAGCAGAACCTGACCAAAAAATGTTTCCTTGTGTGGTAAACAAAAGACAGTTTGCCTTTTGAAAAAGAGATGTCTCATAATTCTAGCAATTGAGACCAGCCATAATTACAGCCTGTTCCTTAGGCGAAAAACTCATAGTCTGTAACCTGTGGTTCTGCACTCTTTTCTTCCAATTTTTACCCCCAATAATTACGTGCAATTTAGATTCCAGCCTTGAGCCTCGTAAAAGTAGGAATATTGCTGCTCTATTGCATGGTGGTTTTCTCTTTCTTTTGCTTGGCATCTTTCTTAGGAGAGGACAGTTAAAGCTGTACCAGGTGACAAAAAAGAAACCTTGATCTAGGCTCCTCCGTGTTTCACAGGAGGTTATGCATGGATGGTTGTTACTACTGCATCTCCTAAATGCATTGTTTAAGTGGATTCCTTGATGAACCCATAGTGGAGCGTACTTAAGGGAATGCAAAAAGTGTGCACTTCTTAATTCAGGTGCAAAAGCTGTTATGCAGATCATTTCAAAAGTGTCTGAGAGGAAAATTACTTTATTTGACTTTTACATTACAAATGGAATAAATAGATTGATCAATTAATGAGTGAAGACCTATTTAAACTTAAGACATATTGAAACAATGAATTCTTGGGATAGTTATGTTTCTTTGGAACAACACAAATGTTAGAGCTTGAGATACAGGAAATAAGGAGAAAGGGTCTAGATATCTTTATTTAGCTCAGTTGGTTAGAGTGTGGTGCTAATAATGCCAAGGTCATGGGTTTAATCCCCGTATGGGCCACTCGTTTGGAGGTTGGACTAGATGATCTCCAGAGGTCCCTTCCAACCTTACCAATTCTATGATTCTGTGATACAGAATAAACTTTCCTGAATTTACCTCAACTTCTCAGAAATTCTTTAAAACCGCAAACTCTGCAAAATTGTCCTTTTCTGAGAGTGCTACAAAAGTGGCCTGTAAACTTTACCCCAGAATAAAAGGTAGGCAGAAAGAGGGGGTGGATAAAATCTAAATGAAGAATTCAGTTTTTTATCTACAAAGCAGAGAAGTTGCAGCTACTCTGAATACCAGTGGACATGATGACGTTATTAATTCTACGTAGAGGAGGCTGTGGAGATGGGGATTTTCGGATCTTTGGGTACAAGGACTAAACCCATGAAGTTCAAAATGTTGTTGAATCAGATTAGTGGAGTTACCTGGATATAATGACACTTTTGCTCCTAGCCTTCTTAGTCCTTTCAGAAACATTCCCCGTATTCTCATGGGGAGAAAAGAAGAGATCTTTTCTGAAAATAACAAATCTGGTCTTTTTGTCATCAGAAATGTTCTATCGTAATGCCAGGGCACAGCTCTTCTTTCTGTTTATAGTGTACTTCTAATATTAATCACAATTGTGACCACAACTTTGACTTAGTGTGAAGCCACACAAAACAAATGCAAGCAAGAGGTTTAGAAATTGGGGATCCAGGGAAATTTTGTGACTTCAGCTTCTACAGTTAGTTATCCAAAAGTTTAATTAAGGTATTGTAATTACAATGTAAACTTGTTTCTCAGATTTTTACATCCAGTGTTTCAGCCTTTCAAGGACATGGACTTTTTGACTGTTTTCCTCAATAAGTTGTGCTGAGTGTGTATTTCACTGATAGAAAAACTTTTCTGAAAGTCCAGCCTAAGTTTTATTCCTTTTAAGTAATTTCCAAGTAATTCCTTCAGGCTAAGTAATGCCTGGTGTTTATGGAAATCTTATAATTAATAATTAATCCTGACTTTACAACAAGGATAATACCAGGACAGTGTTCCCTGAAACTAGTCTTAAGATGAGATTCATTGTTTGTACGTAGTGATGAGCCTGGCCTGAGATGTAGCCGAAGGTCCTCTCCAGAACCCGTGGCTCTGAGCGCCAAGGCTGCCTGGGTTCTCGTGCTGCCACGTGAGCTCCTGCAGGCCCTTCGAAGCTTTCTGTAGGCCCTTGTGAAGGTATTAGTTGAAAGGTGACTGAGTCCTGGGATGCATCAATCTTATAGCTGTTCCTGTGCCTGCTTAGCAGCTGTCGTGTGCATGTGGCCGGAGATGGTAAGCACGTTGCCTAGAGCCATGTGGTGAATTGCTTTAAGCCATGAAGAAATCCCGTGTTACCTCGTTGCTATAGACTTGTGCATTGCACCACACTGGGAAACTTTCTTTTCCGGCATATGGATGGAGGCTCAGCAATGCGGTGACCAGGCCTGGCTGCATGGGAGGGCACAGCTTGCAGCTGCTGGATACATGTGCTAAAAGGTAGCTTAGTGCAAGTGCTGCAGTGTTGGATGCAAGCCCTTTTATGGTATGCTGAAGGTTAAGGACAGTAAATGCTCAAATGTGAAATGAAAATGAGAATCCCAAAGAATTATTTGGGGATTTTCATAGTCTGGGGCAGTGTATTTTTATTTTTAAATAGGGAACTATTATGCCTTGAGAGGGGACTTGTTCTGTCCTATAATTAGTATGATATTGCTGCTCTTGCACTTTCCTCAGTGGGCATGTCCATTCCACGAACTATTGCCCTTTCCATGTAATCACTTTGTTGGTTAACCAGAATCCTAGTTAATGCAAGGAAAGAAGAAGATTGATTATCCTTCATCTTCAAAATTAATGTTGCTTTCTAGAAGTCAGCTAATGAAACCAAAGGTTGTTACACCCTGCTGGGGAAAACAAGAGAATTCTCAGTAAGAAGCTTTCAGTAGCCCGATCTAATGTGTTACCTAATGTTTCTTAGGTAACACTACATAACAGAATCTACAGCATCTGTTGTGTTGACTTTTGTTGTTCTATCTCTGATTAGAGGTTTCATTTATATGTTAAAATATAACATGATATGTCAGTTACTGTGACATACTATGCAGGTAATACTATTTTAAACTTGTGTGCTTATGCTTCTTTACAGAAGCAGAAATGATTTTAAAAAATGGTAATCTGTACTGAAGCCTAGCTTGCATAGGCACTTTACGTTTTATTTGTTAAATAATAAAAACAAACCCTACAAATTATATTTGCATAAGATGAATGGAATTTGTTTTCATGGTAGATACAGCACTATATATACAGTTTTTTTTAAACCAACTTAATCTGAACCAGTGCAATTTTTTTGTATGTAGGTAAGGCTTTAGGTTAGAAGACTGTTCTAACATGGTTTATAACATGAAGATTATTCTGTATTTGCTCTTAGAAGATTAAATTATGGTGACTTCTAAGGTTATGATATATAAAGTTTTGCAGGGTCTGCACCCTAATATGTGAGAGGTACCTCTCAGCCTTTAGCTTCCTGCATTTGAGAGTAGAAAACTCTTATTCTCAAATGGTAGAGAGAACATTATTTATTGACATACTACTTTTATACTACTCTTAACACACCACTGTTATATTTAATTTAAAAGTAGTACTCAAAAGTTGAGGAAAACTCTGATATTATTCCGCTTGCTTCCAGCCTGAAAAAGCAGCTTCGAGTTCTCATACCTTCAAAAACAAGACCTTTAAGAAATCCAAAATTTGTGGAATCTGCAAGCAAGTAATTGATGGCCAAGGCATTTCATGCAAAGGTGAGTAACGTATGTGCTCCATTTACTTTCCTGATATTTAAAACAACTAATTTTCTATTAGTGTTAAGTTTCCAGAAATCCATGATTGTGGAATTCTCCCTAGATTAAATGTGTATGTTACTTCAGCGTATTTTTTTTTCCTTTGAACAATATTTCAGGCCTTTTATTTATTTATTTATTTTATTAGGCGTATATAATGATGTACTTAAACTACTATGCTTTTCAGGCAGGTTCCAGAATAAGACAGTGTCTGTGCAGGCGCCACTAGGAGCACGTGTGTGAGTGAGTGTTGTGTGCACAGTGGATGAAAGCTGCTGCTGGAATTCAACCTCCAAACAAGAAAGTGACCCTGACTCGCTCATGCATGAAGGCTTTCTCTGCATTAATTTACTAAAATTTGGAAGAGCAGCCATTCATTTATTTATTTTACTTTTTCCAGTTGCATCTTGTTCTCAGGTTTCAGTCCTGTCCTTCAGGCTAATCACTCACAGGAGCCTTGAAGAGATTGTCCTAGATGAACACACGACAGACACAGCTGCCTCTGGCACTGTTACCCGCTCTTTAGCGCTGTTTTCCCTCGCTTGTGCGTAATGCCCTCTTGACATCCGCACAATCTCACCAGGGCATAAGATGTTGTATTGTGGAGGGGAGGAGCAAAAAGAAAGGTGATGCTATACTTTGGCACGTAAGTCGTAATACACTGAAACGGGTTGGGCACTCGGTTGCATTGTGGGCTTTTTTGCTTTGAGAATGAGCCCGATTAAGGGAAGCCAGTGATGGAGGCATTTGGCTGTTGAATCCCAAGGGCATGGTTATGGTGGAGAATATGAGATTTGAAGACCTCCATGTTCTTGTGAGTGGCTCAAGATCTCTCTGGATCCCAGGAGCCTTTGTGGGAGTGGGACCTGGCTGTGCAGAAGTGAATGCGGTTGCCTTTCTCTATGGGATATCTGTGGAAAGAACCTTTGGCAGAAGTAAATCTTGGGAAGCTCAGTAGGTCCTTTCTGCAGGTTTTCTAGGAGCAGGGGTTTTGATCTTCTTTACTGATGTAGTCTGGTTAATGATCAACTCCTGATGTTCTGTGTTAATAAATCAGTCTCTCTCTGCTTGCCACATGCATGGTTTACCTCCTAGTAAGAGAATGCTTTTGTCTGTTCATCTGAGGCATAGCTGCAGTTTTCACTTTGAGATATTAGCATCGTTTTCCAGTTCTAAATAGATCTCTTTCCCCATCTCCTCCCTCACTCACTCCTATATTTTTTCAAACACCCTAGGATCCCTCTGAGAGACTTGAGAGGGTGATGAGAGACTGGGATATGGATAGAAAGTGGCCTTTTTCTTGTGCGTGTGATGCTGAACTCAGTTGTAGACTCTACAGATGACCAGTTAAATGTAAAATACCTCACTTAGCATTACTGTCATGATCTCTGGAGTAACAGTTACATATATACATATATATATGTATATATATGTGTGTGTGTATATATATGTATGTATATGTGTATATACACACACACTCACATATGTATACATACACATACACACACGTATATATGTGTGTATATATTTTTATATACATAAGTGTATATATTTTTATATGCACATATGTGTGTGTATATATATACATTATATATATATACACACACACACAGACATTATATATAAAAATAAAGCTTTTAACACATCTCTTCTATCAGTTTTTCTGGAGGCTGGCCCCAACCTTGGTAGGATATACTTGTTTTCAACTTGGCAAAATTGTTAGTATTGTTATCCCCTCTGTCAGATTCAATGTAAAGCAGTGTACAAGGAGAGAAGCAGTACTTTGAAGCAACAGGCCTTGGAGGTGGGACTAGAAAGTCTTGACAGTTTGCTTTGTATTTAAGTCCTTGCAGCTCAGAGCTGGATGTGCGCAAAAGCTGCATCAAAGTGACTCTACCTCTTTGGGTGCTAAGGATTTTACTGCATTTCTTGTAGGTAGACCACATGATCCTGATGAGTTTGAGCAAGTCTTCCTTTTGCCTTGCTGTGGAATAGTTTTGGTTCAAATAAATAAGTATTGTCTGTTTGAGATAATTTTCTTAAGGTTTCCAGGAGGAATTTCAGGAGGAACCTCATGCTAATACTGTGCAGCCCCATTTGTTGATGCCAACGGCATCTGGCATCTGGGCTGCTGGTACATTTTGATAGTTAATTATTTAATACTTTCCTGTGGGATGGCAGTAACAAAAGGAGTTTCATTGAGTGGAGTGATGACTCTGAGTAGTTTCAATTTAATAGGAATCCATTTGTATTTTAACTTACAACATGGACTTTATAAAACAGAGGTTTTGGAAAAGATAGAACTACAAGTTGTCTATTCCCCTGCCAGCCCTGCAGTACTTTAAATGATCTCCAATTTTGTGAAATACTATTAATATGAAGAAAAATAAACCAACTGTTTCAGAGCCAAATTCTGGTGCTGCTGCTTCTGGTAAGTTCTTCCGAAGTTGCTGAATAAAAGAGAGTAAGTCTTTCTCTGAGGCTGGCACTGGGGGGGAGAAGAAAGGCTTTAGTTAAAAACAGATAAAATTCCTTTGTGTATTAATGAGAAAATCTTGCTTTTTCACTTTGTCCTTAGAAAATAATAGCTCTTTGTACAGACTGTAGGTTCCTTCCAGACTATAATATCTTATCAGCTAAAAGAAAGCTACGTGTCAAGAGAAAGCAGGCAGGGGGAAAGGCTCCAGATTGGTCACTCTGTAGTGTTTAGTGTTTATCTAGGAATGAATCATCTGCTTGTTTTAAGGGAAAAAAAAAGTCGTAACTGGGTGTTGTAATGGTTAGGTAAGTTTTCATTAGTATGTGGCATTCATTGGCTGAGTGTGTGTTTAGCCTTCTCTTGCAAAATGTATGTCCTTCGCTAGTATCCCGCTCTGAATGTAGCGCTGAAAATTTTTTCTCTGAAAAACGAGTGATTGACTGACAAAGGGGCGCTTGGATGGTGATGTCACTTTATCCTTACAAACTTCAGTCCACCTCGGTAGCGAATACGCAGTTACAGTGATTGCTTCCTTAATGAGCTCTGCAAAACCGGCAGCAGAAAGGCAAGGAGGATTTGAGGAGATGGGGGGGCCCTGAGTGCCTCGGTGCCTGGTGAACTGGTTGTAGCTAGGCTGTAGCTGCAATGGTACAGCATTTCGTTATGAAGAAATGGCAGTCAGCTGTTGATTTCTGTGGTCAGAGTATCTGCATGTTCTGCAGAAACCTGAGGACCGTATGACTCCTCATATCTTCTGAGGGCTACCTCAGACTTACTAAAGGAATGGCCTTTTGAGCTGATTTGATGCTCTCATGCTTCCTTGCAGTACATTTCAATTGAATTCAGGGCAAAGCAGATACGCATCTTAGTTGTACACATTTGCATAGTTATCCAAAGAGTTGACTAACGGTGTTACAAAAGCCTTTCAATTTTTTTTTCCTGCCTACTCCAATTTATTGAATATTGTGTTTTATTTTCTTTGTCAGCAAGTATCCTAACTCTGTAGTTTCTGTATTTTCCATGTAAATTTCTATTACATTTTCCTTTTCCCTCTGCTTTTTAAAATTATTTTTTCTTTTGGCTTTGTGTTGTAGACTAAACATCAGCCAAACAGCTGTTAGTATAGAGCAGTACATTAGAGCTTGTTAGATATGCTGAATCTTTCTGGTCTCTGGAAGTACTTTCCTGGCAAATCGAAAGCTTGTGACTAGGTTTGGGATGTTTGAGTATTTCTAAGTATTTCAGTAATGTTTCCTAGTTCTACAGCATGGATGGGTGAAATAATGACAACGAATTGGAACACTTTACACACTTCTGGTAATAACCCCCCCCCCCATCACTGACATGATTAAGTGAATATGTCTGAATGCTGCAAGCGAGACTTCACATAAAATACAAAGCATTCCATGAATCAGATTTCTAACCTAAAGCCTTCAATATTACTGTGGATGGAGTGAATATATTTTTGTTAATGTAACCTAGCTGTGAATGTGTTGGTTTACGGAATATGTTTTGGAGAAATCTTAGGAGTACTTGTAGAATTGTAGTTACTTTTTTGTTTGTTTGTTTCTGGAAAGCGCTTTCCTTGATGGCTTGGAAACATGTGGGCTTTTTTTTTTTTTTTTTTTTTTTTTCCTTCCTGATGTTTTGAACCATGTATCAAAGCTAGCCAAAAAGAAGTTAAGTTACATTGTGTTATTAGCGATATGCAGATAGAGAAATGCATAGTGCTGTTTGCAAGCTGAATGTAATGAAGAATAACATTCTCCTTCTTTAATTAGAAATAATCTGTATAATTAATTCTGTCTTGTGTAAGTTATGCTAACATACATCCACATGCAAGTGTTGACCCACTTCCAGTAAGTTCTGGAGTGATTCTTTGAGCAAGTAGCATGCAGTAGTATTTGAAAGTATGTATTCTCATCAAATTATGATCTTTGTGTTTATCTAGAGCCCCTAGCCACTCTACAGATGTTAGATCAAAATGTGAAGACAATGGCAGCTCCTTTTCTTCTTAAAGAGGTTTGATGTTTTCCTTTTGAAATTCACCTGGTTGGCTGTGATCGTATGTGTGATCAACGCTAGTGATTCACTTCGGATCTCATTTTCAGTTAGTCAGAGTTCTCTGCTGCAAAGAGTTCTCCGTATTTCATCAAACATTTCTCATTGCTTTTGGCAAGACAAAATATGTTGTTATATTGAGACTGGTATGGAAATGACAAGCTGTTGCTGGGGCCTGTTTGTGCATGCTCTTTGTGTGTGTGTATGTAAATATACACATATGTAATCTTATCTGAATAGCAAGTGGTTTTGAATACTCTCTTTCAATGAGTGCTAAGTTCAGTAACAACATATTAGTATCTTAAAAATGTGCAAAGCATGTCTATGGTTAGCTACAGTTTTGGCAGGCAAACTCTGAGAGTAAGCTGGAAATACAAAAGGAATTTGGGTCCTGCCTGGGTCAGTGACATTGCAGTTGCCTCTAAATGGGTGAGCATGTGGAATGTATTTGTGTATGGGGATGCTTATTTGTGTTGCCCTAGTACCTTGGAGCTCTGCTTGTGAAACAAGCTCCTGTTTTAAAAGATGCTTCATGTAACTGTAACATATAACTATATGTATTGGTAGTTTTTTGCAATAAACATACCCATATAGTTATCCTAATATTATCCTTTTTTATCCTTTGAGATAAAAAGACTGACATCAGCTTAAAAGAATTTTCCAACAGATCACTTGGTCTTTCCCCATGAAGTCTGTATGTACACCTAAATGTTCTCTTGAGTGTTGATACAGCAAATTGCATTGATTTCAGTAGGACTATTTTAAGATGGTTTAAGCTAACTGATTCAGTTAATATTTTGAGGTTCCTAATGGTGTATCTCCTGTATATGTGTTTGAGCCTTTGTTTAAGAAATATGAAAAAAACCAAACAAACCAGAAAAGCTTATTTTCCTAACTGGTTGGTTGCTAATTAGATCTAAATTTAAAACATGTGGTGTTGTGCAAAAATGAGGTCTAGAATTTATTTTTGCCAGCATTTGTTTTTGGTTACCATCAACATCTGCTGGTACAACAAACACATCAGAGCAACTTCATGTAAAGCCAGATACTCAGATGTTGACTGCAGGACCAACGAGTGTGGTCTGTTGCCACCAGAGCGGACAAACAGCTTGTTGCTGTTGTGAGCAGCAAGGGGAAGGGATCGTGGATGTCCGTGCAAGGTTGTAAGAGGGACTGGGCTCTTCTGTAAAGCCTCACCTGACTGTCAGCCTCGCTCATGACTGACACCTGGGAACATGGTCAGGTGAGGCTGTGTGAAGTGTCCTGGTGGCGGCAGAGGAATGTTTTTAGGGGTGCTTTGGAAATAGGCAGAGCTTGTCCGAAAGGTGAGCTGCGCAGCACAGGAGTCAAGGCTCAGGGCAGGAGCGGGAACCACAGCACACCTCTGGCACCCGAAGCCTGGAAAGCCTAGCCCCTCTTCACCAGACAAAAGGTGCTCACAGTGAGCAGCAACTTCCACGGAGTTAATAAAATGTACTTTAATTAACACAATGGTACAAGCTGAGCATTTGTATCTCCATGCAGAGCTTAGATGCAGAAACACGCAAGTTTTGCACATAACAGCAGTGGAGACATGAAAGGGAAGAAAGATTAAAGGCTCACTGAAGTATGCAGAGATATAAAAATAAAAATCGTAATTAGTAGATGTTACACAAATGGCCTGTTAGCATCCTTGCTGAAAGCTGGCCCTCTCTGGAGTTAAGGCAAGCTGTAAAACTGACATCCTATTGGTTGCATGTTGTTACCACAGTGGGAATTAGAGGGCAGAATTTTGGCATAAACCTTTAAGGTAAGTTCCTACTCGCTTAAAAATAAGCATACATTAAAAAAAAGACAAAATCTCCAGTGGGATGTTTAATATTCATAGAAGCCAAGAAGCCAATTGACATCCCAGATACTACATTATGTTTGAGAAAGTTGTCTGTAGTGAAAACATAAGCTCTGTGTTTGTTTACCTCATAGTGATAAGGACTGAGTTAGTCACCCCAGGATTTGGTCTGTGGTTATAAAGTTTATTTTAAAGCTAAAGTTCAAATGGCTAGGGTTTTTGAAAAGCTGTAGCTTCTGTTCATTAGTGCTAATGAGTTAAAGAAATGAAGTAAAGGTGACTTTTTTTTTTTTCTAGCTCTCCAGGAACACCATGACTGCTAGGTGATCTGTTATACCTGCAAGTTTAGAAACTTAACCTGCTTGAGGGGAACCCCAAACTCCCAAGAGTAAATTTGTACTGAAGATAGAGTATCTGCTGCAACACCAAAATCTGAAAAGAAATGTGACCATCAGTATAGCATATAATACCACTGGATGAGCATGATATGCCACATATGGAGAGAAACTACGGCGTAAATGTCAATGCATTTGGCAAAAACCCTACACTTTTAAAGGGCTTCAAAGCAAGGAGGAAAAAAAGGGAGGAAGGAAGGGGAGGAAGCCGAGAGAAACCTAGAGGAGATAAGGCTCAAATAGAGACAAATGAAGAAGCCTTTAGCAAGTAATGTCGAAGAGTTTGTCCTGGTACGTGAAGATTGAAGAAAATAAGCTGGACAACATATGTAACTCCCTTTAGATCCATTCAGGATCTGATCCCTCTAAATAGGTAAAAGGGAATGTTGTTAGCTGATTTTAAACAGAATTGCCATCTGTTGCCATAAATGAGATAAAAACTACCCTTGAAAAATAAGTGCCTACGATGGTACAAGTCCTTGAATTGCAGTGTTGACTTCCTCTGCATAGCCTATGGTGTTTTCTTGTCTTGATGAAGGTCTTTGTTGTCTCTCTGTCTCGCTCACTCTTTGCATGTCCTGCTCTCATGCTCTCTCATATCTATTTTAAGACCACCTGTGAATAAATACATACAGGCCCATTAGGTCTTATCCACATAACGAACAACTTCGTTTTTAACAACATAGATTTTGAAGATTATCTGTGCTCTTAACGTAACTTACAAATGTTCTGTTTTTGAGATTATGGGCATACTAGTTTCCCAGATCTTTTTGCTGATGACTGTACCTGCACTGTCTGCAACTGGAAGAAAAACATGCAGATAGTTGTGTTAGTTTTCCTCCAGAGTGTGGGTTGCTGACTGCAGTGTGCCATATTCTGTTTGAAATGCTCTTCTGGATGAAATGCTGCAGCATGGTTGCTCAGCCGAGGGAAGAGGTCTAAAAATAATCTCCAGTTCCAAACTGGTTTACGTTTAATCAACTCCTACCTGACTTGCAAGTCTTTATTTTACAAAGATGAAAAATGTTGCTGTATATTGATTTTTTTTTTCTTTAATACTGTATGAAAACATATTTTCACTATGCTAATATTCTGCCATTGTAAGACCATCTATAGGGAATAAAAACCAAAACAAAACAGGAATTTTCAGGAGGCTACTTAATTGAAGTTGGAATATAAACTCCATAACAAAATCAGTAGGAAAGTTGGTGGTCGAGATGCTTCCTACACAATATGAGGAAGGTGGGGAAAAAAGGAAAAGAATAGAGAAACTGTTGCAGTAGTGGTGCCAACATATTTTTCTCTTAGGATGTAGTGCTATGGCCAGCAAGAACAAGTAGAATATTTCATCTTCAGGAAAACTCGTCTATGATAGTAAACCTACCCCAAGACAAAAAGTGCAGGTTGCACTAATTTCCCAGTCTATTAGCTTTTATGTTCAAAAGTAATGTATGCAGCCCATGTTACAGGGGATGCTGTGAGCATTAATCAGATGAAGAGACAATGTTTGGCTGAAAATGAAAACCAAAAGTAAATCTAGAAGAGTATTTGGGGCACAAACTGCCCTAGCAGATGTTACTTCCATAATGTGACTGTTATTCTTGTGACATCTTTGGCATATGACTCTGATAAATTCTTAAAAATAGAAGCTCTTCCTTCTGCAGCTGAAGCCCAATGTTTCTTGGTAGGGGACTCTCCCTCCTTTCTAGACTCAAAGATATCTCTGCCCCACACAGAACTACATGTCATCTTACTTTAACGCTGCAGTTAATTATTTCTGTGGGCTTATTTTTCATTTGGGATCTTTGTCTTGTGTGGTATTGCTGCAGAGCTGGTAGGAACATGTCAGCAGAAGAGTGCATGTGTGTGGTTGTGGGAGTGTTTTCTAATCATCTCATCACAATGTTACAAAAACTCTTCAAAAAATAGGCTGTACAGTTCTCTTTTCCCATTTTCCTTTAGTCTGTTTTTAGAAGGGACACAAAGATTAATTATCCCTGTGTCTCTTGGTTATGGTAGAGTGGAAACCACCAAAAAGCATTTCTGTCTTGGTAAATTAGTGGATGCTTTAGCATTCATTGGGAGGCTTAGTAAGTACCCTTGTCATATTTGTAGCACACTGCATGAGCATATGTGCATGAGTAATGTTATTGTGATGACTTTATGTGGCTTTGTTGTGAAGCCATAGCAAAATTCCCATTGAATTCAAAAGAACTGGAATTGGACTCTGTATCCTGAAGGTATATTAAATCCCTTCTACCAGAAGTGGAGAACTGACAAAAGGGGCGTATTAGCTTTTGAGTCCCTCTTAACACCAGAAAAAATATTTGAATATTTTTTCAGACAAATAATATATGATGTGGTTCTGAAAATTCAGGGCAGCTTTTTGAAAGCTATAAATAGGGATGTTCCTAGTGCTTATTTTCTCTCTCTCTGTTGAAATGCAAGTGACTCAAAGAAGAGTTTTGTGGAGGAAGAAAGAAAAAAAAAATTAACTGTTAATTGTTCCTCTTAAACAGAGCCTCTGTGATACTGAAAAAAAAAATCCTGTTAGCTTAAGTGTTATTTGAAGATGCTAGTTCATGTAGTTAATTCCACCTTTTAAAAAGGCGAGAAAAGAAAGGTGAATAGTTACCTGATTCATTATTTAACAGAGTGGGTGAGCTAAAGCGTTGAATAGGTTTACTGTGGCGACTGCTATGTTTATTCTGTGCTGCAAGCTTGCCTGTGTCTTTCACAATAGTTGTATACAACTCTGGGTATGCTGCAGACAGGTTATTGAACACAGATGCTTGGGCACTATCTTCTAGCTAAAGGATGCTGATTTGGTATTTATTGGTATGTATTTGTTTGAATAATAATTCATGGAATTTATAATATATAGGACTTATGGGAAGTGAATTCTGTTAAATTAATAGGTAAATCTTCAGTAATAACAACTGATGCAGTTTTATAAAAGTATCCTTAAGTTACTCAGTTGACTATTCTGTCTTGATTTGCTGTTGAGAGAGCTCGTTTTGGTTACAGATACCTTTCTGAACCAAGCTCAACCTGGAGAGGTCCCTGTCACAGTGGCTTTACTGTGCATTTGTCAGAAAATCTTGGTCTGATCTTTCTATGGAACCAATGACAGACTTGGAATTTTCCCCAAAAACCTTTATTACAAGAAGGAGATGTTACTCAGTGGTAGTATCACTAGCCTAGTTACCAAACTGTCTAGGCTTTCGTACTCCTGTAACTCTTTGACGCTCGTCTTTCAGCAGAATGAACTGAGAAGCCTGTGGAATTGAGAACTATAAAAACTCAATGTCAACTAAACAAATCTTTTTATATGCTTGCGTTGCATTCCGATTTGCTATGGGTCATCGAGGGCTCCTCTGTTGGAGTCTGAAATAGCATGTACCTATTTCGGGGAAGTTTGGAGATGCTGAGGGAAAGAAAGCATCCTTAAAACAGCTAGGTCTGTGGTCAGATATCCTTCTCTATTATTTGTCGTCAGGAACGTAAAAATGCATATCAAGAGCTGTACAGGTGCCTCTTTTTCAAGGCAAGCGATCTTTCTTAGTAATCACTTTGACATTAAATTGAGTAAAATCTCTTAGGGGTAGAAACTTGTTAGAGAAACTAAGAGGATCTCTGAATTACGTTGTTTGCACCCTTGCCATAGCTGGAGTTTAGAAAAACACAGAGAATCACTTGATGAAAGCTGTGGTAAAGTGTGAGGTTGTCCTTACAAACTAGTCATGTTCCAGTATTCATTGCATGTGCGATGTAATAGTGTATGGCAATCAATATATTGCCATTCTGTGCATTCAGGATATGTTAAAATGTGAGCAGGTAAGTAGCTTTCATCCAAAAAAAAAAAAAAAAAAAAAAAAAAAAAAAAAAAAAACTTCAAGTATTTTTCCTAGTGATACCATTGTGGACTACAATGGCTTTAGCAGCCTAGGTAAACCACAATTCATGCTGTGGTTAGTTTCCTGAAGTACTTTGTTACTTTGTAAATATGTTGCTACTAGTTTTCCAAGCTTGTCTTATGTGCAGGACTATTGTAAGAAACAGAACTTTAATTTCATAAAAATTTTGGAGCTTGAATCTGAAAAGTTTGATTCACTCTGCGTATCCTTCTAGCTCTACCCTGGTAGCAGCACAGTTAACTTTCAGGAATTAATGAGTTTCGTTTTGATCCATAGAAATGTGACTCTTTTCTTCTTCTTCTTTTTTTTTTTTTTTTGTTTTTTTTTTCCTCTTCCTCTCCCTCCCTTGTTTAAAAATGGATTCTCAGAGCTATTGTTTAGGAAATGTTTTGAAGTATAGTAAATTGACTAAATATGGTGTGGTCCCCGTTTCGTTGCCAGCCAGCTTGGGACAGTTGTTCTTGGAACTGATGCCAGAATTCTTAAACACAAATTTGGAAAGTCTGGTATTTGACGAGAGCTGATGTGTGGGATGCAGACATTCAGCTGTTGCGTTGAAGCGCTGAAGTAGCCTTGCTGAGTGTGACATTGATTAAATCCTCTGGACTGTTTCAGACGGATTTTAACTTTCAAATACGCAGAGACAATTGGGCCGTGGTCCCGAAAAGAGCTGAGTGCTATTTTGCTCGTGAGCTCTGTCTGAAGAATGCCAGCATTTGGTAGAAACTGCTTATCGAGATCCTTTTCCTGTAAGTTGCCAGTGTTTTCCTTAACAAGTGGTGTGCTGCGAGTGTGCTTTGCTGTCCTGTGTTTCTGCATTGCATGTTTGATGGAGTGAAAAAGCAGGGGCTGCGTGATTGTGGCATGTTGCTGCATTTCTGGCCGTAGAAGTCTTCCGAAAGTGCATCTTTCTACTGTTGAGTTGCTGTAAAAACAGCTGGCAGATTGAAAAGTGATTCAGTGTCTTTGTCAATCTGATGGTTGAGATAATCCTTCTCCTTGAAAGTGCTGTAAATGCTAGGTTGAAAGAGCCTTGGGCTGAGAGGGCGCAGACATCCAGGCAGAACAGTTCTGCCAGATAGTAGCGTTAGCTGAGATGAGATGAATTCTCAGTAAGTAAATACGAAAAAAAGCCCTCTTGTTTTCTGTGGGTGAGTGGTTAATTTACTAGTGGTGATGGAAGGATCTCTTGCTGTTTATGATGTTAAGAGCTATGGTGGACAAAGTATCTGAGCTGCTTTTTGACGGGATGCTTTTTGAAGTGGCAGTGGCACTTCCCTCCGTAAACTTGCCTTTGCTTACAGCCGTGGGGAGTTGTGGCTGCCACAGCACAGCCTTTGCTCGGTTCACTTGCTCTGGATGCTTGCTGCTTCCAATTCATGGTAATTTCTAGATAACTCCCTTTCTTTCGAATGCTGATGGAGATGATAATTCTTTGTTTTGATGCCTTTTTTTTTCTTCCTTTAGAGAGGAAGGACGTAAGGTAAGAAAATAAAATGAAAGTTTAGTTTAAAAGGTTTTAAAGTTTTTTCTTTTTTTTTTTTCCTTGATTTGGTTTTAGCAGGTCTGGTTGTATGCTTACTGCAAACAAGACATTTCTGTTTTGAGAGAGTATATATTTATAGATGTTTTTATGTTTATCAATACATATTTATATATGCATGTGCACACGCATATCTTTGTAAACAAAAAATAATAGGCAACTTGCCAGCAAATGAAAACTTGCAAAATTTCTCCAGCAGTTTCTTCAGTGCAGGGTTTTGTGGTATGGCCCCGTGATGAGTGCTACTGGGCTGACTCTGTTCTGGTCATTACTATTTATTAACTCTGTGTAAATACCCCTGTAGTTGTGAGCCTGTTTACCTGTCTGTGTAATGCAAGTAAAGCTTGCCTAACCTTGCTGGGCATACATAATTAATGTGAAATGCTTTGAACTCCTGAGCATCTGGTAAGTGCCAAGAACAGTCTTTGTCAGAATGGGCTCAGTCACTTAAGTTTTGTTGTTCTGGACAGAGATCTGGTCTACCAGTGAAATTCAGACCTGCCAGGAAGTGGGAATCGGTGTTTAAATCTGTTGCTCTTAGAGACCCATTTCTATTACTGGATGTACCTGGTCTGTCTTTTAGGAGTAACGTATAGCATAAACATTTTGCCATTCACTGCAGAGGGTGGGGGAGAATCTCCTTTTGGCTTCAGAACACAGAGGAATACTTCTTGCTCCCAGCATCTGGACAGACAGACAGTGATCTCATTTCAGTGTTTATTTTTATCCACTTTTATTATCATTGTTAGCTTTATTGGACAGTGAGGAAGAGAAGGTAATGACTTAGTCTGATCCATAAAAGCACTAGCTTTAGATATGAGTAGGGGATTTCTGGATGCCGAGGAGGAGTGAAGCTGGTTATACAAATTAATCTGATTTCTAACATCAATGTTATCAGTTTAAATACACAAAAAAATTCATGGATTGATTCAGTTGTCTTTGCTTGATCTTTATTTAGCTAATTATCTGTTGATACTCTTTGTTTCCACTGAATGTCATAAAGATAGGAAAGCTTTATTTGTAAAGTCTTCACCCTGTAATTATATAAGGAACTTGCCAATCCGTATTTCTGTTGCTTTATAAGTTTGAACGTGGTGATGCTGCAAGACAAGATGTAGTTGCTACTCAGAGAAAACTCCCTTCTGACTTCATTGATTTCTTTTCCAGCAAAGACAGTGCTATTACGTTGCATAACAGCAGGGAAGCTCTCAGACTTCTGATGCACGTGGAAAGAGAACATAGTCTATGGCAGTGTTTACTGTTCTTTACGTCTTTTTATTAAAGACTTTGTATATTGTTTGTGATGTTTGTGATTGATTCTTTCTTTTTTTTTTCTCCCATGATCCAACTGCGAAATCATTGAGGTTACCATGAAAGAAATACAATTTTAGGCTTTGTATTTCATCCTCGGCACTCCCCCCCCCCAGCTTAATTCTCAATAGAGAGAGAAGAGGATCTTTGCTGTTTATGATTGTCTTTTAAGAAGTGTAGACTTGTAAATTACAGTATTATTCATCTCTTTTTTTTTATATTTTATGGATTTTTTGGAGGCCTCCAATTAGACTGTAGAAGATTAGATAATATTTATGCATATTTTGAGTGCATCTGTTAGCCTTTTACAATGTCAAAGCAAATTACACTGTTTTAAAACTTGTTCTCCTATGTATATCCTTTCTGTGCATGAAGTCACTTAATGAACTTGGGCATCTGCTGTGCTAGCATGCAAGAAAATGAATTTCTCATTGATTAAAAGCTGTTGTCCATTTACTTTAAAACAGATAGCATTTTTAAGCGGTGCATGATTTTGATCGTTATCAATGCTAATGGTTAAGACTATATTTGTATGAACACTAATAACATTTTTATGGTAAAGAATCTTGATCTGCTGAAGGACTATGAACAAAGAACTCTTATAACTTGTAACACCTTGGGAAACGTAGCACCTATAAGATTCATTACGAACATGGGTCAGTAAGCCTTATTTCTCAGGAAAAATGCTAACTGGTGTGTGAGAGTTTTCATTCAGCAGGCAAGGCACTTGATTCTGATGTGGCCATGTGTTTGCTGCCCTTGCATTTTGGTAGTTGCATCTTTGCTGTTGAGTCAGGCTGCAGAATACCTTCCTTCTGCTTTAATGCTCTAAGGTTAGGCCCGCTTAACCTTCCCGCTGAACCTCTGTGGTATTCTGTTACTTACTGACCTTGTAGATAAAATAAGTCATATTTTTTCCCTGTATTTAAAATATAATGTAGCTCACAGTAACCCAAAGGATAGGCTTTGCATGAAAATGCAGCAAATTTCAGTGTAAGGAATCAAGTGTGGATAAACAGAAAATCTCTCCAAATCAGGCTGTATCCAGTTCAAGAACCATTCTAGGTATTATGCTACTGCTTCATAGTTATATCATTACTCATCCGTACTTCTTAAGTAAAAGTGTTGCCTTTCTGTATGAGTCATCCTTGCCTGCTCTGAGGTCAGCGGGAATTAAAAAAAAAATGTTAACCTCTTGGAGATATTGTTTGTAGCATTGTGCAAACTCTATTTCACAATCTGAAATTGAAGCCTTTGAACAGTCATGGTCACTTGCGAGTTGGAGTTCGCTCTGCTCTTCTGAGGTCTTAGAACTGCTGATGTGACTAAGATTCACAGGATTCAAACAATTTATTGGGAACAAGTGAGTCTTGCTCTCCGTGTTACTTTGGTGGTAACGCTTCTGATGCATATGGAGCTGAAAAGGTAGGTGGCAAGCTGAGTGGCCGAGGAGCACACGTTACCCTCAGCTGGTAGAAAGCCCAGAGCTGATAACAGCCCCCTTGAGAATGGGGCAAAACCTAAACGCACAGTATGCTGCTTGTTAAGGTTTCTTGTTTGTTTTGAATGCATAAATATTTTTTTTTTATCTAAAGGCTTGAGGTTGGCAGGATTTCAAGTAGAAGGCTGATCTGAAGAAATGAAGGGAGAATCCATCTGCTTCTGTACTGATTTGTTTTCTTTGATTTTATTTTTAGTTTGCAAGTATGCCTGCCACAGGAAATGTGAAGAGAAGGTAAGCTTGTTCACTTTTCAGCTTGCTGATGATCCGTATGTATTTGAATTAGACTGTAAGAAATATATCAACTAATTAAAAAGATTATTAGAACAAGTGCCTAGCTGTCGCAAAGAATCATTTTCTTTGAGGAACTGCTCTTGCAATTAATAAAACTTGGGACCCTGTGTAGTCAAAACATTTGCATCAATGGTTTAGTTTCTCACTCCTCTCACAGAAGGACATATTTCAAGCTGAAAACAGCAAACTAATTGTGTAAAATATAATCTATCCGGTGGTGCCAGTAAAGGAGAAAAAAAATCTGAATAAATGAGGTGTATTTTGCTCTTCTGGTTCTAAATTTTACAGCAGTAGAGAATTAAATGCAAGCTTTGAGCCTAGGGTTATGAAAAATGCAAGTATATTACTAATTTCTTTTCACTTTCTACTATTGAATGTTTCTACTTCCTATTCACTACTAGATTTTTGGTTAATTTTTAAAATTTCCAAGTCCCTTTTCATATAAAAGAATACTCTGGATAAACTAGGAAGCAAACGGAGGGCAGAGTTTTTATTGCTTCTCAGTATTGTACATTTTAAATTGAGTTTTGTTAACTTTGTGCTTAAAGCAAGTGTCACTAGTCACAGCTATGTTTTCAAAGCCCAAGATGAGAGTTTTTAAGTTAAAATGACTTTTAAAATAGATCTTGAATATCTGTAAAGTCTCAGGACAGCAGAAATCTATGTATATACAAAAAGACTGTTTTTCAGCTGACAAGTGTCAGAACATTGATCTGCGACATATAAGAACATTCTGAAATGAGGTGTGGGAGGAATAACCCTCTTACTCAAGGGTCCACACGCTTTCATGAAGTGTGTGTGAAGGAGCAAATTAATACTAAGCATGTTCAATTTTTGGTTCTTCCTTTTGTTTCTATAATGAAAATACAAAGATCAGAAACTTTATTTGTTGAGCTATACAGATTTTGTACATACTTAATTATGTGGGTGCTCAAAAGTGTTCCTGTAGGAAAGTTAGCTGAGAACCAAAATATGGACAAATACTACCAGAGGGGAAAAACTAATGGTGCCACTCTGAATTTTTTGTTGTCTTCTCTTAAGTACGTAGCCAAAGAACTGATGTTAAAAGCCAGTATATTGTTTGACACTGGATATATTTTTATTCTGATAATTGTAAACAAGGAGATGACAGGATAGAAGTGGATAACATATATTGTGCAGCACAGAAGGAGGACCCAAGAAAATGTGAATGAGAGTGCCAGTTATTATTCCTAGGTTGTTCTAACATATCACCTTCATGTATTGTGTATTTTTTTATTGTTATTTCACTGTTGGAAAATTTACACTGAATTAATGCAGGGTTTCTTTAATAATAATAAAAATCATGGATGTAAATGTAAAATCAAACTAGAAAAATCAAATTCCTTTCCACAAAGGTGTGATTTTTATTGTGAATACGTGTTTCATATCTTTCCTTTGTGTTTTTTTTCCATTGGCACTGGCCTGATTAAATCTTTGGAGTAAAAACTATTGTGCAGATCAGTCCCAAGTTTTCAGGTTTACACAGAGATCTGAAAAATTAATTGACAGAAAGACTATAGGATCTGTCAAGTCATCATTTTGTGTGATTGTGTTCTGTGAAGCTGTAGCAGGACTGGATCAAACCGGGGCCAGTACAGTAGCACCCAGGCATTAGACAAATCCACTAGTGTTAAATTCCTTTTTGCTGTGCTGTTGGTAGCTGAAATGAGATGGATACTTCTGTGTCTCAGATGTCTTAAAACTTCCATATCCCTAGATCTGTGGAAATCAAAGACATTTAAACACTGTCACAGGTTAAATATAAAAATCTTGGAGGGCATTACTTTGCTTTCCCACAGCCACCTTCATGGGACAGTGTTACCTGCTTTTTGACCAAAACTGTTGATCAATATTTGCTAAGCATGAGGACTGGGCTTGTAACAGTTACAACACTTGAGTTTTTGGAGACTACAGATCTGTCCCTGTCTGACTTATTGTCTGATGCTTGGCCTTGAGGACAGATTTGTTTGTTTTAATGTTTCCAAGAAATATAAATACATTTAAGAGGAGAACCTATAGTAAGTACTTTGATTTCTTGGGCCATTCTGGGAAATTTTGGTAAATAAAAGTTGGAGTTGGCTGAGAATTTCTCATTTGGAGAAGAAAGTGGTACTTGTGCTTTTGGAGATATCTCATGTTATATAATATGCTGCATAAATGCAAAATCTTGTTCTTTCCTCAAACAAAATAGTAAAATGCAAACAGTAGTAGTTAAATGTGCAAATTAGATAAGGCTTTTTAAAGTTTTTCATCATCTAAATCCATAATTTCAAGGCATTTTAGTAGTAACTAGTGATAGAAATGTAGTGATAGTAGTCTAGAAATAGAAGTTTTGTACAAAGAGATATGTTTTATTAGATTAGATGATGCAATTGATCCCTCCTTGTATGTTAGCTTTGGTTCTCCAAACAGCACATACAGGTGACAGCATAGACTTCCACTGGGGAGAATGTGATTTGTTGGTAATGTTGGAAGCTTATAGGTTTGCTTGGGTAGCTGCTGTATAGTTCTTGAGTTTCCAGCAGTTATGGTACAGAACCAATGCTGGAGACTGTGATTAGCAATTCCTTAAACTTTTTCTCGGAGACCAATCATTTCATGCATGTGCTATATTTTATAAACAGGAAATCATATTTCAGCTAGTATTTATGCTGTCAGGCGTCTGGGTGTTAGGTGTTGAAAAGACTAATACATGGAGTGCATAACTATCATCTAGATACTGGTATATTTTGATTTTTAAATAATTGAAAGGAAATTACTAGTGTGTATTACAGAAGATTAAAAAAGTAAAATCTGTAAGCGAGATTAGATTGAATGCTCAGGGGTTTCATACAAGAGATTTTTTTTCATATTTTTAGAGAAGTAATAAGCCAACAAGTAGCTAAAATTCTGAATTGTTCTATGCATCTTTGTTGTTCTTCCCTACTTGGATGAGGGTCTAGCTGGCTCTCTGGGACGATGTTGTTGTAGTGTCCAGGTGTCACGCTGTGCGTGAAGGTTAAGATCTGAATTTTGTCCCCATTACTTGACATGGTTGCTGTATTTTTGGTTTGGTAAATTAAAGATATGAATGGTTCTGGTGGGTTTTGTGCTGGATTGGGAATATACTAAGACTATCTAAAGATGTTGAAGGCAAGCTTGAGAAAAGCTGTAGCCATAATCACATGCACTGATTCAGATCCAGTTGAGACTTGTGGGAAGAGTTTCATGGACTCTGTCTGCCCTGGAAGTATCCGTCCTCTGTAGAATGTATTTTACTTATAAGGCAAGTATGCGTCTTTTTATAAAAACTACCTTGTTCACAGCTTAGAGGGAATGACTATTTTTGCATCAGTTAAACATCCCCCAGGATATAATATGTAAGCAGTTAGTCATCTGAAAGTCATGCAGAAAGAGAAGGAATGAGAACAAAGAAAGTTGCATTTTTGGTATCCTTGTAGTAATTTTTGAAAAGAATAATGCATCAGCACAATAAAGTATTACCCCAAAGACTGCTGAGGTCATGAATGTTCATAAAAAACATTATTTTGTGCAACTCTATCCGTAAAGTTCCATAACAAAACCAATAATGTTGGTAAATATGTTCAGGTAAAAACAGCAGCGTAAGCTTTTCACCAGTAACACTACAAGGCTGGTTTTCAGGACTTCTGAGAGAATTCCAATATTATGCTTGTTAATGAAAAACAAAGTAAAATTTATATACTATAAGTCATCCATGAAAATAAGGTTTATGTAGACATGAAAATAAAATGGGCTCTGAATTTGTTCCAAACGTGTACAAATGAAGGAAGAATGAATTTTGAACTTTGTCTGAAAGTTCGACTTCTTCAAGTTAGAATGGAATCTGAGTAAGTTCCGTGTGAGTTTTTTAGCTGTCCCTATTGTAACACTGAATAAGAGAATAAAAAATATAGGCAAGCCTTGTAGTAAGACTTCCAAATCTAGGGCACACCCGGGAGGGGGGAAAAAAATTGAAGCTATAAAAGCAAAAGAAAACATGGAAGCAGGGATTAGTATGTTACACTTTCAGCCAGTTATATTCAGTGCCATTACCATATTTGCAAAAAGATGATTGTAGAATGTGAAATTACGTAGAGTAAATCCACCGGATGATGTTGATACAAGTGCTAAAATTGGATGAGTTGTAAAAGCAAGCTTAACTTCCCCCCCTCCACATTGTCTTGGAAATATCTGTGAAAAAAAATGCAGACAGACGTGAATGTGGTAGATGACTGTATATAAAGCCTTAAGAGAAAGATTCATCTCTGTCAGATTCCTATTTGCAATTTAGCCCTGAAGGGGGGAGCTGAGCGGAGGAATTAATGGAAATTAAGGACCCACAAATTCGGAACAGATGTCAGGAAGCACTTTTTCATGCAGAAAGCAACAAATACGTTGAGAAGTCTCCCAGACAAGCTTGTTCAGATGGAAAGCAGGGAGGCTGCTCAGGACTGAAGCAATCTAATTCCGTCCTGGGGAAACGGAGCTCTCAACGCTCCCTGCCGTGGATGGGCTAGTCAAGCGGTCTGCTCTGAACGAGTCCCTGACCTCTTATAAACTGTGATTTGTGAAACTGTCTGCTGTTCCCTGCCAGCACAACATCAAAGATCTTAATGTAAAGGGACTTGCAGAAACATTTGACTTTGGATGCAGCCTGTCAAGCAGTCTGTGTGCGTACGCAGTACTCAGTGGATCCCTTCCTCACTCATCAGCATTCTACGTCGGCAGCACTGAGCTCTGACAGCCCTGTTGCTCTGAGCCTCAGAAGTCTGAGATACGTTAATGGAGAGATGTGATTGTATCTAAACAGAGACTTTTCTTCAATATTCTGGCTACACCCACTCAAAGTTACAGATTATCCTGTTAACATATGTGTGTGCTCATCAAAGTGGCTTGATGAACCGTGCTTTGAAGCATTTTCTGTGCGTTGATAGAAAAGAGGGCCCAAGAAAGCTGCCCTTCAGCTGAATGGCATCATGCTAATTTTCTGGGCTGTGGTGATGCCTTTTTGGTTACAGAAAGCTCTTGTAAGCTTGTCATTGACTTCACATAGATTAAATTATTGTAATTTATTTGTTTTTTCAGCATACTGTTTTAGAAATAAACCTATCGTTTTAAATTGTTATTTTATTATCATAATGTAGCATTTTGACAATTTACTAATAAAAATAGCAAGGACAATTTTTGTGCTATAGTTATCTTCTGTGCTTTTTCTTAAAGTGGTGAGGGAGGAAAATCATTCTAGAGGAAAATGTCCACTATTCCTGTGTGTACTAAATTTTAAAACTGTCACTAAAAGGTGGTGCTTTTTGTTTCTTTTGTTTTTTTTTTTTTTTTTATTATTTTTACAGTGAAAAAGACATGAGAATAAATTCTGAAATAATTTTGATTTGTTGTACAAATCTCAGTTAACTTGGATAATTAATATCTTGTGTTGCCTCAATCCAGACATGGTTTACTTGGAAACTTTTCTGTATGGATGTCTATTCAGAGCTAGGTATGTAATTAAAGTTCGTTGAGGTTTCAGAAGCTACAGCATGTATAATGCCCTAGGGCTTTGCTCTAGCTTTATGACTTGAGTTCGCTTTGTTTTGTAGGGTCATCTTGAGGCTCCCCATTGCCTCAGTGCGATATAGGAATACTCATCTGTCAGACCGCAGGTTTTTTGTTTAGCTCTCTATCCTGGGATACTTTTTTTTTTTTTTTTCACCTATCTTTCTTTTATTTTCGCTCTGTCAGTTATGTGCGTATGTGGTGCAGAGCTGAAGCATTAAAAGGCTTCCTCTCCAGCCCAACTTTGCTCTTTGGAGCCTTGGGGTTTGAAAACCACTTTTGAACTATCCCTTCTCCTATGGGAAAATCAAAAGGGTGAGGGTGAACCTTGTGAGCTGTACTTTCTGGACGTATTTCTTGTATGCTAATTCTCTCCCCTGAGACCTGGCTTGGTATTAAGTCCTGATTTTATTAAACTCATAAGCAAATGCTTAAATTCTCATAAAATCAATAGATTTAAGTATGTACTGATGACTTGTGCTGAATCAAGATGTCCAAGGGTGTGCAGTGCCATGAGCTTTCCTAGGGAGCGCTGCCTATATCCTTAACCTGGAAGATATTTTTGCTAGAACTAAGCCAAAAGACATTTTCATTACATAATACAGCTTGATCCTTTGCCAGTCTAAAATGATGTTTCAAGGAAACAAATATACTACTGCAGATGGCTCTATGACTTTTTCCAGTTTCACTAGGATTCATTTAACTATATATGGAGCTTGATTCAGCACCCTTCCCTTCTTTTTCACCTTTCAAGAAGCTGTCTAGACATCTTAAAGGAGTGCAGAATTAATCAAAGCTTCAGAATTTGTATTACTGGTCTAAAATCCTTGTTCAGACTAATTTCCTGAGCAGCAGTGTGCCACTGACTTGGTAAAGTCAGACCAAGCAGTTTATTATCTTCAAACTCTGTAGTTTATTTTTCTTAGAGAAGTAGCAGAGGTATAATACGATTTTAGCATTTCTCCTTTGTAGAGCCACCAAAATTGTTTTTAACTCATAAGAGGTACAAATTCTGATACGACACTGTCCTGTTATTTTTCTCAAAACCCACATTTTTCTATTTTTTTTCCAAGCATTGGTGTTTGGGAAAATGTAATTCTTGCCTTGACCCTGCTCTCCCTTTTTCTTTAAACAGTTTAAGCTATTGCTGACTAAAGAGGATTGGAAGAAGGCTCCTTCCCTCCCCCCCTAACCCATAGTCCCTTGTGACACTCTAATCTTTTTCTTTCTTAGACTCTTTAACAGTCTAGGAAAGACAAACATGATTACAGAAGAATGCATAGAAATAAAAAATGTAGCTTGAATTACTATAAAAACAGTACTTTCAACACTTCGATGGGGAGCCAAAAAGCAATTGCAGCAATAAAAATAAGCAAGGAGTGATAGATAGTTTTGGTCCTGGATTGCACGTTCAACTTGTATTACAAAAATAAAGAACTTCCTGTCATAAATTTATATATATGAAAGAGAGACTAATATTGGTCAGATATTTTCTAAAACACTCTAGAGATTTTGAGCACAAGCTCTGTTGCCTCTCAAAAGGATCTACTTACTGACTTTGTCACTGGGGTGGTACTTGTATTGAATGAACCTTGCCCTTGCTTGAGGGAACCTTGCAAGGTTGTAAGACTGGGTGTTTTCTAGCATGGGCACTTTGGCCCTTGGGGCAACAGGCATAAAGGTGGATAGTTTCACTCTAGGAAGAGAATCAGCAGTCCTTGGCAGTATAGAGGGACGGATACTTGAGATGAATGTGGTATGCTGCCATACGGTAACCTATCTTCTGCCTGTTTGGAGCAAGAAGGAAGGATCCTCCTCCCTTTTGTACAGGAACAAGGAGAAGAGATTGCTAATTTTGTTATCCTTGCCAGAATCCCAAGACAGTATTGCACCGGATTTATTGCTTAGTTTACCTTAATTAAATTTAGTTTAGAATCCTGATGTTTAATATAATAGTTTCCACCAAGTGGCTGGCAGATACGTGTACTTATGTTCCCCCTCTCTTGTATGTGTGCATCTCTATAATACATGCACACAAGCGAACAAGGGAACTCTCTGTATGAAATAACACTCTCTTTTTTAGTCTGGCTTCTCCATGAACAGTGGTAGGCTTAATGCACTGTAATTCACTATAACCGTTGTAATTCATTTGGAACGTCAATGGAACTTGAACAGAAATTCACCATTATCTGCATGCAACATAAGCACATCCCAGTTCATCCTTGCTGGAGATCAGGTAACTAGAAAACAGTTCTAGACAGTGCATTTGTATTAGTTGTATTGCAACCAAATTTGTATTTTATTTCTTATTGTGGATTATTTTCATGTTTTCCTCCTGCATTTGTAAATAATACTGAATTACCTCCTCCCCAAAAAAAGAAAACTTTAAAAAGTACAAGTATTTTACCTGAAGTTTTTTTTTATCTTCAGAACAATGGTACTTATTTTCATGTTGTGTGCATTTTGTTCTCTGCTTCTGTTTTTAATTTTATGTCAGTTGTATCAGGAGTCTAGTTTAAATCCTGACTTCAGATGCATACACTTGGCTTCTTTTGATTTTTCTTTTTTTTTTTTTTTTTTTTTTGATGGGGAGGGCGGTTAAGAAATTTAAATGTACATCTTGTGTTTAAAAGTTCTTCACTGTCCGCTGAAAGTGTGCGGTGCAGTCATTCAGGAATAGTGCTTCTAGTGCTTCTGTTTTCTGCTGAAATTGTGTGAACAGAAAGGTGGTAGTTTCTCCCTTTGTGTGCAGTGTGCTGTATGTCCTGATTGCAATACACTACTTACTTGTTCATTGCTGAAACATAAAGGAGCACCTCTCTAGACTTCCATTAGTGCTGAAAGAAAGAGTCCTTTTACTTCAGCAATGTCCTAGGCAAAGGGACTGAAAAAAAATGAACGGAGCTAAATCATTCTGTTGTTAGCTTATGAGGTTTCAGGGGAAAGGTGAAACTAGGAAGAGATTGATAGCAGAAGCAAGAACACAGTAGGCTGGACCCTTCAAGGTGATGGCAAGGCACTTTCTCTTTAAATGAGCAAAACTACTGAGATTTGAGGTTATTTAACACAACTGGAAGGCAGACAGAACTGAATGAAGGGAGCATTATCTGGGAAATCCAAGTGATGTTTCTGCTAGTTTTTGATTTCTGCTACTTTTTGATTGCTGCACTGAAACCGTTATGAGATTGGCCCAGTATGTTCTCAGGGGCATTTGGGCAGTTTGGAAATGGAAGCATCTATGATCCTTGGATGTCGCCATTTCTCAAACTATCGCCAATATTCTCTTCTTTTGAGGGTGGTTGTAATATATCTTTCTTTCCTGTCTATTTGCATGCTGTCTCAGCTTGCTATTGATGGAAGTCAGCACGTGTAGTCAAAAGGGAGGAAAGAATTTGTCTCTGAATGTTTAAAATGATACAAAAACAGAACAGAAGCCAGATTTTGCAAGAGATCAACATATGTATTGCTTTCCAAAGAGATGCCTGTGACATTGGTGTAGTCCCAGTTTAAACATAACATTTCTTTTTAACTTTGTTTCTGACCTTTTTTTGTATTTATACTCTGTTGCAGTTCATGTGCTACAGTTTAATGTGTCAAGCTTTTTGAGAAAAATAAAGGAATTTTTGGGGGAGGAGACATGTTTTAAAATACTGCAGACTTTTCACATGGCTACTCATGGTTTATCAAACATCAATTATTTTTGAGTGTATTTTTTAAATAAAACGTTTAGTTTTAAAATCATTTAGCAACCTGGAGAAGATTTGCTTTTTTGAGATCAATAAAATACCATCAGCTTTTACTCCTTAGTCAATATGGCACTGCTAAAAGTGTAGATTAAAGCTGTCATAAGCAGAAATGTATATGTGGCAACTTTTCTTCTCGAAGGGTTTGTGTGAGCTTTTTCTTTGATTTCAGCATATATGGATTCAAAAGTCCCCTTTCTCTTTAACTCTTTCAGATTTTGGGCAGATGGAATCCAGGACTAAAGTGAGAACTTGTGCCATGTTGTTAGCAGGAGAAAACCATGTGAACTTTTGTGGTTAATGCATTTCTGTGGGCATACATAAATCAGGTTCACTGCATGCGCTACAGAGTTTAAGGATTTTTTTTTTTCCCATACACAATGTTTAACATGTTGTATTACCACACATGCAGCCATTTTAGTGTTGGTTGGCATTGTGCTAAAATAAAAATCTTTTTGCAGTTGAAGGCCAAGGGATTACTACATGAGTTTTGTAAATGAGATTTGCAGCTCGAAACAGCCTTTGGATTTCTCCTGGTTGCCCTAGAAGTAGTATGCTGAGGTAATGCTAGATCCTTCTATCTGCAAAAATATTATGCCCTGTGCTAGATTTAATATCACTATAACGAACTGTTCAATGAATGACCCTTCTCACTGAATCTAAACTGTAAGGTATTGAGTGACACAGGGATTTGAAATTGCTTTTTATGGGCATAAAGCTTGCATTGTTGAAGTAGCAGAAGGGCTGTGCTAGAGGATTGTGTGTTGGGCAGTTCATTTGCTGGGCCTTTTCCCAAATTAAAATGCATTTTAAAGTATGCTAATGTTTTCCGATAAGAACCCTCATTTAATCTTACTTTTAAAGACAGTTGGCAATGTTGTGCAAGACCCAGCTGGTACATGTACAACTTCAAGGTTTGTTTGTTTCCTTGCAGTTTTTCTTTTTAAAACAAATCCTATGATTTATAAGGGGGGGGGGGAAGAATAAGATGAGTAGTGAGGGAAGGATATAAAACAATTTCTGTTTTTCTTTGTTAACCATCAGATTATGGATACATTACAGTTCCCAGTGAGAAGTCTGTATCCATCATGAAAACCTCAGGAGGGTTTTTTTGTTTGGTTGGATTTTTCTTCCCTTGAAAACTCCCTTTCCTCCTCCCTTGAAAACTGCTCATTTTTGGCAGAATTTGGGAATCTCTTCACTGGCTCTGATTCTCTCTGTATTAAATACAAGAGAGTTCACATAGACTTCCCCTCCTTCCCCTCCTGTTTTTTTTTTTTTTTTTTTTTAAGAGAAGGAGAGATTTGTCAAGCCTTTAAAGAACACAGGAACGATACCTTTTATACTGCTGCTGCTTGGAACTCTCACTTAAGGCATATTATAGCGTATATCACATTCATCTCTGGGAAAGGAATCAAATAGCTTACCGCAGCGTGCTATCCTTTCTTTGTGCATGTGGTGGGGGTGGTGTTTGTTTGTTTATATATATATTTTTAAATAAACTGTTTACCCTTGCTGTACATAATCATAGCTTTTTATGTAAGAGGCTTTATTTCTGTATCTCTTGTTACAACTAAAGACAGATCTTGAACATCTTGGAGTGTATTGTGAACATCAACAGTGACAGTAATTAGGTAGTATGCAAGATGTTCCCATGATGTATAGCGTTTTGCGCTGTTACTGTTTTATACTGTATTGATGTGTGTGTCTACTCCTAGCAACCGGATGAGTTCCCTCTTGCAATATTCCAGATGTATCATGACATGGTCAGACTCTAAAAGCCCCAAATGTTGGATCAACCCTAGCATTGGATTGCAAGAAGTTACCTTACTGACATGACAAAAGAATAGAAACTTTGCTAGAGACGTTATTGATAACAGCAGTATTGTGGAAATATGGTATGAGAGCGAGTACTATGTGTTTTGAAGGTTAGGAGCTCCATCTCTGAAAAAAAATCTGGATGTTTTATATTAGCAGCAAGCTCAAATGTCTACTTTTCATCAGAATTTGCTTATACTATATTTGTGTGGTAACACAGCATTTCATAGTATTCTACTAGTAATTATTTTGAAAAGATAGTCTCCCTTGTCTCTTTCTATCTTGTTGAAAAAAAACCATTTGAAATAATCCCACAATTGCAGCATTATAAAGCAAATACAGTTGTGGTGAAAACCATCTGTTTGAGAGGAGCAGTCTTTGACAATTAAAGTTATTTATTGAAGTCTGTCATAGGAAGAACATTTTGTACCTTTGCATTGTTTCTCTTTTGAACAGCTGGAAAATTTAAGATATATTTGAAATGATTTTTTTTTTTTTTTTTTTTTTTGAAATATGTTTTTTGAGAGCATAAGAAACTTGTAATCTAAGTGACTGGAAGGATCAGGATTGTGGTATAAGAAAGTCAGAAATGCTGTAATACTAATTAGGACACTCGCAATGTCTTACTGTCAGCCTTCAACAAAGCTGTTTTACTCTCAAAAATGAGCAGATTGGAGCCTAACAGAGGGGGCCATTACTTACAACACCAGAATACATTTTAGTGAAAAAGTGAAAGGTTTCTGCTTGGTTCTCAACCCTTCGGACTAGTTTGTGTTGTGACTCAACTGAGAATGGTAAGTCCATGTATGTGAATTGTGCTGACTTATGGAAGAAGAAATATAACTTTGTAATGCAGGAATGCCATGATAGATGACTGTGAAAGAAACGAAGTACAGCTAACTAAAATTGCAAGTATGGATGTGTGTGTGTGTGTGTGTATATATATATATATATGTGTGTGTGTATATACATATATATATGTGTGTATGTATATATATATATATGTGTGTGGGTATATATATATATATGTATATGTTTTTAATGTGGCCTTTTAGGTGGTATGAAGCCTGTACCTATAAATAACATGGAGACCTTGCTTTCCCCTCTATTCCGTCCAGTCCAATTTTCTTCTCTCTAGGAATGATTAGATCATTTATTCATTTAAGCTACTGCTTCGTTATGTCTGAGTTTGAGATAGTCGGATTCATGCAAACTACAGTGTTACTTGGCACTTGCTCCGCTGACTTGAGCTCTGTGGTGACTGAAGGCAGGGAAAAGAGGCAAAGCATCAAACTGCTTGACTTTCATCAGGCCTCTAAAGGTACCTGTGTAGGATTTCTCTGGGGACTTGTGTGCTCAGAAATTGTCTGTATTTCTGTGCTCGCAAATTGGATTTTGGAGACCCTTTAGAAGAAGTCACTTTTTGATAGTTCTAGAGACCATGGGTAGGAAAATGTAAAAGCATTTGACCATGCAGTGTGGGAGAACTGTCAGTTGTGTGAGTATGGCCTGCAAGTGCTTGATGTCTAAGCCATCCAGGAGAGGAAAGAGTATGGTTCCTTGAGCCCATGGAACTCGTTCTCATCTTGATTGCCTTGCACACTAGGAGCAAAGTTGGAATAATTAGTCCTGGCATTGAGAGATCCAAAGCCAGGGCTTCAAGTTTGCCTGAGAAGGGCACTTCTGGACGAATTTTGCCCCAGATCTAAAAATAAAATGTATTTCCCCTGGCTATTCCTCTTTTGGCTTTCAGTCCTGCAGAAATGTAAGAACGTGCCTAACAAAGCATGTGACATTGCCCAGAGGGCTTCAAAGGTACCTTTCCCATGTAGAAAGCTGGACGTAGGTTGACGTACTTTGCTTGAGTGGCAATTGCTTCTTGTAGCTGCTATTTTGTTTTCTACTAGGATTGGGACTTCTCTTTGGAGAGTAAACTAACTTGCTGCTAAACATATTGGGGCTAAGTAATCACCTGGCTCTTTGGGACACCAGTGGTTCAGCATGTGAAGGTGGAGTAAAGAGCACAGTGACCTCTCTGAGCAGCAGAGGAAAGAAATTGTGCCTGGCTGCTGCTTACAGTGTTACTTTTCTGTAACCTCAATTCCTACTGTTAAAGTATGTTCACTTAACTATAACAAGCACTGACGTGTGACTTGTTTTCCTGAGATGTGTGGTCTTCTCAGAGAACTGAGTCAAATGCTCGTTCACGGAAGGTCGTTGTACACAGATTGCTGTTGTTTAAGTGCACTAATGTTGATAGCTTGCTGTAATAAATTGCTTTCTGTAAGAGCTCCGACAGTAAAAATGATTTTTTGGGGGAGGTGTCTTATCAGAGTGAATGTTAGGAGGTGGCACACCTGGTTTCAGTAATTATAGATTTTCTGTTTTTTCTCAGTGTATGCCATAAATTTACCGTGAAGACCTGCATTTTCCCCTTTTGTTCTATTCTTCTGTTCTAAAATATAATTTATCCACTTAACTCGTGTAAAACAGTCCCTGTAAAGTGACACAGCATAACATTCAGCCTGACTCATGCTGCCGGCTTGTTGGAGTCGCAAGGCATTTTTTCAGGCACAATGTTATACCTGCCTGTTCCCTACAGACGTAGTTGAGATTAGGGCTGCAGGGGACAACTAAGTAAGCTTATTCATATGCCAGAGCTGATCATCTAAATATACAGAATAAGCAAGATGGGGAGATAAGGTGGCTGCCGTACAGCTGGCTGTGGGGCAGCCTGGAGCTGCAGGTAGGACTTTTTTCTGGGTTTTGACTTGCATAATAGTCATTCTTCCCTCTTTTTTTTTTTTTTTTTTTTTTTTTTTTTTTTTTTTCCTGCTGTCTGGGCCTGAAAGAAACCTCTCTGTGAGAAACTGAGGCTTGGCCTCATGTCAGGCTCTGGACCTGGGTGCTTGTCGCCTTTGGGGCCCTGCCTAGACAAGGAGCATGATCTGGAGTTATACTGTGCGTAGATGTGGCTCATACCTCAGCTGGTGCCACTGCCAAGTCCAGACGGAAAGGTGATGTACACATTGCAGACTGGCACCTTCTTCTCATTTAAATAACTTTGTCTTCTTGGGAGATTTTTTATTTTCTGAAGGTGGGTAGCCTACATGTAACTGCCGTTCTTTCCTCAATAAAAGCATGTGTGGGAGCAGAAGAGGAGGAGAGTGTGAGAAGAGGCCCAATGGGATAAAAGAGAACAAAACCAAGACTCAACTAAAAAGTGTGGCAAAGTTTAGACTAATTCCTTATTGTGAAGGATTGCTAGAACTAGTGGTAGACATAAGTGCTTGGTCATGGTTTAGAAACAAGGATGTTTCAGCAGCCAGTCTCTGGGCTTGCATTTCTGAGCAATGTGACCAACAGCTGTCCTGAAGGATTTTGGTGAATATCCTGTTGGAGAAGTTATTCTGCCTCTTTGACACAAGTCTTGCAGGCCTTCTGCCAGGAACTGAAACTGAAACCAGGCCTGTGCTAGGTTGTCATACTTATCCTTGGACTGCCTGATTTGGAGAACTGCCTTCCCATTCCTGTTCCTTCTTGTGCTGTATGTATTTATACATTAAGCTGCCATATAGCGGGTTGCAGAGAGACACCTTGCTGCAGAAGGATGGTTTTCAACTGCAGGGAAACGAACCTTCTCCTCCCACGCCCCAACCCTGTTACTTTACCAGGAAGGCAGTTGTATAGTTATTGCCTTCTTGTCTTTCCGCGATGCTGAATAGAGAGGACTGGCGTTGCTGGTGTCCTACCTCACACCACATTTTCCTCTTTGTAATAGCTATAAAACCATTAACCTCTCCCACTCCCCAATTTCAACCTAAGCTTGTTTTATTTTAATATTACTTTCATGCTAGCTTTAGTACTCTCCTTAGAAAGTCCCCTGTCCCAACTGTTAGAGGAGTCGTGCAGGCTGAGCACTGCCCTCCCTGCAGCTCACTCCTCTCTTCTCCTCCTCCTCAGCCCTTTGGTACCATTTCCTGGGTGGTGCCATCTGTGCCCATGGGAATCACCGTGTTAATGCCCGCAGCTCTGTCAGCGCTGCTGCACGGATCCTGGAAGCAGCTTCAAAAGCCTGAGCAATCACATGGAAATATATATTAAAGACCAAACGTCCTGAAGTGCAGCAGGTCTGGCACACATCTTGTTTTCTCTCAAGAAAATCCAATCAATGCTAATAGTTTATTCCTTTGGGAGAGGAAAACGTCCATGGAGCTGTATCGTTTCTGCTTGCCGGAGCCTTTTCTTGTAATGTTGCAAGATTTGTTTGACTTTGCAAATGAAGCATGTTTTCTCATGGGGATTATACCAAAATAAATAGGCCTGTAATCCTGAAAGGATAACATAGTTCCCTGAGGAATGTGTACCTAATTAAGCTCAGAGAGGCCAGAGCTCGTACAAAAGAAGCAGAAGTAAAGTCTCGCAAAGATGCATGCCGCTGAGGAAAAAAAGAGGGGTTTTTTTTTGTTTTGTTTTCTAACTCTTCTTTAGAGAAGCAAGAAAAAGGAGATATTCTGAGCAAAGGTATTATGGTTTTGCGCTAATCTTGTATCATTTACAAAGCATTTCAATCTACGTTATGAACCTGTAGTAAACAGATGAAACCTGGCGTAACAGTAGCTAGTACTCAGTTTACAGTCTGGCCTGGCAAACCAAACAACAGTGCAGGGAGTTAGTGCAAAGTCCAGTAAAAAATCTCATCTCAGGATCTCGGCTCCTATTGGCAGCTGGTTTAACCATTGGTCCTGGCATCCAGGCTCTGCTGAGTTTCTTGCCCTTTGCTTTTGAACTCTGTTGGATCTAGTCCAATAATCTGATAAAGAAAAGGACTTCACTTCTGCTTACCTGTTTCCGATTATCAGAGAAACGCATCCGTTTTTGTTTCTGGGGATCTTCTGGTTCATGGGAACTTTAAGGAGGTTCTTCCATCTTGTCTTTTTTCAAATAACCTCTTTTCCAAAAGCCTTGCCCTGTGCACGTTCTTCGGGGAGTTGGGGGCCAGCTTCCTCGAAGTAGGTCAAATCTGTGACCTTGCAACGTCAAATACCACAGCATGGAAGAAAGCCAGGCTTTGAGGTGACAAAGATATGTGAACAATACATTTCTGTGTCTTGAGATGACTGCATTCCCAGTTATTTGTGAAGAATTTCTTTTCCTTCAGCTTTGGCAGTTTCACGTGAAACAACTCTGTTGCTTTGTGGGTGTCTTGGCAAACAGAGGTTTGTGTGTAAATAAATAAGGTAAATTTTGAAATACTTTCTGAAGGTATGTAACTCTTGTTTTCAGGTGCTAACTTTGGACTGCTTCATAATACTATGGTAGAAAGGACATGGGTCCCGTGCATGGACCAGGACAGTAGGAACATCGGTTTGCGTGGTTACAATACTCAATTACTTGTGTGTTCTCTGTGAAACTCATGGAGAGTTTCTCAACCTTCAGCTAGTCCTCGTAACGCTCTGATAAAATAAGCAAGTGTAGCGCTAGCTTTATTTTAGCAAATTTAAAATACTGAACCTGAGAAATTAATAAAATAGCACCAGAGTATCACGTTTAGAATTTGGTTTGGAATTCAGAGGACTCCTGGCTGTGTTTGTTCATTCTTTCCTCATAGCAACTTTATCACAGAGTTAGGCGAGAAAAAATGTAATGTTTTAGGAAACTTTTCTGCTGTTACTTGGCTTCTGCTCACTGTTTGATGGGATTAAAATGAATAAATATTTGCATTTTTTTGATAGTCATGAGCCAAGCCCATTAATGACTTTTCAACCTTAATTTTCTTTTCAACTTGCACTGATTTTTTTTTTTCCAAATTTTATTTCAAGCTGCATTACAGCAGTTGGATAGGAAGCTTATTTTTGTAGGGCAGATTTTTTTTTTTTTTTTTTTTTGCAGTTCCTAAGTGCTAATGGAAATGGTATATAGTTCCGCTGAACCTTAGCACTGATTATTTTTAGTGCACCTATTCTGCCTTTTTGGTAAACCTAGTTATTTTTAGTTTATTAGAAAACTATAGCCACTGCAAAGTGCATGTTTAGTTTCTGTGTGTTTGATAAGTCTTCCTTTAAATCTACTGTTTTTAATGTGTCCAAAAATACTGTCTGAGTTAGATACTGATAGCATGCAATCAGAGAGGGTTTTTTGAAAAAAAAAGAAAAAATAAAGTGTACATTGTGGTTTTGTAATCTCATATTAGTATCCCAATAATGTCCCTTTTTAGTAATTGTAGTAGCTTTTTTAAGTTAGTCATGTTACAAATGGCATCTTTGACAGCACAGTTATTGAAGATACACTGCTCTCAACATGCTTTAGCTTGTTTTCTTAGAAAGAGGATGTATGATTTGAGCATTTGGGGGAAAGATGGAGGAGGGAGAGACAAGCAAAACCAAAAAGAAATTCAAAGCAGAAAATACATACATGTCGATTTAAAACAAACAAACAAACAAACAAACAAACAAAAAAACCTACCCCCCGCCAAGTTTTTGTAAAGTTACCATGATGTTAGATCTGGAAGATGGGCTTCAGGCTTCACTTTACCATTTTTTAAATCCTCTTTTTTTTTTTTTTTTTTAATTTATCAATTTTGTAAAATGAGCTGTACACTAGACAGGACACATTAATTAGCAGGTTGTATATATACCTGAAAAAGGCTCCTCCATCTCCAACCTTTTGTTTAAAGCCTTGTATAGAAAAGGCACCTGTCTGTGGCAAACATGGCTATGTTTCTTACTCGATAAAACTGTAGCTTGGAAGCAGATGATTTATTATAGTCAAATGGGTAAATTGTATGGCTTTTGCAAAAGGAGCATGGCAGTATTTGAGAAACTTTGAAGTGAAGCTTTGGTAATATTTGATTCATTATTTGAAGATGGTTCTTGCTCTGAAAGCTTGCCTACTTTTTGATAAACAATAATGAAGACAAGGAAAATGAAAAATGCGTCCTGTGGAAAAACAGTTCTAAAGTGCAAAAGCTGGATATACCAGCAAGTGACCCATTCTGCAGCAGTGGGGGGCACTGTTGTGTCTCAGTTAAAGCATGTGAGGATGTATTTTATTTCCTTAGTGCTAGATAATGTGCCATTTGTTGACATTTTTTTCTTGTTTGAGTAAACATATTTACCTTGTGTTTGTTCGTTACTCATTAACGTATGTGACTGATGTTACAACCTTATGAAGGAAAATTACTGCAGATTCGTTGGAGTCAGAATTCTTCATTAATTATTTTAAGACTTTTCCTATGAATGCAAGACTTCTTCAAATACTTGATTCAGGAAGTTGCACACCAGGAAAGTGTATCCATATTAATGGTGTATGGAAAAACAGGTAGTTTGGCTTTCAAGTACTTGCTTGGTTATTTTGTAGGTAGGCTACTGCGTCCATTTGTTTGCATATGTGCGTAGGCAAGCACGGAAGAGGTAGCTGTTTTTGAAAATCAGTGAAGGGATTTCCTTATTCTGACTTTGCCTATTAGCAGGAGAATATACAGAAGGAAAGAAGTTAAATGCATTTTGTTTGTGCTGAGCTATGAAATGCCTTGATAATGCATATCCCATGTATTCCTTAAAGGAATCAAGATACTATTAAAAGCTGACAAGCCTGATGATTACAGGTGTCCTTTTTAAGGTTAGATGTAAATTCTGTGGGGATCAGGAAACTTTCTGAAGTTTTTCTCCAGTTGTTTGAGTGTATGTAACTTTTAAACCAGTGAATGAATTCTACTTTCCATCTCTGCATTGATACTGGATTGAAATCACGCAATGTGGCTTTCCAGCTCTATATTTTGCAGAAAGTAGAGGCTTAAATCATTAGGAGAATAGCACAATATATTCTCGTGAGCAGCACAACTTACTTCCCTGAGGAAACAGGTATTGTATTGAGGAGGCAACCTGAAAACTACGCAGTTATCATTCGATGATTTTGCTCAGAGTAATATATTAACATAATTTAGTATGTTAAAATTTGATGCGTTTGTACTTCAACTTTTCTTAGTCTATTTTAAATAAATTTATGCATGCATTTAGATTTAGTTTCATGTTTATGTATTACAGCATTTTTGTTCTGCTTGCACTCAGACTTCTACCCTATCTATGGGAAGAGATTTTGAAAGACTTTAAGGCAGCTCTCAAAAGGGGCTTATCAGCCTTATGCCCGTTTTACTGCTGTGAGAGCTGAAGCAGGATGTGAGGTGTTTAGAATCACACCCCGTGGGTCACTGGCAGAGCAGGGATTTGGCCGGTCCTTGAGTGGATGCTGTTCTATCCCCTAGGCAGTATTTACTTCCTGGCTATTTAAACCTAGCTTTAGTATTGAGGATGTTTTTCAAAACAGTGTTCTGTAGGTGGGGGAAAAGGGGGAAGTAAATTGTAAGAGCTTAAAGTACCGTCCAACCTTAGCAGGAATATATTCATTTTTTTAAAACAGATAATCCTGTTTCACCTTCCCCCTGTTCCTTTGCAAATACTTGCAGCTTAACAAATATTTTTAATAATTTTGTTGTATTCTTTCCCGCCTGCGTAAGCAGCAAAGGAAACAGCATTTTTCGCTAACAGATACCATATATAACAGGAGTGAGGTTGACTGGTGGCTCCTCAAGATTTCCCTAAATGCTGATTTGAGCAAATTTCAGGCCTTTACAAGCCAGGAAATACAGAGTTAGGGGCACCCTTATAACTCCAATGGTAGTCATTGGCCCTCCTGACAGCCTCTCAGTTATCTGTGAACACATCAGCTCCTTTGCTTTCAGCCTGTGTCTGGATTAGCAGTGGAAGAATTAGCTAAAATTGCTTATGAAATCTGAAATGCATAGACATCTGGACTGTTTTGCTTCATCTGGGAAGAGATACCTGTGTATGTGGAGCTAGAGGAAAAAGTCTCTGCACCTTGAGTGATCCAGTAGGTCTTGCACTGATTTTTGTAGCTCAGAATCAGTAGCAGTAGGCAGGAGTCATTGGCTGTGAATGATGCATTTGAATAGCCTGCACTTTAATGACAGTAAGCGCGCTGTGAAAGGGTTGCTATGTGCACTAGGAGTGTTTGGTTTGCCTAAAACAGGAGTAGTTTCTTTTTAGTGACAGGTTATCTAAATGCAGCTGTTGATTTTTGTGAAAGGAGGGACTTGGTGCAAAATACGTACAACCAAGAGAAGGTGGAGACTATCGGTAAAGCCAGGTTACAATATAGGAATCATAGGCTAACTAGAAGTCAGTAAAGAATTGTATGGAAGTGTTAGTCCTAATGTGCGTTCCGGCATTTTTTTCTGTACCATTTTTATTATTTTCTTTTTTTCTCTGCAGCTCAGAGTTGGGGTGAATTATCTGAATAAGATGCCTTAGCGCTAGCAAAGAAGCTCTGTAAATCTCTGAAATTCTTTTGCCAGTGGATCTCCCCAGTGCTCTTGTATCAGAAGAGAGAGGGTGTTTCTTTGCCTTAGGCTGTGAGTAGGTTGTAATTAGTAAGGAGGTTACAACAGAGCCCTGTTATGGTTAGCCCAGGGGAAAGGAGGTGCTTGATTCCTGGAGAGATTTTAACAGCAGGAGGAAGAGAGAAAGCAGAGATGATATTTATGTGCTCCAGTGATGACAATTTTATTCCACGATGGTTCCAGTTATTAAGTATGTGAGCATGTAATATTAGTTCATCCCTGTTTTTCCACTGTACTGCCCAGCCATCTTGTAAATTAATCACTCCTTCCAAGGTTTCCATCCATTTTAGCCTTTCTTCCTGCTGTAGGTAGAGAGAAAAAATTACTACTTATAATGTCTGTCTTTATTTTAATGTAGCTGTTACTGATGAGAACATTAACGAAAAATCGATTTTTCCTGCTTACGCTGTAAGTACTAGGTAGTCAGGAGGTCAGGACGCATGGGGAGTGTCCATCTTGCCAGCAGCAGGCACATCAGGAGCCCCTGACGCTTGTGGATGTGATGTCTCCAACTGCTGTCAGGGGCCTGGGACGCTGCTTCGGTTCGGGTTCTCTCTGCTGCTGACTGCTCTGCCTCTCGGCCTTGTGCTTCGTCCCTTTAGCTTGAAAGGAGGGTTGGCTGTTGTAACTGAAGGTGTTGTACGATATTTTACATGCTGTGTCAGGCAAGAGGTCAGAGAGACAGATGTTGTTTTTGCTTTCAGGAACAGGAATCTTAATCATGACAGTTTAGTTAACATCTTCCACATGTTTAATATGGGTGCTCAGTTGGATGGGTTAGTGAGTCACCAGCAGCAGTCATGAAATGAGCTGCAGAAATGCAGCTCACTAAGCCCTGGGATTCAAACCCAGTGAGGAGTAGGGGAGTGCAGCAAACAAATCAACAGATCTCATGGGTTCATGTCTGCTGTGCTTTCCTTAGGGCTGATGCAGAGACTGTGGGGAGGCTGAAGGATGAACATAGCTATGTTACTTTTTTGTATATGTGTTTTTTTTCTTCTTAATCATGCCTTGGAATTTGAAAAGAATTGAGAACCAGAGAAGCAGCTTTCATAAGCAAGGACCCAGCTACTGAGGCCAGCTCTCCCATGCTAATGGATAAAAGCTGTTTACAAGGTTGTTGTGTACAGCCAGGTCTGCCTCTTTCTAGCCATGCTGCAAACATGACCAGATGTTCCTCTTTATTCTCACAGCCTGCAGTGTTGTGTAGGCTGGACCTCTCTTTTCTTTACCATAGGGATTATAATTAACACATCAGGCTTCTTCTACTTGGTAACCTGTTCTGTATACCATGCCTTAAGAGCTGATAGGGCAGCTTACTAACAATTTCATAGAGAAAACACTTCCTCTGTAGCTCAGGTGTTGTCAGAGAGTTGCTGGCCCCTCTTTGTTGGCTGAGAGGTCAATCTGTCCTGGAGAATCATAATTGTGAAGCTGAATGTTAATTTAAACAACTTTCACTGAGGTTAGCCTCAAGGTGCTTGTTAAAGTGAGCATGCATGCTCAGCTGAACTGAGTAACTTGGTGAACCACAGTTATTTGACTGTATATGTGAAGTCTAGGGTGCCAACTGTGTAAGACTGTAGAAGGAAGTAACATTTGCTGTTGCCGAGATCATCATGCAATCAGAGTTGGTCATGGTTTTCCTGGCTTTCTTCACATTTTGTTTTTTGAATATGCAAGCTTTTATTTGTTTATTTTTTTGAGATCTGTATAGAACATGTAGTTCTGAAGTGTTTTAACTTACTCACAGAAGCTGACTTGTTGGTTTCTATGTAGTATGAATGTAAACGTAATAATGCAGTCTTTTTTTGTATGAGGAAGAATGTGATTTATTTTACTTTCCTCTAGCAGAGGGGGTTGCTTCCGATTATATGTATCTGAGTCTTTGGCTCCACGCCCCTGAAATTATGCAAGTTCACTATGTCAGTTCTGCTTTCCACCCTAGCATGCCTGCTTGGCCTACACCCCATACCAAAATCCAACTGATAATAGAAAACTAAAACAAAAGGCTGTAATGTGAGGGCAATGGATGTGGAAACCATGGGAAACCTGAGGGGTGAACATGAGATGATGGGAACAGACAAAGTTCTAGACTTAAAGAGCAGAATATGTATTTATTAAACAAAACTGAGATGATCTTAGAAGAATGCTGCCAAGGATTTTTAGGGTGGAGGGTGAAAGTCCTTCATGCTCCCCGCTCATGTGAGGGAAGGCATTACTCATGAACCTGTTCCAGTGAGTGAGCATGTGAGCAGTACATGTCCTTTGTAACTATTCAGACAACTGAGAGAAAATAATGCTGCTGAGAGCAGCACTGGACGTTCAGATTCAGCACCTGATCTTGTTGGCACCTCTTTAATTCTTCCAGGACTTTGTAGGATTTGAGGGAGTTTGTTCAATGGGATTGGATCATTTCAGAAAAAAAATGAAGAAATATCTCTTTTCCTTATCTTACTTTATTTTTTATTTCAGGTGGTGACACCCTGCTTTCTTCCAAGCAATTACGAATTAGTAAGTACTGTTGGCACTATCAATATCTGTCAGGTTTTATTAAGCTATCGGTTAGGTTATTCTTCCTTTAACTTCTTGTTATTTAAGTACTATACCTTTCTCTTTCCCCAGTGAGTGCTTACAAAATGAAAGATCTAATCCTGAAGTTTTTTCTTTTTACTGTGTCTTGTCCTATGCAGCAATCTGGTTGGTTTTATTGAGCATTTTGCAAGGCTTAGAGTTTACAGCAGGAAATGTTGAGTTGTACCTTTCAGGACTCTTCTTAAACTGAACTGTACGTTCTCTATCTGTGATAGAGCAAGCATGTACAGTTGACTATACTTATGTTATCCACTTCTCTTTTAAAGTTAATGACATCCATTGTAACAATAAATAGATGTCTCCTATTAATTTGACAACGCAAATAGGGAACAGTTTATTTTTTGTTGTTGTTGTTGTTTTTTGAGGGGGTTTTGATCCTGGTGGAGGAGGAAAGACTAATTCACACTTGTTCAGGCCAGGCATTAAAAAGATGATAAACCTTTTCAGGCTTGAGTAGCTGACTTTTGGTCCTTTTAGCTCCAAGGGTAACACGGATGATACCCACACGGATGGAGTGTTAACTGTTATTTACTGAACAAGCACTACCACCTGCTAGTATCAGTATTAGAAATAATATGTCAACAGCTGATGTCCAAATGTCAACTGAGAACTGTGGTGTGTATATATGTGATGCAGCCAGTGTGGGAGTTGGGGGGGGGGAGCGAGGGAGGGAGAGAATTAGGAATCCAATGTCTCATTTCTGCCTTGCTGGAATTGGGCAAGTCACTCTGCATACTTCTGTATCTTGATTTTGCTGTGGGCAAAAGGCAGGTAGTGATACTTGCTTGATATGAATCACAGAAGTAGAAAGGGCTATAGAAGTGTTGGCTTATGCTTTTCTTAATCGTTGTCTTCAAAAGAAAGGGTGAAAGATTCAATCAGTGGTGCATGGTATTACGAGGAATGTGCATATGAACTCATGGAAGCTATCCCCTAATTTTGTCCCAGTAATTTTATGAATTAACTCACGTCAGAGTCTGGGGATTCTGTATGATGTTACTGCTAAAATTATAAATAGAAGAGCAGTCCATTATTTTGTCTGCAGTTCACAGCAGTAAATGCGTACTGTGAGCTGTGGTTGCTCTTTCTTTCGTGTTGCTCACACAACCTGTGAATTAATTCTAACGTGGAAAATCTGTTGTGATTGAGAACTTGCTTAAGCATATGGCACCTGGGGGATAGGGTACCAGTCCCTGCCAGCTGTTGTCCTAGGTGAACCTGGTGTGCAGTCAGGTTCTGCCCGGCTTAGTAGTAACAGACTCTCCTGTTTATTGCCAAGTTCTATGCCCCAGCCCTTTCCAAAATCACTGAGCAAACTGTTAAACTAACTGCAGGTTGAGGTGTGACCTTTGTACAATGTCTTAAATAGTGTGCAGCCTTTCAATTCAGAAATCTGCTGCCGTGCAGTTGGGGATCGAAGATGGCCCTGAGTTTTCTGGCTTTTAAGTGATTTTTGTGCATGAGCTGTTTAGTGTGTTTTGAAAATGAGGTAAGAGACTTTTTAATCAGTGTTTTGCACCTGTAGGGATTCTTGGGGCTTATATTAAATCATAGATTGCAAGTTGTATAGAAAAAAGTTGTGAGAATTTTTACAGGACATACTTATGGGATTTGGAAGCAGTCTAAACATTGAAGATAGCTTCCCTTGTTAGCGGAGACTGAAAGAAATGCTGCAGGGTTTGTATTTGTTTATTACTTCTTTCTCTTTTGAACTGAACACTGCTCCTTGGCATTTAGGTAAGCCCCCTGACCCCTAAGTGTTATTACTTTTGTTTTCCTTAGTCTGGGTCTCTTTGGGGCATATTATCACTGCCTTGTAAATTAGCATTGCCCTATTAGATTCTCATGTCCTCTGGAAGCAAAGGTAATGACTGTCAACCTACTTTCACCCTTCTATTTCTGTGAAGGGATTTTGGATGGTTTCTGTCATTGAAAAGCAGGGCCTCTGAAAGGTTCACACTGTGAGGTAAGGTAGTTCATGGTGTCTATGTGCTTATACTGAACATTTCCTCAGGAAAGCCCCTAAAAGGCCTTGGGAAATACTGTAGGTTATATAAGTGTATTTCCTTCACCCTTTCTGTCAAGTGTCTTACTGAGGGAGAACAGTCTGTCCATTCAGCCACCAGCTGGAGTTTTATGTGGCTTCGAAGGTAACACCTGTATTAACAGAGAAGTGAGTGGGGGCACCCAGAATCCCAGAATGGGTAAGATTGGAAGGGACCTCTGGAGATCATCTAGTCCAACCTCCCTGCTCAGCAGGGTCACCTAGAGCATGTTAGACAGGGTTGCATCCAGGTGGGCCTTGAAGAGCTCCAGAGAAGGAGACTCCACCACCTCTCTGGGCAACCTGGTCCAGTGCTCCGTCACTCTCACAGGGAAGAAATTCCACTACCCGTTCAGGCGGAACTTCCTGTGCTTCAATTTCTGCCCATTGCCTCTTGTCCTGTCACACGGGACAACTGAAAAGAGTTTGTCCCCATTCCCTTGACACCCTCCCTTCAGGTACTTGTACACATTGATAAGGTCCCCCCTCAGCCTTCTCTTCCCCAGGCTGAAGAGGCCCAGCTCTTGCAGCCGTTCCTCGTAGGGCAGGTGCTCCAGCCCTCTGATCATCTTTGTAGCCCTACACTGGACTCTCTCCAGTAGCTCCACGTCTCTCTTGTACTGGGGATCCCAGAACTGGATGCAGTACTTGAGATGAGGCCTCCCCAGGGCTGAGTAGAGGGGCAGGATCACCTCCCTCCACCCGCTGGCAACACTCTTCCTAATGCACCCCAGGAGACCATTGGCCTTCCTGGCCACAAGGGCACATTGCTGGCTCATGGTCAACCTGTCACCCACCAGCACTCCCAGGTCCTTCTCTGCAGAGCTGCTTTCCAGCAGGTCACTCCCCAGCTTGTACTGGTGCATGGAGTTATTCTTCCCTAAGTGCAGGACCCTGCACTTGCCCTTGTTGAACCTCAGGAGGTTCCTCTCTGCCCAATTCTCCACCATCCAGCACAGCGCAACTTGAGTCTAGACAGCAGAAACAGTTAAGCCCCCCTGCAACCAGGGTGGCCCCAACCCGACACCTCTTGGAAATGGTCCAGCAGCCCCCTGAAACCATGGCTAAGTAGCGGTGCTTCATCCAGGCCAAGTTTCTCTGGGCACGTGCTAATGGTTAGGCAGTGTGGACACCCATGCGATGCTGGCCTGACCTGCTCACTTCATGAGCAGAGATGTAGCCCAAAGTTCAGTTCCTGAATAAAGTATTTAGTGGTATTAGGCAGGAAGAAGATTACAATTCTGTATAGTTTTCTTGAAGGGAAAACTATAGGTGAAATTATATACTGTGCAATATCTTTTCACTGAGAATCAGACCGAAGAGTGTGTTTTGCTTCTGATGTGGAATGTGGAGATATTTGATATTTTTTAGATTAGGGTCTGCCTATGCACAAATAATTTTTACCTGATTAGTGAGTTCTTTTGTCCTGAAGTAATCATCTGCGACCATATTAGCCATAAGCAATTTCTTTTATAACTATTTTGAGTGTAAAATATTGAGAACATTGAGGACAAGTAGTTGAGATCTTCAGCTAACAGGGAAGGACTTTACTCAAGCCAGCCAAAGTTTGTTGCATGGCAGTTTGCTACGTAAGCATGGATTATGCCCATTTATTCCAAGTTAGGCATCTTTCAGTTCTCACATAAATAAATGAGGAATGTGCCTGGTATAAATTACTGGTATGTGTACTTAGCTAATGCAATGATTGCCTGTATCGCTATCCTAGGAGTTTATAGCAAGAACTGTAGTTAAACTCTGTGGCATGTTTGCTGGAAGACAGTTGAAGCCTGATGAAATGTACAGATGCTCTTTTTCTTTAGAATGTGGATTTTGTTGAATATTTTCGGCTTGGATGTCTGTTTCCAAAGAGGCCCTTTCTTCCCAGTTCTTATAAGCCATGCATGCTGAAGCTTTGTAATGACATCAGGACCCTCATATATCAACCCAGTGCAGCTGTTTGGAGTTTCAGGTGCTAAAATACAAACCAGCTGTTGCTAAGTGTTCTAATACTACTTGCTTTATGTTGTCATGTACATTCCTCTGACTGGAGAAGGGGGACAATTTTAGTCCAGCTCTACTAATCAAAGTCAAATGTTCAGATGTTCAGTAAAATAAGATGTATTTTGATGTGCCTCATTTTATTTCATCGAGAGGCAATGAGTTATTTGTGGCGATGGACTCCAGAGATGTATATCATGACTCAAATGTAATAAAAATACCATGGCCACTGGTCATTACTTTTATAGTAAGAGCTGAATTAGCCTATGTAACAGTTTTTTTAAAAAACTTGAGAAGAATCAAAAATGGCAAATCTGTTTAAGCAGCATTTTCTTGAATTGTTGCATCTTCTTTTGAGATTGGGAGTTACTCAGTTGATGTCATTTTAAAAATATCTACATTTTATATTAAATAATTGTTAACATGCACACACATTTTCTTAAACAAATCTTGTTCCCTAATGCTACAAGAAAGAAGGCTTAGTCCCTAACTTTGAATCTGAAAATATTTTTTCCATTCAGATATTACTTTAGAAAGATAAAAATAAAAGCAGAACCAAAGGAAGGATATTAATTTTAGGTCACTTTAAGATTCTGAGAAATATTCTAGGATAATTTGATGCATCTAGGATAAAAAGATGCATGAAGAAAGTAGCAAGTTTGTCCCCATTATTTCTTTTTTTTCATCCTTCATGATACTTTATCTTTAAAAAGAATACAGAAAATGAAAGCTTACTCCCTGAGAGGCCACTCGTATATCCTGCTGCATGTCTTGCATTAACAAAATGTAACTCAAAGGCTTGAACTTTATGGCATACGTACACTCTTATCTTAAAATGACTCCATCAGTTAAACGGTTCCTATCACCACATGACTTGTCAATTTTGAGGCACAATTAACTAGTAATCTTTACCAGAGAAATTTATGATTTAACCTCTGTAACCTTTCCTCTTTTTTTTCAACTGGCTGCCAGAGAAGTCTGCATACCTGTAGTGCTGCCATTTAAACATCACATTTCATAACTGGCTCTTGTAGTGCTGGAAGATTAAGAGAACACTTACCCAACTATTTATGTTTCATTAAAACATCACTTCTTCCTGAACTTTATTTAGCTATTTTTCTGAGCCTGAGGTGGAAGCCTTACTCGTTCTGGTAGAAAATTGAGGGAGCTATGCTTCTTTTTTTTTTCGTTCTGCTTAATTCTGTTTTCCTTAACTATGCAAGCCTGTTCTCCATTTTTGAAGAGGAAAATAAAACTTTCACATTCAAGCTTCTCCTAGCAAACCAAAAATGTGATTTTGAACAGTGATCTGAACTGCACTCTGGCCCATCTCAGGGCCAGAGGAGGTGAATAGAGTTATAGTAATTAGGGAACAAAGTTTTTAGTTTTGGTTTTGTTATTTAAGGGATGGAGGGGAAGAAAGAATATATTGGGGGAAAAAATGTGAAAGAAGCAAGTAAAAGAGTCACAAGACAGTTGGGTACCTTCCTCCTAATCAGGTGTCTGATTTTATTTGAAATTCATGGGAGTTTCAACACTTTAATACCTTCATGTAAGTGATGCAGGGAAACGAGTCCAAGAAATTTCTTAGAAGAAACTAAAAGTGACTTTTAGTGAAAACATTATGATGGGGGAGGGGGGGAAGAGAAGTTCATAAGGGGAAGAAGAGGGAGGAAACCTTAAGAAAACTCAGTACAGTATCAGTGCTGGAAGAAATTTTGTTCTTTTTAGCAAAAACCTTGCTTGTTCTAGTATTCCATGATGACTGGTGAATGCAGTCCTCCCCAGAGCCTTCAACCGAAAAAGATCAGTAGATATGACAATATGTATTTTTATTCTTATTGCATTCATTTACTTTTTTAATGTATCTTCCCAGAAGAAAATGTGAAACAGTCTGTCGTTCCCATGTACTACAGTCCATCTGTTTTTAATGTGAGCCTGCATGAGATTTTCTGAGAAATCTGAAGCTGCATTACCATTGGTGATGCTGAGAAGGCCTGAGCATGTAGATGAAGGATTGCTTTCTCCAGTTTCATTTTAAGGGGGAATCTGAGTCCTAGGGGGACATAAGATTGGTATCTTGGGTTAATCAGGTATGACCTCTGAATACCCTGCAATATGATGACAGTGACTAGGCTGAATTGTGAATTGACATATGCAACTCGCTCTTTGCCAGCTGTGATTTTGGTTTCTGGCTTAAATCAGTAAAAGTTTTGCTAGAAAATTGCATCACGTGGGTTTGATTTGTAATAAATCTCAGTTAGTTACGGCTAGTTCATTTCTTGCTGCCCCCCCCAACACACACACACACATTTTTCTTCAGTAAAGCAAGAGGATGGAAATCCTCTAGGAGATTTCCTTTAGGAGAACGAGGAAAATATCCAACCATGGTATTTACATGATTTTTCCCCACTTTTTCCCCACTGCTACATCCAGAGCTTTAGCTAATGGAATCAGTCACCTGAGGTCACAGGCGTTAATGAGATGCACGGAAATCAAGCATAATATACACAAATCAAACATGAATTGGAAGAGGCAAGAGGCATGCCAATTCTGCCTAACCCCACATTACTACCATCTTTTCTGCCTCCTTTTCTCAGTCTAACCAGAGCCCCTCTGCTGAGTTATCACTGCCCATCCTCTGACAGAGATGGCACATGATGGAAAGGGAAATGCAACAGCACGGTGGTGTTCTCCAGTTTGTTTGCAAAGGGTGGGAGTATCCAGCAGAGTTTTCTGTTTGCACGTTCAGTTCCTGCTTTGTCACCATCCGTAGTGCAGGTGCCTCCATGCAGAGAGAGATCTATGGACTTGAGAGAGTCTTATGTAGATGATTTTCTCAACATTTGGTTCATACAGCTTCCTTGAAATGAGGGGAAAGCAAAGGTGCCTTGAAGTTTTTTTTTGAATTTTTTTCTTGCTATTCAGTTTTACTTTATTACATTTTGAGCTGTATTTTTTCTTCCTTTCCATTTTTTCATCTTTATCACCCAGTAATCTCAATTTTTTGTGATTTCTTGATTTGTTAGTGCCACTTTCCTCTCCTGCTGTAGGTCAACAGGAACGGAGACTGAGACAAAAGACATGAACTGCTGCCTGGTCTGAAAACACTTGACATGATTACTTTTCAACTTCTTTGTATTAGTGGGTCCCCACAAGAGAGCTGATATGGGCCTCTGTATAATGCATTTGTAAGGGGTTTGTTTTTTGTTATTATGTTTCAAGTGTTTCTTAGGATAAGGCCATGGACCCCACAGGTCTGCAGAGCAAAAATAAAAAAAAAAAAACTATGATTTTTAAGTAACAACAAAAAAAATGTGATTTGAATATAGTGTTCCTGAAATCAACTGTGCAGCATATACTATATTCAAGAGCCAGCCATTATTTTTACCAGGAGGGAGAGCTCATACTGTTTTAGGAATATCAGATAATTCTAAGATGTAATAAAACTTAAAATACAGTGATTATGAAGTTTTGATCTAATGCAAAATGAAATGAAACTCAAGCTTTGTTAGAACAAAAGCAGTCTTCAGAAATAAGAGATCTCATGTCACTTGCAAGTATACTTTTAGCTAGTCTTTTGAAAATGCTTTCTTGACAGTGGAATGTATAGAAGGAAAGAAGGACAGTGCAATCCCATCTCTAAAAATTCTAACTTCTCTAAACATTTAAAAAATAATAATAATTTTTCAGTTACTCTGTCAGTAAGTGTTATAGTGCCACTGAGGACTGCTACCTGTCTTTCAAGTGGAGAAGGTTAATCCTCTAATGGTAGTTTTGAAGTCAAGTTTTCCTGTAGTCATGATTAATTTCAATAAGCATATGTGTCTTTGTGGCCTCTTCTCTTTGGACAAAGCTGCGAAGCGAATGAATATTCTAACTCCCTTAGTTTAAATAATATCTAGTCTGAATACTTAATCATATATTAGTGGGTCATGTTTGCTGATTACTTAACTAACAACCTTCAGTCTATAAGATCCCATTCAACTTTAGTTCTTCCAATTCACTGTCATGGTAGGAATCGTATGCTGCTTTAATTTGTTTTTGTTTTTGTTTTTTCACATCAGCTCAATAATTTAGTGACATATAAGTAAAAAAGTGTGTGTAGTAGAAGTGTTTCCATATAGACTTGCTTTTGATTCTTCTCATTTTATGCCATGGGAATGGGAAGCTTTAAGGGCAAGATGGACTTAATCCTTACTGATTAGCCAAATATTAATAAAGATGAAAAAAATGTGCGTCTTGAATGAACAAAGAGGTAGAGCATCTCCTGTCCCATTCATTTAAGAGCTGATGGATGTTCCTTGTTCTTAATTATTAAAAGGAATATATTTGAAATAGGAATAATTATTAAAGGAGTTAAAGGAATGTATTTGTGTGTGTTTTAATAATAGCAGTGTCATTTTATCTTCTTGTTTTTGATGGCTTTATTTTTCTCTGAGTGGGGCTTTTTAGGGAGTTGTTGACAGGAATCTGTGATAGCTTTTCTTGGCAGGAGGAGGAGGTGGGATGGAAGTTGGAAGAAATTTCTGTTCTTTGAATAATGTTGCTCATTCCAAAGTGAAGCTTTTCTTATTTCTAACCATATGAATCTAATTTCCTTTGAAGAGACCTTATGGGAAGGTAGAGAGAACGATTTGCTGTTTGGTGTTCTTGAAATTCTGTGATTGGTGAGATACACAGATAATACACATTGGTTATAACATAACCATTGAATTGTTTAGTAATTTATATTGAATCAGAGTAGAATGAGTATTTCATATGCTGCTCAATTTCTTGTTGAATGAGCAAATCATTCCATTAATACAGGCCTCAGTTTCGTGATGGACACTAGGAGCATTTGCCTGCCTTTTACAGATATTTTTAAGAAAAACACACAAAAATGCAATGTGATGGCATACTCTAATTTGTAATGATACTTTCCTTGCAAGATAGCAGGTCTTTTGCCTTCTGCACTGTTTCCCCCTATTTGGACAGAGGGGTAAGAGAGACCTGAGGAAATAGAAACAGAAGACATGAAGTGAAAAAGACACAGTTTCCGTTTAAGGAAAATAGAGTAGGAAGGAAGGAAGGGATGAGAGATGACTTTCAGAGTTCATAAGATCAGAAAATATGTCTTTTTCCATAAGAAATTTTTGTTTTCCTTTGTTTTTTTCCACTGGAATGTCCTACAGACTAATGTCTATAGGCTGGATTCTTGCTGACGTTTTTCCTTTTCTCTTTTAGGGGGATTCATAATTGACACAATGTTATTTTAGAGTGTTCATTCCACGTCAGCATACCAAGTAATGATCATTTTTTTTCAAGAAAAAATTGTTAAACTTTCACTAAAACCTTTTAAAAAATGAGAAGTAGCCTATCCATCTTAATGCAGCTGATAATTTATTGCTGATATTTAGCCTTGATATGAGAATATGCTTTCAGAGCCCCATTTCATTTGTATCAAATCAGAGAATGGAACCTGGATCTTCCATATCCTGAGTGTACCGCAGTAGTTAGACGTTGAAGGTGTCTATCTGTAATTTTAATCTGATTTGTAATTTTAAGCTCTGATTTGACAAATATACAGCAGGAATAGCAATATTTGCCTCAGGTTTAGGAGATTTGAAGTGATGTAATGAATCTGAGGGTATGTGAATTTGAGTGTAGATCCTTAGAGGAACCAGGTTTGAAGGAAAGAGATAGGTACTGGGCACTGTGTGTGTGTGTGCGTATTATACATATATATGGTTTTTATCTTAGGTATTTCTTTTTCCATGATTCATGCCAACCATCTTCTCATTAAACCAGGAAGAAAAGAGGAACAGTCTGAGCCTGCTAGTTGAGATAGTCAATGCCGGATCTGTGTTGCTCGTGCTCTTTGCTCCCTCTTTGAAGGAAGATGGAGAGAGTTGTCATTTCTGGCAAAGTGAGAGATTGAGACATCTTACTAGTAGCTCAACAAGGAAGAGCACCATTTTAGACCGGTAAAAATTGAGGAGAATAGGATACTGCTTCCTCTTTTCTTCCATGTATGTGCATTAGTTAGCCTGGAAACCTTGCCTATTGTGCCAATCCAGGGCTAAGCTGAGCAATACAACAACAACAAAAAAATCATTCTGAACTGACAGACATTAGGTAAGCCTGACTTTTAATTTTATTTTATATAAAATCCTGCAAATAGGCTGTTTAGCTGTGCTGGAAGGACAGTTACTGAGTTCAGCATGCCTGTTGGCTTTGTGGGGAAAAGAGCAAAACAGATGGTGCACTTTCCCAAGCTCTTCTCCTATGTGGGCCTGTTTATTTCTGCTTGATTACAGTGAGTGTCCTAGGGAGATTATGAAGCGGTATTCCTAAAGGTTACAGTGATACAGGTGTTTGTTTTATGCATCACCTTTCGTTTGCTGAGAACAGCTTTGAAGTTTCACAATCAATTTATGGTTTCTGGGTGGTTTTAGCAGTTCTCGTCTGTCCGTACGGTAGTTCTACTGACTGGGATGTCTGTACGGAGCATGCTAACGCAGTAGAGACTGGGTAGTCGTCGAGCTGTACCAATTATTTTTGGGAAAAAAAGAAAATGCTGCCTGGGTCTGTTTTGGGAGCACAAAGAGGCTCCACGCAGTTGGGATTTGCCTCGCAGAGCTTCCCGCAGTGCATGGATGCATGGCTGCCTCCTGTGCAGCCTTTGGTAGGTGCCACATAGAAACTGAGGCCGGGATGAGAAGGGACCGGTGAGAGAAGAAGTTTGAGTGGAGGAGGTGTACCAGGTAGCCTGCTTAGTTGTCCTTGCCCTTTCTGGTACATGGGAGGACCTGCAGCCAGGTCACTGTCCTTGCCAGACTTCGTGTAGGAGAGGAGGAAAAGCAGTGTATGTATTGACTTCAGATTCTAGTTTCTAAATAAGAGCCATTCAGTCAATGCTCAGAGGAAAGATGTTTTTGCAGTTACTTGCACTAGGAGTAAAATATAAAGCTACTGCTTCAGCTGTGTATTGGGCTTGGTAAATCATTGTAAGGCTTAAATGGGAGATTTTTACCTGATTTAGCAGTGCACTGCTGTCATGAGAATTCTCACAGTGATGACAACTGTGCTAGAGGTGGGCTTTTTGTTAAACTATTGCCTGATCGATCACCTGAACAGTACTTAAAAAAAATAAATGCATCAAAGTGTACCTTGTAAATTATTTGATGCCAGTTAAAATAACTATGCATTGCCAATTACCTGAATCGTGATTTAAAACAAAAAAATAAAGTCACTCAAAGCCTATTATCAAGGATTCAGGACAATCTCACATCTCAGTAAGGATCATGGTTAGTTCAGGATGTCTGCCCTATTAAATTGTGTGCAGGCTCACTGAGTTAAGTAAGGTGTTGTTGGTATGATTTGAAGTCTGAAAATCTTAACTGCATTTGCAGTTCAGATAAAATCTGAACATGCAGCAGGTGTGTATTTTCTTTTCCTTGTTGTGCTAAAATCTCTGCTAGTAAGAAACTGAACTTCAGTGACCTGCCAAAAAAAAAAAAAAAAAAAAAGGATAAATAAATAAAAAGAAAATTGACAGTTCTCTAGGTCAAAGTGTCTTCCATGTGGCAGGCTTTGGAGTTGGATTTTCAGGTGTCTCCTGTGCTGATGCCTCTGGGACACAGTTCTGTGGAAGCTGCTGGTCGTGCAGGTACGCTGAGGTGCTTGCGGTCTGCCTTGGGCAGAGGCTGGTACTCCTGGCTTGGGCAAACACTGTGTTCCTGCGCTTGTGCGTGCTGCTTTAGCCTTTGTTAGCGCTACCGCTGGGCAGTCTTGAGAGGATCCAGCTGCGGTCAGCAAGGTGACTCAACAGGAGGGAGCTGGGTTTTCTTTCTGTTGTGCCATTTTAACGCGGTCTGAATCAGAAAGCAGTTTCTAGAGACTTTCTCCCTCCATCCCCTTTGGGCGCACTCTCCAAGTAAGTAAGTTTCAATACCGATTGCTCTTTACGTGTTGCTTAGCCTGTGTGTGTTAATATACCAGTGAAATCTCTGAAGGGGAGAAACAAAGGTTTCATTATATATTTTTACCTCTTCCTTTCCTGCTTCTTTCAATTTAAATTTTAATTGGATTAGATAAAACTGAGGTTTCATTTGTTTAAGGTATTGTTTTGCATGACTCTTCTTCAACTCTAGTGTTGCTGGGTGCTGTGTTAACAGCTGCTGTGCTTCACTCTGAAGGTGACTGTATTTCACTGGTGCATGAAGTCGTCCCTCTTCTGTATAAAATTTACATGTAAGATTTTCCAGCTTGCGTGATGATTTTGGAGTCCATAGGATGGATTGTGATGATAAAGTTGTTATTACAAGAGCAACATATCTGGCTACGATTTAGCTTTAATGTCTTCTGAGTAAAACCTAGTTGATTTTTGCACATAATTTGAGATAGTCTTCTGAAAAAATCTTTTTAGACAACTAAACGTTAACTGTTAGGCACAGTGGACCCTTCAGATTTGCAGAATAGGGAGCGTTAAAGTTTCAAGAAGTCTTCTCTAGCCTTTGGCAGCTATTTAGTTCTAGTGCTGTTTAGTTTTGTCATTTTCATGAGGATTTTTCAAGATTAAATGCTTCTATTACTGTCCTGTTATAATCTCAAATGGTAAAATCCTTAATCTAGAATGTATATTCTCTCCAGAAATGCTGTCTTGCCCTTGCTGAAGTTCTAAGCAAATGTTTTGAGACTTTTAAACCCTATTTCTGTACTGTACTATATTACCTTAATTTAATGCTTATTGTAGTCATCATTAGAGAAGTAGGTCATGATGGAAGGTTATACTTCTAGTGATTCAAGTTAGACTTTTATATAAAAGATTGGCTAATTTTTGAAAAAGATTTCTTTTTGAACCCAAAGAGATACAACTTTGTGCATTGAAAAACTTTGAGCAGAGATTTCACTCAGTGCTTGAAGATTGATCCCAGAGAGTTTTTTTTACCTGTACCCATAGAAGTGTGGAGGATTGAGTTTGTTTCTGTTTTCATCAAGAAGCACAGAATGAATGAAAGAAGAAACACAAAAGTAGTTGCACAGTTGACCAACATGTATGTCATAACTTAAATAAATCACCCTCAGTAACTGAATGCTAGCTAATAAGATCTGAGTTCAGGAGATGATAGTGTAAAATAAATTCCCTTTATGTATCTGTTCTGAAGGTGGCTTGTAGATGGCTGTGGAATGTACCTGTATTTATGAATGATCTATTTTGTTGTATATATACATTACAGAGGATTTCTTGTGATAGAGTTAGCAAACTATCTGGAAAAACAAAGTCAGTTTTGTTCTTTTCTTTTCTCCTTTTGCAGCCCAATAACTCCGAGGCCGTTAAAAGCCATGTAACCAGAACTGTAAGTTATATTTATTATATTTTATTTATTTCTTTTTCATTTACTTAACTTACTTTCCTGTTTGTAGTTGTTCATTTTCATTACATCTTCACAAAGCATTTGTTACTGGACATTTTCAAAGCACATACTTTGATTTCTGTACTATGTGAAATTAGGTTTTGATTAAGGTAAATAGTGGGAACACTTATTTACCCCTCCCCAGAGTTTATCCAGGCACAATGAAATGAACTCTGGGTTTCACATTTCTAACTGAAGCAGGGGAGAATTAAAGAGAAATATTAAAATGGTATATAATCTTACTGTATTCATAGGAGTTTAGAAATCCAATACAGTTTTTCAACAGGAAGAATATTAGTGTCTTGCATTGTGGTCAATATACAGTCCATCTTTTTGCCTTTATTTCCTTAAGTTACTGTGCCATATTATTTACAAAAGAAGTAAAATATCATTCCCAACCCTGTGTTGTTCTTACTGCTATAGTAATGCTGGTACAACTAGTATTAAATGCATTTACCACAGTGCAACAGAACCCAATCTTCTAAATCTTGTAAAAAGTTCTTAGAATGGGAAGTGTGGCATATTTTAACATTGCAGTCATGTATAAGTGTTTTTTTTAGGGCAATTTCTGCGAAATAAAACAAGGAAGAAAAAATAGAGACAGATTCTGTGCAAAGTCTGAAGACTTTTTGAGGTCCCTTTACCATTGCTTTTTATTGGAGATACCAAATTGTTATTGTTTATTATTATTTACAATTTATTATTATTTTTATTTTTTTGAGGTAAATCATGAGATGCACCTATGGTTAGGTATTGATCAATTATTGTAGGCACTATCATAGTACGCAACTGTAATGATTCACCATTATAAAAGTGAATTTAACATTTAAAAACAGGCAGGGAGAATGATTTGCAAGATGAATACAGTCTTCCCCAACTGGCTGTTAAATTCAAGAGCATCAGCTCTCTTTTGCAAGAAATGAGCATCTGTTTCACAGTGTTAGGTGTGTGGGTGTTGCGTTTGTTTGGCAGTGGTGCCTGTGGCTCCATGCTGCAGGCTTCTGCTGGCATCGCTCATCCTGCCTGCTCTGAGTGCAAGAGTTCTGGTCCTAGACTAACTACATAGGCAGGAGACCTTCAAAGAAGATTCCTCTATGTTAGCAATATAGTTTTGTTTACTTGGGGTGGCAGCAATGGTTTTGATACAACCGAGGTCAACTTTATAGTTACTATTGCCTGTTATTATCCACACTTTTCCAGTAAAGTTACAATTATTTATAAATTTCTGGAATGTATTTAATATTGAAAACAGATAAACTGTCTTGGGACAAGATTATTTCTCCATTCACTTCACTCTCTTCTTTCTTAACTAGAGAAACCAACTAAAAGAGGGGAGAAAAAAAAAGACCCCCCCCAAATCAACAGAAAAAAACAGAATAAACTTCTCAATTATCCATATATGAATAATCAATTTTGACAGCTGCTTGTAGTGTAACAAATGTGAAGCAAAATAATGAGACGCATTGTCTGAAAATAATTACAGATAGTTTTCTATTGTTAATTGGAAGTTGTTAGCTTCATTGTGTAATGTCTAAAAACTTCTGAGGGTTTTCTGTTTGTCCTGGCTGCTTATTATGCAAGCCAAGGTCATACTTTTCTCCCTTGCCCTTTTTCTGTATATGTGGTAGCTCATGCACAGCCAGCCGTTTTGAAGCACGCTTAGTGGCAAGCTGTGCTTTTTCAGCTGTGCCTTTTGTCGTGTTACACATTGTATTGGTTATTATTTGTCCATTAGCGCAGTACCTGAAATGTTTGCTAGTTCCTTTACATGGAACAGTACCCTGGGAGCAAAGGGATGGTGGGGACTGAAGATCCCCAGGAGCAAGATCCCTGTTGAAACACCCAGGAAGACCACCCCTGCCTGGAAAGGCAAGGAGCGTAAAGCTGGGGTTTCATAACCAAGTGCTGTCTCCAGCAGTGGAGCTAAATGCAACCGGGGCCTCGAGGAGGCCATCGCTGCTCCCCATCTGTGACCCATGACTGCAGCACACGTTGTATGGGGCTAATGGGAGGTGCATTCCTTGTCACTCTGCCATCCCTGCCTGCTAAATTTATGCTGTGTTTGTTCTCTTTTTGTTTTATTATCTGACTGGAAAGAGAATGCATTAACATGCCTGACCCTTTTTTGGCTCTGAGTTTTCTTCTCCTTTCCTCCCTCTCTGTTCCATTTTGTTTGTAGCATTGGGCTGTTTTGGAAAGAAAAGCTCCGTTGCTTTTTCCCAGCAATGTGGCTGCTGAAAGAATATTTCCAGCATCAGCCACTACAGCTTTATAGGGAAGCTGTGAACATCAACAAAGAGAATTTGGCTTGTGTTCAAGACAACATCAGAACCAAAGTTTGATTAACTTAATTCTGGTGTTTGGGATAGCCCTGAGACATGGATAACATTTCCTTATGCAGGAAGTCAGAATTGCATTTCCTTAAATTTAGAGGTCTTCCTCATGCCCCTGTGGACTAGGATCTTATTTTATTCTTAATATTCAAAAGAAATAAATGAGTGAGACTTCTTGTTTCTAACATTGTACACAAAAGACTAGGAGAAGTGATTCTGTCTCTTTCTTTCCAAGATGTGCACCGGTACACATAATTTTTTATTAGTAAGCAGGGTCCTGAATTGGAGATGAATGTTTGGATGCTGCTGTTTTGATCTCTTGCATCTTTGTCTAGGTTGAAGAGAAACTCAGGAGATAATTTTGAAGTCTTCCTGCCAGCACATTTTTATCTTTTCCCTGCAGTAGATATTGCTGTATCTTTTCAGTTACAGAGTGCATACAAGCAGAAGCTTTGAGTTAGGTGCCATTTATTCAGGCTGTACGGGATTTGAGTTAAGAGCCTTATCCCTACTGTAGCAGGTGTGAAATTAATGCAGAAACTTTTATGTCCTGCTGTGTCTCTTCTGCTTTATTAAATTGTCTGTGGATGGTATTTATACAGGAAGCTGTTTGAAACTTCTTCAGTAATTATGAAGCTGTGCTACAACCAGAGTTGGAGCGCACATATTATTGTAGTCATTTGAGGTAAACTCCTTATGTAATACTTAACATGGTTGTATTTAAATACAGACATCATAAGTTTCCCTTAAGTTTGCAGTGGAGCTCTGCTCTGCTCTGCTCTTCGGAGAGCTACATGCAACAGGTGTCAGATGAGAACAGTGCCTCTGGCAGAAGTTTATGCTGTGGACCGGGTCATGGAAAAGGGATGGAGGCAATATGTAAAGTTCGCTCTGTGCTTTCTGTGCTTTCACTTCACTGGGAATATTTTTTTTTTTTTGGTAAGAAATTTAGACTAACGAAACTAGCATTGCCATCTTCTCTACCACCACTCTGATGCAAGCTGAGGGAGTCCGCACAAGTTGCATGAGTCATCTTCACAGCAGTTTTACTTAGTTTGGGGAGAAGTGTTTGAAATCGCAGTAATGCGGTTTGTCTTTTTGTAAAAATCTTCCTGGAGATTGCTCCCCCTGGAACAAGAATGGCTTTTTTGTGCGTTTCCTCTTGTCACATCACCCCCGTGCGGGAGGGCAATGAAATGCTCTGTGGTAGCCAGTCTCCTTCAGGACAGCCCAGGCCTGTCCGGCCACTTTAGCAGTAACTGACGGTGTCGAAGTGTTGGCGAATTCCCTTGCGTCCTTGTGTGGGTGATCTAACCCCTTAGAGATTCCCTCTAAGTAACCTTACTGTTGGGTTACCTTCGAGCAACATTGTCACCTGCTGTTGGCCGCTGTGAACAGATCCAATGGTCCATCTGTATTTTGCACCACTTTCTCTGTTTTAACGGAGCTGTAACGGAGACCGAGGCAGTAGCAACACAATATAGTGCCGTGAATCCTGCAGCTTTGACAGAGTCCTGTGTATTAAGGGAGGTGGGCCCATTCCTTTCGTGGCAAGCGATCAAACACACTTGGGATCGCACCCTGAGCCATTGCAGTTTGGCCTGGGAGAAGCCAGCGGGCTGGCGCCGCAAGCCTGAACGGAGGCGTGCTAGCAAAGGTGCTGGCTTAGGTGGCCTGAATGTGCTGTTCTTCTCTGGGACCAACTCAGAAAATCACAAAGAATAAAGTTAAATGAAAACCTTGAGAGTATGGAAAGCATGACCCTTTCCCTGAGAAAAAGGGGAAAATTGGGAGCTGGAGAAAAAAGGGCAAGATTAATAATGTGAGTCAGAAATGAGCTCTGCGTCTGGATTAGCTCTTAAAGAGGAGAGCTCAGGGCTCTGTCTTGAATGACTGTGTAGTGTGTGACTGAAGAAGAAAACGAGAGCTCAAGAGAAGGAAAAAAGGAGATAGTAAGAGACTTGGTGAGAGAAAGGGAAGTATTTTGGATCTCACTTAAGCCTTAAGGTGGTTATTTTTTCAGAGCTCCTGGATAGTACGTGCTAAGCACGGAAAGGAACAGTGCGTATTATATGGTTAAGGGCAATGATTGTCCCTACAGATAATGGAAATAAATGTGTGTATTGTGGCTGACTTCATGCTGCGTCAAGGATGTCTGTAACTTTATCATTGCTTGAATTTTAATTCGCATTTCGATTTTCCCACTGTTGTTTAAAAAAAAGGGGGGGGGGGGCAGGATCAGTGGAGCTTCCTGTCAGCCTCACCTGCCAAAACTTCACCTGAGCAGCAGGACACACACTGCAGCTCTTGCTATCTAACTTGGATGGTAGGTTACTGTTGGCACAGAATAGAGGCATTTTGAAAATGTCCCATATCTCTGTACTAAACATGCACTGTTTTCTTTTTTTATTTTTTTCCCACACCCTTTAAAGGTAGCTAGTTGGTATAGATCAGGGGCTGAGCTTTGCAGCTTTCAGGGAGAGCAATAGGAAAACACAACAAGCAGTTTTGCAAATCCATGGTGTTGAATATATGAAGACCCTTCTCTTTATGTTTCTGGTGCCAAGCGCTGTGCTGTCAGTGGTTGAAACGTGTCTTGCGTGAATGTCTCCCACCACCTACTTAGAAATACTCATCTAGCCAAAATGTTTGAAAAGCTACTTCTGTGTAAAGAAATTGCCACTTCATTTTGTGGAATGTTTACAATAAGACAGTGAGTGTTGTTTAAACTTTCTGATTTTTTTTGCACATTTCTTTAAATCAGATGTATTCTCCATCTGATTTAAAGGGACCACCCTTTATGTGGCAAGGCATGTGCAAGAAGAGTTTGAGATGACTTGAAAGAACCTGCTGGGTAGCCAGGCTGCACATGCTGTTTCAGTGTTGACACACTCAGTTCTAGCTCACCTGAGCAGATGTGTTCCTGCTCTGCACATGCAAGAGATGAAGCACGTGTGCAGGCTCCCTGGGTGGTGTTTGGGTGTTATGCAGCATTGGCCAGCACTCGTGAACTGTCTGGATACACTGCAGAATTAAGGCTTCAGAAACTTTGTTTTTCTCCAGATGTGGACTATGTACAGCTGTAAAATTATAAATGAATGAAAACATCAGTTGTGCCCCATTCTTGCTTGAGTATGGACTTTTAGGGGCATGCAATATTCTAGCTTGGGAAGCCATTAGTAGCAGGTTTCCTATGTTCCATCTCTTTTGCTATGAATTTTTATTTTAAGAAAAGGAGAAGGGGTGGATGGAAGACCCAAGTGTCCCAGGAACTGTCAGTCCATGAATAGTGTTGCTCCTTCCCAATCCAAGGTTGCTGGAAGATGATGTTTCTACCCCCAGTCGCTGCCTTCTTACCCCTCCAGGCTGGTAGCTGGAATTGCTTATTGGAGTGCCTCGCAGACACAGTTTAGATGAACTGGATTACAAAGCTCTGCAGTTAAGCTATTTAGCGGAGCCTGGCCTGCCTTGGTTAAGTGTGTTAGGGAGGACTTGCGTGAGCAGCTTTGCCAGCTGCAAAGAGTCAGGGTAATTTCTGGTAGAGACAGCAAGCTGGGATTTATAACTTCTGCAGATACTGCTACTTGCAAAGGGCACATCTGTGTGGACTCCTGCTGTTACACTATAGTGGGAAACCAGATCATTATTTATACAGAACACAGTATACAGAACAAAAATAAAATGTACAGCCAAATGAATAGCTATTTGCAGCAGAAATAATGATAAATCTCTTCTGCAGAAGGTCAGCTGCAAAAGAGAGGGGTTTTTCCCAATATTTATGGCAGGAATAGATACACAGTATCACAGAGACGTTTGTATTCACAAGGCATGAATCCTTCACGTTAGAGATCATTCTAAAGCCAGAGGCCAAAAGATTATGCAAATTTTGGTTTTCATCCAAGACATCCAACCATATGTTTCTCTGAAGCTTCTAAAAGCAACTACTGTGTCAGTAGGAATTATCATCATGGAACAATCCAACTACGAGCGTAGTTCGTTGTCCTGTCTTTTCCGCAGTGTCCTGAAGCGTATAGAACAATTACGCTGTGCCTTAGAATAGGTTAGAGAATTTCTTCTGATCTCTATCCAAGGTTTGTGAAGTAAAAATAACCATCACAAACCTGGTTAAAATGCGTTCGGTTGTATCTATGCTCTATCTCACTATTCCTATTTGTGGGTATGATGTTGCTGCTTCAGACAATCCTCTGGCAAGAATGTCTATAAGCTAATGAAAAGCTATATAAAATGCCTGTAATTTTATGTACAGAATAGCTAATCAAATTTCCTAGTGCTTATACCAACACTAAAAGTAGGCATAAATAAAATATGTATATCCCACACAGATCCAAGTTGTTCTCCCTAAATGTATCTTCATCTCTCTAGCACAGATTACTCGCTGACTTGCGTATCAGACAGCAGCAGTTTTTGCCCGTGGAGGGTACCCCCTTACAACTGTTAATGCTCACCTTCAAGAACAGATCATGAGAGAAAAAGATGAGCTGTGTGAGTGCACGTCAGATCCTGGAGCTGCAAATCATCCGTAGTGCTGTTGCCAAGAAGCACATATAGTTGCTGTACAGATGTCTCAGCTTTTTAAAGACAGCTCCATCCTTCAAATTAGTAATTTCTGCTTAGATATCCCTTAAGTGGACACTGTGTTCCTGACATTAAATTATCATACAGTAACAGGAACTTGGGAAAAGACCACTAAATGATTTTTTTCATTTGCATTCCTTAGCCTGTCTTGGATTCTAATCTCAAGAAGGCTGGGCCTTACTTTGCCTGGCATTTTTGAGCCTGTGTGGCCCTCGCATCTAGTTTTGTTTGGCTGTTGCAAGCTAGCAGCTTGCCGACTGAGTTTGACTTTTTTCAGAGCTTACAAAAGGTAATATAAAGTATCAGTGTACTGACACTAAGCAAATAATTTATTTGGAGCAGAATTTTTATCTGTCTCCCTCCTTTTTCCCTTCCCTGGACTTTCTGGTCTCTGTTCTCCCACTATAGAGAGGAATTTAGCCTATGAAGAGTGTAAGCCTTCTAGTTGTCACCCAAGTCCCTTATTCAGGACTTGGAAAGGATGTGGTCCTCATTCTGAGACATGGTTTTTACAACGATAAGACTTGATTGTCCCCAATTCTTTTCTTGAGAAGCTGCCTTTCTTCAAGGGCTGGGGGGTGGGAGGGGGGCGATGTAGGCTTAGCAGAGAAGCTATTTTTTATTCCTATTTTCTACTCGACTAGGGCAGAAAGTGGCTCAAGTCTCAATGCCACCCTCCCAGCATGCCTCATACCTGTGTTGGATGGTCTGTGCTGTCCATCTGTGTAATGTTTTTTTTTTTTCTCTGAAGCTTTGGAGGGATTGGAGGAGAGATTGTAACTTTCTGAGCCACAGCCTGCTACTTGGGACTGCACAAGTTTGTTACGTGAGATAGACTAGGTAATCCATAAGCAGGTTCACCCTTGTTTGGTGGTGTCAGAGGAAAGCGAATAAAGGGAACTGATCGCAAAAGCTTGTTCTGTTTGGAACTAGTGGTGGAACAGCTTTTCTTTAACTGCTATGCAATAGCTTTCCCTCTTCCTGCACTTCCTTTGACAGCAGGCTGTGCTGGAACACTTACCTTCTAGTGGCTGCTGTGGTCTAATGGAAAGATGTAAAATTAAATATGGGCCTGTTTCTTAGCTTTGGCATTTCCCAGGACAAACTTATTGTGTCCTGGAGTCTGGAAGCCTCTCCTCTGAGGACTGCAATTTTGAGAGAAGTGGGGGGACTCTCAAATTGTCTCCTCTGAAGACCACATTTTTGAGAGAAATGAGTTAGCAAGTTCTGCAGTGCACGTGAGACTGGGTACAGGGACCAGAAGCAGTAAAAAGAGCAATAAGGATGATGTGAAAGAAAGAGTTGTATGTTTTGGATTTTCATTAGGAAAGGATGATGGAATGAATTTGCTTCTTCATATCATCATCCTGTGGCTGGAGAGAGTATCATTGTCATTTGAAAAGCAATTGCTTCCCCCTACTGGCTTTTGTAGAACAATTGCAGCTAAACTGACCAAAAGACTCTTTATACTCATTTACTTAGAGATAACTTTTACATGTTACTGTTTGGGATTGATTTGCACATACTTGTGTGTATGTGTATGAAAAAATTTCTAAAAGCAGAATGAATAGTTGAATCACAGAAATTAGTAGCTTTTTTTTTGGTTGGGTTGGTTTATTGGTTTGCTGTTTGGTTGGTGATTTTTGTTGTTTGTTTTTCTAAAGCCCCATTTCTTACTTGACTGGATATAATGTCTGCATTGCCTGGCAGTCCCAGGAAGAAGGGAATCGAGGACCATGGGGAGAAGGTCAAGGAAGAATAACTGCAGGAATGTGTAATCTCAGGATGGTCTGTCTTAATTAGCAACAAATCAAGCACTGTTCCCACTGGATCTATCTTAGTTATTACTTGCTGCTGAATTTTCAGACGTGTTTGATTAAACATCTCATTTTGAACCATTACTTTTCTTTCTCTTCTCCACTACCTTTGGTGACAAACAATCAAAATCAGGTCTAGTTTATGCAAGTTTTTCTATGAAATTGTCCATCCTGGGAGATGCTGGTCAACCTTTCTTTCTTAAAGAATAAGCAAAATGTTTTCCCATATATCTGTCGTGTGTGTAGCAAGGCAGGTAACTGTTTTGATACATGGAATGAGATGGTTTTACCTTTCTGGATGGCCTACTGTGTTTTTTTGAATCCTGTGCTTGGTGAAAGTCATACTCTGCTGGTAGATATGTATGGCTTAGTCCTGGTTAAAGAAGAAATGCCTCTCATCAGTGAAATTACCCTAAGACAACACATGGGAAAAAGAAAAGCAGTTAATTTAAGTTCCAAGTTTTGTTTTAATTGGCTGCTAAAACTGAATTCGGTCAGGAGCATAGTGAGACAGGCTCGTGTTTACAGATTGCTTATTGTGAGGAAACTCTGTGACTTCTTCCTCATCTGTTTGAGGTCAGGTTGTAGGATCATGTGCATTTTTGCTGCATGTTTCTAAAATTTTTTAAAAGCTTTTTCAGTAAGTGCTTTGTCTCTGTAGTACATGGCTGTGAAATACATTCAAGGTCATATGTATCTCTTAATTGGATTTCAATTAACAGTGATGAAGCAACTACAAAAGTATTTGAGCTGTGAGGAGAAGTTAGTGGTTTAGTTGTTGGTAGTTAGTAAACAAGAAGTCAAAACATGAAAAAAATGAAAGCGAGAGGATGCATGGCTGCCTGAATCACAGAATCAGTAAGGTTGGAAGGGACCTCTGGAGATCATCTAGTCCAACCTCCCTGCTCAAACAGGGTCACCTGGAGCATTTTAGACAGGGTTGCATCCAGGCGGGCCTTGAAGATCTCCAGAGAAGGAGACTCCACAACCTCTCTGGGCAACCTGGTCCAGTGCTCCGTCACTCTCACAGGGAAGAAATTCCCCCTCACGCTCAGGCACAACTTCCTGTGGTTCAGTTTCTACCCATTGCCTCTTGTCCTGTCACACGGGACAACTGAAAAGAGTTTGTCCCCATTCCCTTGACACCCTCCCTTCAGGTACTTATCCACATTGATAAGGCCCCCCCTCAGCCTTCTCTTCCCCAGGCTGAAGAGGCCCAGCTCTTGCAGCCGTTCCTCGTAGGGCAGATGCTCCAGCCCTCTGATCATCTTCGTAGCCTTATGCTGGACACTCTCTAGTAGCTTCATGCCTCTCTTGTAGTGAGGAGCCCAGAAATGGACAATACTCCAGATGAGGCCTTACCAGATGATTAAATCATGGAAGAGAAAAAGACCAGAATTTGGAGGACATACAGAAAAACGGAGGTGTGTCTTGGCTGTTTGACCATTTGTCAGCAAGTGCCTGATTGCAGTCTCGTATATAATGTACAAGGTGATCTTGACCTTATGAATGGTTAGGTAAAATTTAGCTGTACAATGCAGCATATGTAGACAATGGAAGGTTTCACATGTTGAATCAAAGTATCCTTTTGAAGACTTGTGTTGTTCAGTTGATTTTGGGAGTTCTCCAGAAGTTTCTACTTTGTATAAAAATGTACCCCTAATAACAGACTAAAGAATGTTGCAGCTATTGAGTTCATGCAGTAAAACTTGATACCCAAGCCAGACTTTGGAAGTGTAAGAGTCCTTTTAAATTTTATACATCCATACATATGTACGTACATTAAAAATATATTTTAAAGAAGCAACCAATCAGATAAAAGTTTAAACTGTAGTATATTCAGAGAGATTTTTTTTTCCCCAAATAGTACTGAAAATTTGTGCTTTAAGTGATACCAGCTGTTGAATTGTGGAAGTTGGCAGGAATCCAGTTAGGTACATAGAGTGTTAAAAGGTATACTACTGAACATTTCAATGGATGACATGGCACGCAAAATTAAATAGAGTTGCTATCATTAACAGGTTGTCCTTTTGAGTGAATGGTTTGCACTGTTCGGTTTGTAATGATATTCAATAAGGTATCATTTTATCACCTTTTTTCTTGGCAGAGGAAGCCTGAAATCTGCATGTATCTACTGATGCAGATTAAATGGAGGATTAACAGTAAAATTTTTGAAAAATGGTAGAAGTACTCCTTAAGCAACAAATACATCTGTGTAACCAACAGAAACCAAGCAAGAGGAGGTAGAGGCATGTTCCTCTTACTCCTTTCTAGTTATTAAAAGCAAACAAACAAACCCTGCGCACCCAGAACCCCAACAAAAAACTTTGTTCTCAGGTTTGGTTATTAGTTGTTTAATTGTAGTAGCACCCATCGTGTATTACCTATAGCATTCAAAATCCTGAGAAAGGATAAACTTTAAACTGAAAATAGTATGCAATGCAATAAGCTTCTTCCTTTTTTTGTTTTTCCTGTGTTATAGAGAGGGATATTTAGTACCTTACAGCAACTGAATGAAATTAAGACCAAGTACACAGAAGAGGTACATCTTATGCCACCAGATAAGGTAGCTTAAAATTTGCCAGAACAGCTCATCTCTAGAAATTTTTGGAAGAGACATGTGTGCACCTTAGCTTTTCCCAGCTTTTGATAAACAGTGTACTTATATGAAATGTCCTAAAGGTCTCTTCCATTCCAGCACGACCTATTCAAATAGTTCAGTTTGTCATGTTCTGATGTAAACAGATAGGATTTATCAGAGTTCCAGCCATTACCCTTCCTTTCTGTGAACTTTTTCATGCATTTTTCTGTACAATAAGCATAAATGTGGAACAGGAAGATGCACAAAGAGCTTTTCTCTAATGGCGTTATTGATGCATGATATTAAAGTATACTTCTGATTTTCTGTATTAAAAAGATGCCTCTCAGTATAAAGTGAATCTTTTTTTTCGTTTATTTAATGGTAATGTTGTAATAGCTGTCTTTTTCTAAAAACTTGTCTGGAAGGAATACTGTCCCATGTAGATGCGTCTGTTTCTCTACGTTATGTACAAAGGGAGCTAAGGCTACAGTGGCACTAGTGCTCACATTCTGAACTCAATTCTCTCGCCTAAATTAGGTGAGAGACTTTCCATCCTGAAGGTTGCATCCCCAAAGATGCTCTTTAATGCCTGAGTACTATTATTCAACACACGGGACTACTAAAGACACATGGTAAATTCTCATAAGGCAAAATCACTGCAGTTCAGGTTTTTTGTTCAAACTCACAAACCATCTTTCATGAATAAATTAAATATATTTTTCAATATAAATGGACCTATTAAGACGACTTGCTTTTGTAAGTTTATTCCAAAATCCAGATTCTATCCCCTCAGAAATCTGTTGGATGTATTCTCTAATCTTAATGCAAAATTACCGAGAAAAACACAAAAGTCTTCAACTGCATTGGACAACTAGTTTTTCTCTGGCATAGAGAATCCACTTATGCTCTCCATCAAGAGCTGAGCATAACCTGGCAAAACGTAGGGAGATTATGCTTTCTTATCCCACTAATGGTATAGTTTGCCCCAGTAGGGATGTAATATGGAATACATAGCTGTATAACGCAAACTCTGATGATTGACTGTTTTACCTATTTTTGGCCATAGAGAACTGTAAGGAGAGCAAAAGTATGAAAATATATTTAACTTTATTTCCAAAGACAGATGAAAGGTTGGAAGCCCCCTAGGGAGCACAGAGGTGGAGAAATAGTGAAAAATAACATTTTTGAAGAGTTTCATGTAGGTATGATCCCTAAAGCCACAGTCATTATACTTCTCTATATCATGATACTTTAAACTGTGGTGAATTTTACTAAAAGGGAGAGGGGGAAAAAACACAGCAAGGAAGCTACAGGGTTGACAGTCTGCTTTTTTTGTTTCAGAATTCCAGCAGTTTTTCAAAAAGCTCATCTTTCTGTTGTGACAAAGTATCACAGTAAGTATTTTTAAAATATTTTGTCATAAAATGCTATGGTGATTTTAGGTTTTGCTATTTGTGCTTTGGATTTTTCTAAGATCAGTCTTCTGCAAGACATGTCCTGTTATGTAAAGACCATTTTACAATACCTGTCTGAGAAAACAGCTAGGGATATTTGCAGAGCTTATGCTTAACTTAATGACTCTGGTCTCCTGATTATTCTATCAGGAAGGACACTAGGTAAGGTGCCAGGTTCAGTCTTCAGCCTGAAGCTGAAATTTGAGTAGACTGTATATGTAGACTAGCTTGTGAGACTTGTGAGACATTGCACTGATGTTTGCTGTAGTTTGAGGAGGAGTTTTGGATTCACCTCAGTTTTACTTGGGACAGATTTCAGCATGGTGTATATCTGCAATGTTTAAGAGACTGCTGGCGAGTCTACCAGATTGTAAAGCACTTGCAAGCTTTGTAGAAGAATCGATTCCTGCAGTCATGGGTTTCTGTTCTTTGTTATTGCACATCCTACATTTTTTGCACTGGTATTTGTCACTTATATTCATGTTATTGCTTTTCTACATTATTGCTGTAGTTTCGAGCTAACTCCATTTGCTTACTACACTGAATAATTTGAGCTTTATGGGCATTTCAAAAATTGCAACTTTAAAGAAAATATGGGGAGCTGCAATGCTGACTGATTGCATTGTTTAAGTCCTAGTTGCAGTTCCTTACCATTAATGTGCTGTGTGTGTTCTCTACTTTGCTCTGAGCTATCATACCTAATTTCTTTACAGAAGTGCAGACTTTGATCACATTATGGAGGAAGGCTATGAGCTTGACCTCACGTACATCACAGAGCGGATCATTGCTGTATCCTTCCCTGCTAGCTGTTCTGAGGAAACGTACCTGCACAATCTGCAAGATGTAACCCGAATGCTCAAATCCAAACATGGGGATAACTACTTGGTATGTGCAAGATCATTCATTTGTTCTGCATCCTCTTCTTTCCTGCAGGAGGATGACTTGTAGGTACCTGTATGCCATTATAAATTAGACATCACTTGTCTAATTTCTCTCTTGATCATATTTACAACTTTGTACAGAAGAGCAAGATTTCCAGTAGTGTTTTGTGCCATTTTTATGCCATTAGACAAGGACTTTCCTGTTGGTGGCACTGTAGTCTATATTTTGGTAGTGCCAAAAGTCAAATGCCGTAGATTAATTGTAAGGGCTGTTTTCTTTGAGTAAAATATGCTCTTGAAAGATCCACATGCCACGCAATAGAATACATTTTCTTTTCCTACCACTCAGCAACATCTGGATTCTCAGCTGGGTATCTGATGGTCTCTCATATCATACCTTGACTGTCTGCTGTTATTTATGAATCTGTATATGTAGGGTTACTGTTTGGGTGTTTAGTCCAGCTCTTTCTCATTGAATTGATTTAGATCCATTTTTCCTGTTGTTTATTTTTCTCAAGAAAATTAAGTCATGAGCAAATTTGAGTTTCATGTGCAGATTTTTTTTATGATGATCCAAACTATTATTTTCTTATGCTGTCTTCTGCTTAATACTTCTAAACCCTATGGCTTAGCTTATTCTCTGAATGGGAATAAAAACCTGGGCCAATATTTTATTTACTTAATTGCTTCCAAGTGCATTTTTGGTCAACATGTGTAAAGTATTAAAATCAATTCTACAGCTTCAGGAGCATAAACTTGATTCATATCAGAAATTAGTTTCTGGAATGATTCCACCTAAAAATGAAAATATATTATCCTTTGCTCACAGAGGTGTTAAAAATGCATCATACATCCTAAAGATTCACTTGTAATGTTTGTAATGTTGTCTTACATCCTCAGAACACACCCTTATTCCCCTCTGCTTCTGTTCCATTGGACGTTTGTAGCTTGTAAAACACAAGATAGTAACAGTTTGAAGGAGATCTAGACGCAAAGCTTTATGGGTTTAAATTCACCTGCTGTCAGTAGCCTTTCTCATGTGACAGCAGTATTTTGGTATTTGTGTAAGTTTTCAGACTCAGTCCAGTTAAACCTCATTAAGTACCTGTTTGTGTTGCAAAAATCTGATGTGCTTATGGTAAGTTTTTTTTTTTTTTTTAGGGTGAGAAGCAGCCCTCCCTCTAAGTGAGATCGCAGTCAGTCAATGTTGCAAAGTTTTGCATTTTATTTTTATTCTAACCAGTGTTTTGGAAATCCATTTACAAAGAATGCCTGACTCTCTGTGGCAAATTGCAGCCAAGCTGGAGAGCTCATTTTAAAGCTATATCTTTTGTTTCTTGTGTTTCAAAGTCCCCTCCAGTGTGTTCCCAGAGGTACTTGTGAAAAAAAAAAAAAAAAAACAAAACAAACAAAAAAAAAAGGGGGGGGGGAGAAGAAGCAAGCAATTCTATTTAAATTGATGGGAACACTTTTACTTTTTTATTGGATCAGGGCTAACAGAAGATGTGTAGAAACCAGCATTTGCTGTTTTGTAGCTAGTTATTCTCCCTCTTGATTTGTGTATGTGTTAAAATGTTGTTGCTACAGTTAATAGCAAGGACAGAGGAGGAGAATGAAACATCCAAGGAATTAGATGAGCACATTGTTGCCTCTTTCAGTCACAGTAAATTGCAAAGAGTATGAATAAAAATACCCCAGAAATATCTCATTTTCTGTAACAGTAGAGAATTATACTTTGACAGTCTGAGACCAGAATCATTTACGGAATGATGGAAACTCCTCCGTATCTTAAATTAATCTTTGTTCTGCTTTATTATCCTAAGAGAGAAAAAAAAATACTTTTTAAATAAAAGGATTAAGTTCTCAGAAGAAATCAGAGTTTTCTTCAACAGTAAGCATTTTCAAAATTGAATTTTTATAGTGTCTGTGTAGCATTTTCTTTTTCTTTTCTTTTTTTTTTTTTTTTTGTTGTGTTTGTATGTGTGTGGCCTTGGTCAGCAGAGGGAAGTCATGTTATGTTGAAAAATTCAGCATGGATCACACTGGTCAAAAATCTTATACCCATATTCATGCAGAGTTGTAAAAGACCTATTCTTTAAATGCTCGTAGTCTTTAGAAATTGTCTTTTGTAAAACGCTAACTTGTATGTCAGAAACAGCAAATATATACATATATGTTCTTAATTTTTATTGTTTTAAATTAATCATGAATTAAAACTCTTTATATTGGACAGAGAAAAGAAAGAAATGAGAGAGATAAAGTATTCCATAATAGCATTATTAAAAAAAAAAATCTTTAAAGTGACCAAGAAACAGTAGCTCATTGATATGTCTGCTTTCATGCAATGTGTTTTCATCGACAGATCCTTTCTGCAACAAATACTTACTTGAAAACCCAAACCCTTCAAAGTAAGGAGAATTAAAGGATAGAATGAATCATCCTTTTATTCCCTATGTAGTAAAATTATCTGTCAGGTACAGAGGAATGCATATTTTATTGCAAGGAAAGATTCATAGGTTGGACTTGAAACATGCTGTTTTTCACAATTACTTGCAAAATACACGTAGTGCAAAAATTCTTCAAAAAGGAGAAAAGTGTGAAGGATTGAATTTTGCATAAATAAATTCACCATTTTGTTAATGTTCTGGATAACTTCAGTAATGTATTTGTCCTGTAATATTGACTTAAAAGTCTGCTATGCATTACACTTGTAGGAGAAAAGTAGTGCTCAATTGTTCAGATATTTTGAGCTCTTTTTTAAAAGGTCATTATCAGCTCATCAGTTTATTTTTCAGATTTTGTGCTCATTTTCTGAAAGAGACCACTTTGGTGTTTAAAATACATGAATGCGCCTACTTTTTTCACTGTCTCTAACAAGTTTTATTTCAGTGTTTATTATTTATGGCTGTCAAAGCAGTTCTCTTGATAGGGATTTAGAGCAATGATAAATGAACAAGTTATGTATGTTACGGGTATATTGGTGAACTCTGGTTATGTTTTTGGTATCTATAGTAAGTGAAAGGTAACAGAGTACTTCGAAGAGTAAACCACTGTAAATTAACTCACTCCTGTTAGACAGGCACAAACATGGGAACGTACAGAGCAGCTGGTGAGCAATAACTCATTTGTGTCAAAGGTGCTTGGAGTCTGCCTGCAAATACTATTGGCTAAATTCACGGTCTGTGCTTTTTTTAAAAAGCAAAACAGACCCCAAGCCCACTACCACCATTTATAAAAACATTTCAGTCATTACATTACAATTTTGACATACACGTGTTTGCTACTGGATGGAGTAACATAACCATGTTCTGTGTTTGCTTAGTCCTGAGTATGTAAATGATAGAGTCCAACTTCTGTGCTGCTGTTGTTTACTTGATGGAACCATTTGGTAATTTCAGCTTGTGTTACATTTTGGACTACCTCTATAACAGAAACCTTTCATTTCCCCTGCCCTTTACTCAGCTCCAGGCCTTCAACACTGATCTCCAGAAAGCAAGCGTGGTCCTTCCCCGGGAGAACAGTGTTGCCTGGCTGCTCTCTCAGCTGCAGGCTGGTGAGATGGTCCCCAGGCGGTTCCTGGTCTTGTATGACCACCGGGACTTCACTTCCCCAAATTGCAGCCAAACACCGATTGGTTTTGTTCTCTGATTTTGTGCTTCTGGTCATTTGATTAAGGAGCAGGCCAAATGCCTCAGTCTTCAGTGCCTTTATAAAGATCTGCTGGCCTTTTCCATCTGAAAGGTCTCTTAGTTTTGTTCTAAGGTGTTAGTGAATGCTCAGCAGGGTGAGCAAGTTAATATTATCTCCCTTGTAAAAACTTATTCCTGGGTCAGGGTTGAATCATTTTGGGGGGACTAGAGGTATCTTCCTTTCTATTATGAACGAGAAGATGATTATATTATTTCATCTTTATTTTTTAAATGAGATCCTAAAATTTATGACTAAATCACTAAGTTTTGTAAAATTAAAGGCTAATGCTTGTCTTCCTCTACAAAATGCAAGTAGAAGAGCCTTGGATATACAAGCAGCAGCTAAAAGGAATGCAATTAATCTTCCACTTCTATCTATTCATAGTATATGCCTCTGTTCAAAGACTTCAGTGACCTTTTGTTTTGTTTCCTTAAGTGAGATGTTGGTTCCTCTTGCTTCTGATCTCCACTCTGAGCAGACAGAACTCCTGTAGTATCCCCATCTGATCTCTACTACTGCATAGCTTGGTAGAGACATGGCATCTTTGAGTTTGGCATCTGATCCAGCCACGACAAGTATCTACCATGAACAGGGCCATATCCTCATGCATAAAATTTAGAAACTGGTCTTAAGTATGAATACAAGAAGATGAATAAAGAATGAAAGTTCTTACCAAATTACCATAGCACTTTTCCTGTGGGAAATTCTTAGGTAATTTCTCTTACGCACATTTTTTAAAAATCAAATATTAAGAATTCTGTATTGGGAACACAGCTTTCCACTAAATTGCTGTATAGTAAATATTGAAGCTGATAGAAAAGTAAGTTTTTTCTTAATCATTTACGTAGAACACTCCACCATCCACACTAGTATAGAAGACAATGCAAATATAAATTTTTGGTTATGGTTTATCTCTTCTGCAATCTCTTTTTAAAATGCAAACAGTATTGGAATAAAGACCATATCCTAATCATGTAAGGATGTTTTAAGCTTTCTGCTTATGTTTTTCTATTCAACAAAAGTGGTGTATACCCTTTATGGTCATGTGTATTTCCAGGTACACAGTTTAAAACACAAGCTGTTTTCCGTGTTAATTTTTGGTGCTTCTTTCTTCTCTGGGTGAATTTCTTTTTCAAAAGCCTGCCGTTTTTCCTGTAGATGGTATAATGGTTTCCTGCTTTTGCTTTGTCCGTCAGACGACTGCCCATTACGCTGCTTCAAACTACCGCATCAGCAAGCAGCAGGCACCAGTTTCCAGAAGCAAAATGATTTTGTTTCTTTGGCCTATTTGGATCTCGGCTTCTTTACTGAGCCTGCTGATGAGAGTGCTAGCTAGTTCCAGATAGGATGGTACTCTTTAGAATAGGGTTGTTAAGTTGTCCATAGGTGGTAATATATAATATATATACATATTATATATATAATGAATTTCCCTCTTATTTATGGCCTTTTTATCCCATTCCAACAGCATAATGCAACTTTTAAAATGATAATGGGTATCATCTATGTTAGCTCTGAGTGATGTAAAATAGCCATATTATGAATGAGAATCTGGTTCAGTAGCTCCGTTTTGTTCTAGTATCAAACAAAAATAGCTGAAATATCAATACTGAAGTTAGAAGTACTTCCTAATGAAGGAGTCAAATACACTTAGATACATTGCTTTATTTTTATTTACATTTGTTTATCAGTCTATCTCCTTGTGAAGCACTAATTGTGTAATAGCTTACTGTCTGTGGGTTAACAGAAGAGTTGAAGCATCTCAAAGGCCAGCCTACAGCTAAATAGCTATGTCATACCTTCCCTGTGAAGTTTTCACAGACCAACATTTTTTTGCTAGGCACTCAAATAAAGACTGTGCCACCCTCATAGATGAATTTATATATTTATTTACTTTTCTTGCATAGTGCAGTGATTTTGCATAATGCCTAGGTATCAGTATAGCTTTGACAAAAGTAAAACTCAGAGAAAAAAGAAGCAGCAGAATTTTATTGTCCCTTTTCAATTTAATTTCATCTCTAATTTCATCTTGTAATTACTCAACTTATTATGGGAAGCACCTAAAATACATTTATTTGCATTACCTGATTTTAAATGTTAATTTGGCTCAGTAATACAGCAGCCTGAAGCCTTACCACTATCACTTCTTCTAATTGTCTTGTGTTTCAAATACAGTGATTTACTGCATAAATTATGAAGCCTCAATGGTTAATTTTTTTTTCTTTCTTTCTGAACAGGTGTTAAACCTTTCTGAAAAGAGATATGACCTTGCCAAGCTTAACCCAAAGGTATTGGTTCTCTTCCATGACATACCTCTCTTGCTAGCATTAAAGGCAACTTAAATGGCCTGATAAGCCCTGAAGCTATACAAGCCTTGATGCACAGAGTAAGATAACAAATTTTGGAAGACATTAGAAAACCACATATGTGCATCCCTTTTAGTTTTTTTTTTTTTTTTTTTTTTTTTCCTAAGTTCGGCTTTGTGTCTGTTAAGCTATGCTTTACAAAGCTACTTCGATTGTTTTCTTCAATTTTGCACACTGGACAAGAAGGAAAACCTACTGAGGCTGCTGAAAAAATTCCTACTGAGTGAAGTCAATTTTACTGCAAGTGAAATTTCATTGTGCACCCATGGAATATTAAGCGTCCTAGATTGTGATGTACAGTCTGATGGCTGAAACTAGAGAACTCTGTTCAAATATAAACTTTGCTTTTTGTATTAACCTTTCCACAGCTACTTCTCTGCACAATAGAGACTTAATGAAGGGATCGGGCTTTTGAGGTCTTTCATCTTTTGTTCTTTCTCAAGGCTTTTCTCCTCTCCCCTGGTTATGTTTGTTGTTTAAAAAATGAAATGCAGGTAGTCTTCATCAACCATTATTAGGTCAGAATAGCACAGATGCTTATTTATAGCAGTAACTTTACAAAGATATACGATGCCTGAGGAAAATATTAATAATGTGATATGTTATTAATAATAACATTGACTCGTAGGCTATTCTTGAATATTTTATTGATCAGAAGGGATTTAAAACATTCATTTTTACTGTTTTTGATAGTGTTAAATATTGTTAATGTTAAGTAGGCGTATAATAGGTTGAACAAACAGTATTACAAAGCGACTAAAGGTGAATAAGAACTATGAACAAAATTTTGATATGTCAAATCCATTGCGTATGAAGAAGAAAAATCACAAAATAATTAAAAACTATCACAAAATTGGACCAACTCAGCCAAAGTTCTTTGTACTTTTGACATTCTAAATATTTTAATATGTTTTTGCAATTATCTGAAACTATAAAGAAAACATTCAGAAATCAAAATCTTCAGAAAATTTATGTGACAAATCTTTTTTTTCTTTTCTTTTTTTTTTTGTTTTTTGACAAATTTACTTGAAAATATTGGGGGAGGGGTAGGGGGGAAAGCTGCCCAGAACAGCCCTATCCCCCACCAAAAGACCTGCTAAGATATTTTGCTTACATTGTGGCACTAGAAAGTGATGTAATTGTGACATGGTTCTCTTGGGTTGGAAAAAGTGAGGAAGCTCTTCACCATCATAATGTGTGAATCTAGAATTGGAATACGTAGTATTACAGGATGTTTCTTGTGAATGTCATCTGTTCCATTGCAGATTATGGATGTGGGTTGGCCTGATCTTCATGCTCCACCTCTCGATAAGGTGTGCACTATCTGCAAGGCTATGGAGTCATGGCTGAACAGCGATCCCCAACATGTGGTGGTGATCCATTGCAGAGTAAGTGAGCTTTGTATATACTCATTACCTATCTGTCTGAATTCATATTCAAAAACCTTGTCCTTTATTCTTACTTATATTGAAAAAAAGAGTGTGTTTTTTAATGTTGGAAACTATGTGGCAAATCCTCAACATTTATAGCAGTAGCTTTACAGGAATATGCAATGCCCGAGGAAAATACTAATAATACAATTAACATTGACCCATATGCTATTTTATTGAATATTTTAGTGATCACAAAGGATTTAAATCCTTCAGTGTTACTGTTTTTGGTAGTGTTAAATATTGTTACTGTTAAGTAAGCGTATAATAACAAATTGAACAACCAGTGTTATAAAGGCTTAAATCCACTGACCTTGCATGCTTAAGTTATCTATATCTCTTTACGATTTAGTTAACTAAGATTCTCGCTTGTACTCTGGGCATAGCATGCAGTGATGTTAGTTCACTTCCTTTAAAGGTCAGTGCTACATCTGTGAGTGTATTTAGAGGCTTGAGGTTTTCCAGTTCAATCTCAAACTCCTTAAAAGCCTTTCATGTTCTATGGCATTTACTGATTTTGTTGCTGTATAAGGGAGCAACACCTCAGAGGCTTTACTTCAGTCAGTTGAGTCCTGTTCACAGATAGATAAAGGTATTTTATTGTGCAAAAGTAGGTGTTCAGGCAGTTTCTGGCAAAACTGAATACCTTTTTCTGGACCTTTTTAAAGTTTCCATATTGGAAAATGTGGCCCAGACTATTAAATATAGTAGCAGAGTGACTGCACTGGCTAATAGGTAATCCCTTTAGACTGGAGTATGGTTGTAGTGAATAAGAAATGAGGGTATTAAATCCTCCTGGGCTCAGACAGGTTCTGACTGCTTGTGTAATTGCCATGCCCTACAGTAGTGCTGTTTTTGTTGTGCAAGGTTTCACCTTCTCCATGCTTGCTCAGTGAAGAGAAATAAAAAGAAATGTTAATAAAGAGAAATAATATGAATTCAGAACAGAGTTGGCAGCTGTGCTAGGGGGACACTTCAGGCAAATCTGTCTTTATATCACTGGCAGATTTTATTTTAAACTGAATAACTCTGATGTGAGATCCAATTTTCTCATAAATTCAAGTTGAATAGTCCCCTGTAATTCATAGCTTGCAGGCAGAATGCCATGACTGTATGAAACACCATTGATTTCTTGTTAGCTACAGGACTGCAGCCAGGAGAATGGTGAATACATGGTAACACAACAGCACGAAAATGCATGAAAGAAATGACACAGTGCAGAGAACATAATGCTTTTTTTTTGGTCATAACTGTATTTTCAGTTAAAAAAAAAAAAAAAGGAAATATGTTATTTGGCATTTTACGTACAAATCAGTAACATATAATTGTTGCTTAATTCCTTTTGGTAATGATTTGAAAATTTCCAACTAGGAGGATTAATGTAGCTATTCTGTCTCAGCTGAGAATCTGAAAGCCTCTTGAAACCAGTGAGAATTACCACTCAGTAATTTTTATAAAATTTATGCATGTAAACTATTTAATCAAATATTGAAACATTTTTGAAATGCTCCATAGGAAAAAAAGCGATAGTTGTTTTAAATAGCAGGTGCTAGGGGAGGGAAAGCTTTTTTTTTTTTTTTTTTAAAAAAAAAAAAAAAAAAAAGCCAAAACCTGTCAGAAATCATATGCTTTCCAAAATCCATACTTTGTAGCACATCATGCCAGAAATTGCAACATTGTCTAGACTTGTCTTGAATAATGATTTCTAGAAAGATTAATACTAAATTAAAACAGCTTATAGAATGTTCCTGCTGCTATTACAGATTTTTTCTTTTAATTTATAGCTTTGTTTTCATATGAAAAGATACCAAATATATAAAAAGTGTTCTATTTAAGAAATAATTAAAAGGTGAAAGGAAACAAAGCTATAGATTCATAGATTTAAATTAAATATGAAAAAGTTTAAATATGTTAAACTTACTGAATCTTAAGTTCAGAAGAAATAATAAGAAAACATATTAACAATAATAATATGACTAGTCATATTGTATTTACTTGACGCTACTCTTGAATGCGAATGAAGAGTTGGGAAGTTGTGAGCTGGGTGACATTTTGAAACAAATGCAAGGAATTTAAACTTTGATATTAAAAAGATTTAGTATGATATAGGAAAGTTGTCTCTTCAGTCTTTCTCATAAAACACATTTTCCTCTGTGTTCGAGACCTCTCAACATAGAGGAGCAGGGTTAATGCAAATTACGTGATGGGAGAAGCTCATCATTGCAGAAGAGCTAGATACGGGCTTTACTGAGTGAGCTGGAATCCATTTGTGCAAGCTTTCCTCTCCATCGGTAGCAGCTGACCGACTTGTCTGTAGAAATCCCCAGTTGGAGCTTTTTCTGTCACTTGTCAGCCAGCTTGCAGTGAAGAGACAAGCTGCTGTCCGTCATTACCACCTTTCCAACAACATAGGAGATGCTTGACAAAGAAGAGGCTCTGGCTCTTCAAGTCTAAGATTTTGTTTACTATGGATTTTGTATAAAATAATACCCAATGATGTGCAATATAGCTGAAATAAGTTATCCTTTCCTTTTTGTTTATACAGGGAGGAAAAGGAAGGATAGGCGTAGTCATATCATCGTATATGCACTTCACCAATGTTTCTGCAAGGTAACGTATGAGTAGTGGAAAGAAGTAACCGTGTGTTGTTTGTTTTTACAATCAAGAGCCAAAAATCAGAAAAAGAGGTCTGCAGTGCTGTTCAGTTACTCACTTAAGGTTTGTCAGCTTGGTTTCTCAAGGGCCTTGGAGTATATATTAAAACAACCTACTTTAACGACTTCTGTCATGATCCTGTTTGAACAGGAGGATGTACTAGCTGACATCCTGAGCTTTCTTCTAACCTGAGTTATTCTATGATTCTGTGAGAAAATAATCTGAAAGGTCATCTATATGAGTGAAGAAATGCACAAAAAAACTTGTTTTTGTATACTGCTGCTGTTTTACACCATCAAAAGTATCCGTTTCTATAACTTATGTCGTTCTTAAATCATGAGAAACTATTCCTAAAGTGATTGAGGAAAACAATTATTAGAAATTGGAACTAATATTGCATAGGAGATTCCCAGACTGATCAAAATGCAGAATGCAGTTTAAGACATTACTTGGACTTAATCATGCAGGAGCAAGTCTCCAAATAGTTCAAGGAATACGAACCTGAATTGTGTTTTTGGCTACTGTTTCTTTTAGAATGCTGAAATCATGAAATGACAGTTGACAGTTTGTGTCAATAAACATGAAATTTGATAAATGCTGTCAAAAGAATGGAACTTTTCTGTGGTGAAATTCTATATTTTTCCTTTGATCTCATTTTTTTTTTTTACTTTTGTATGTGTAAAATGGCACTGTAAAGACTATGGTTTCAGTGAAACCAGGCTCTCAGAAAATAGTTTATGTTCACTCTGATAAAACCTGATAGATAAATGTAGATTAAGTTCTTAAGTATTATATGTACAAATATATGTTGAAAGAATATAAACAGATTTATCCTCAAGGAGTAACTGGGTCAATGATTGCCACTATTTTATGTTAGTGTTTTGTTGAGAAGAATTATGAACAAAAGATCTGTTAAGTGGCAACATTGCAGTACTATGTTGTGATCTCCTGTGTATCAGCCTTTAAAGGCGGTACCTTGCTGTAAGCAGGTTTTAGTAATGTCGTAACAGAATAACATCTGACACAGTGGTGTAGTGCCCAGTGTTGAAAGATGCTATCTTTACCCAAAATAAATTCAGGATTTCTTCAACTAGAATTGCAAGGGATGAGCACAGAAACCTTCATTTAAGTTGCTGGTTATCTGGTAACTCCTATCCAAAACTTAACTTTCCTCTATGTTGATGGCAACTTAAGGAAAAAAAGCATTTCCTGAGTAGGATTTGTATATCATTATGGTTATCAAGACTTTTCAAAATGGTATGCAGCAGGACCTACTGCAGATTCTGCTGCTGAGGGTGCTGGCTGCCCTGCTCAGAGACAAGGGTTTGAGGATCCTTTGTATTACAGAGTTTCCACTTGCCCCCATGCACATATCAGTGTCTGGTCTTGGAAACAAAGCCTGATGATGTAAAGGCTGCATGTGCCTCAATGTTGTGTGAGATTTCTTAATGTTTACATTTACAAATTTAATAAAAGCTGCTGCTCTTTTTTGCTTCAAGTTAATGCTGTTGATATTGGTGATAGCTCAATGTTAAGTAGTAAAACTTATGTTTTAGGTGTTATGCCAGGCAACAGTTATGAAATGTATCCTAAACATGGAGGAAATACTGTTCCTGATTTTTTTAAAAAACATATTTGTATACGGAAAAATGAGGAAAAAAGTCTTCATAGCTGCAAGTAACATGTATGGTTGCCTTGCTTTGGGGTTTTGTGTCATAAATATCTGATTTTCTTATTTAGGAAAGACTAATATGCAGCCAGATTTAACTAGGGCAAACCAGACCTTTTGTAATGGTTATTAAACTTTGTTCTAACAAGTAAAGAACCAAAAATCTTTGGCTAATTCAATTAAGAGTGGGATGGTTAAATTCTGCGTGATAGTGTGGGTGAAGATATGTGATACAACACATTGAGATTATGTCACATCAGTTAATAAGCATTTGAAAAGCTGTAGGACAATAGTTTTTATCTTACAGCTTATTATTCTATAGCAGCTATATAATACATACACAGTGAAATAGTGCGTGCATACACATTTACTTTGTATGGGTGCATATGATCACAAAATTTTTAGGTACAGACAGGAAGAATATCGTTAAACATTCAGGAATCATCTGAAGAAATGACACATCAGTCACCAGTTAAGAGACCTGGGAAGGGCAGATTTCTCCAGCTAGGTCATTTTGGATATTACTATGTCAGAAATAGAATTTCAGCTATTTTAAGCTGTTTTTATAAAGCAATGGAAAAATAGAGGCAATCTTTACTGAAGTGTAAGATGTTCTGTACTTGCTCTATTACATGTCAAATGTTCTGTTACTGCTGTTTTTATTTTTTAATTTTTTAGACTTAAATTAGTGCTGTGTATGTGTGCATTTGTAAAATTTAATGTCTTATTTTTCCTGCAACATGTCATGCTACATGCATAACACATCAGTTACCAGATTTCTTTTGTGCTGGTACCATCGTTATTGGCATTGTACTTTTGTACTGCATACAACTACATATGTATGTATATATAAAAGGTTCCGGCATTTTCTAGGCCATGTGTGAAGGAATAAGCTCCTCTTTCAGAATGATGCATAGGACTGACAATACTCATGAATGTCATTTTGAGGTAAACTGTGTCTCCCTTAAATATTGCAAAAGTTCCTCACCAAGAGGATACCAATGAGATCAGTTGCAGCGGATGGATTGTTACACAAGCATAGAGATAGTGTAAAGTGAGTTTTGGGGAGAAAGCTGTTCTGATCACATACTATGGAATCTTTAACCTCCATGAAGAAAAGCATAACTTTACAGTCTGATCCAATACCCTGTCAAGACAATCAATAACTTATGATCGATTTTTGAAAAGGATATAAATTCAATTTTTAGCCTGATATATGTATGCATTTTTTTTTTCCTTAGGAATCCTTTAGATGGAACTAAGCCTAGAATTTAAAACTTGAAATTCCAGAGAGTCTAGTTATTTTGGACTTTCTACTTGTTTTATGTCCTGATGCTAATTAATATTAGCAATTATATCCATTAATAAACACCTGTTTTCATTTTTTTAAATCTAGTGTAAATATAGCAGAGTCAGCATAGTGTGTTTCTAGGGTTGTATAATTATGAGCATTCTCACAGATTTTTGGCACTTCCTTTTTTTTTTTTTTTTTTTCTGTACCCTCTTGCCTTCCTTCTTCCTTTACCCAGATAGAGGAGATCCACATCAGAGCTATTTGCATTCTGAATAGAGAATGGAAGTATTTTGCTGAATAAGTTGCTCTTTAATTCTACATTTGAGGAGCTCACGATTGCCTGACACAAAGCATTTCTTTTTCTTTTTTTTTCTTTTTCCAAAGATCAATATTTTTATTTAAAGCAGGCTCTCCCTTGGTGGCTCAGGGCACAGGAAACAAAGATTGAAGAAATTGCTTGACTGCTTAAATGATCCTCTCCCCTGCACCCTCTGCACCTCATATAATGTACCAGAACCAGAGCTAGGAGATGGCTTTCATCCCTGTAATGTTGCTGCTGCTTGTTTAAAAGGAGAATAAATGTGCATTTCACAGAGAAAACCTCCCCAAATGACACTCTAAGCAAATGATGCCAAGTAATCATCTTTTACAGCCTGGGCTACTTTGGCTTTGCTAAAATTTATTACATAGTAACTTTAACATACTCATGTTGGGAATGTACAATGCAAATAATTGACTAAGGGAGTAGGTGCTTTGCCTCAGGAAGGAAACTGCCTTAAGGTATGGAATGAGAAGGTGTCACTGTTCCTGTCTGACCTGTAAGTGCTGGGGTTTCTAGTTATTAGGTACTGTTTTCTTCTTTTTTTTCCCTCCCTTTCCCCTCTCCTAGTATTTGTTGGCATATTTCAAGTTGTAACCTGCTGAATTTCCAAGATAACCCCAAGCTGGAATAACATGGTATCTGCATCTCTGTTTTGACAGTGCTGATCAGGCTCTAGACAGATTTGCTATGAAGAAATTCTTTGATGATAAAGTTTCAGCTTTAATGCAGCCATCCCAAAAAAGGTATTCAATTTATTTCTAATTCATACCAACCAATTAGAAATGTCAGATATCTCCTGCCCCATTTCTTATTCTCTCTCCTGCTGTGTGAAGGCTGTTTCCTCTAGATCCTCCAGTGATTTCTGAACTCTCTGCACTTTGTCTTATATTTATCTTCCTTGATTGATCAGATCTCTGCCTCACTTCTTGCACGTAAGCCTAGCACAGATGAGACCTTTTGTACCACCCTGTTGTTTGCATGCATTCTTGCTGCATTCTTTCTTAGGAAAAGGAGATGTCACAATCCATTTCTTAATTGCTCCAAGATGATAATAAGCTCATTTTTCTGTAGCATAAATGTTGCGTATGGAATGCATGTTAATTAGTGTGTAATAAAGATCTTATTATCACTTGTTTGGAGGATCTACAGATTATGCAGCCGTCCCATGTTCATGCTAGTTAATATTTGTCAAAGTTCGTATTATGTATTCTGTCTGTCTCTTCAGTCTGTCTGCATGATTGAGGTTGAGTTGTGACTTCAACCAAGTAGTTTGAAAGTGAATAGTTCTAGAATAGGCTGGTTACCTGACTCTGAAGTGAGGTAATGAAGGATTCAGTACCAAAAGAGGGGAACAGTTTTTTGATATCCATCAGACAACTGATTGTGATATAACTGAATCTTGGAAACGTAAAATATCCATTAGGTTTAATTTAGTGATATGGATTTGGATTTAATCAGCACGTATACATTAGGGTTTTTTTAAGAAGTTGTTTAAAGGATAAGGCTTTGCTAGTAATTAAACTAGAAAAGTATGTAGTAGTAATGTGTGTATAGCATTTGGTTCTGTTCATGTCTCAATAAGAAAAGCTTTCCCATTGCCTTTTGAACCCATTTGGTGACCTGCACAGCTGTTTTTCATGTGAGAAATAATAACACAGTATCCCATTAGACTTTAAATAAACTTCTCATAAATAGAAGTTCACTGACCCCATTATTCTTTCAGTTTTATGCCTGCAAATATGCACTTTGTATTTTAATAAAACAGGATTTGAATGTGATGCCTGCCAGATACAGAGGTATGAACTGTGGGAGCAAAAGGGAAGAGATGGTCTTAATGGTCTTATCATTATCCAATGCACAAGGAAGAAGCCTTGTGCATTGGTTCTGTTTTGAAATGAATGCTGCAGCAGGCACATTTCCATGGAGCTAAGGAAGGATTCTCACTGCATTCTGTGACCTGTGTCTCGCGGCGATTTTTACAACCGTGTTGACAGGAAGCTTCAGTGGCTGCTGACTTAGTGAACTGTATGTGAGCCCTACAGCTAGAGATAAAGTAGGTGTAAAGGGTGCTATCTTGGTTTGGCATCCTCTTCCAGGAGATTTGGTTAGTTCCTCTAGGATCTCCAAGAGGGACTTGATTCATTTCCGGATGGATGAAGTTAGTGTCTTTGCTCAGCAATACTGAACTTGAGATGACCATCTTTCAAGCGCATACACAGGCACATGCATGGGAGTTTATCTCCCCATGAGAAAAGAGGATGGACTTCAAAATGTGTCAAAACTGTTTTCCTTCCAAGCCTAACCTTAGCTTCAGGGAGTGGCTAGTAATCCTGTTGCAGAGAAAGATAAAACCAACTCTGTAATATTCCTGGCTATTTCTATAATCATTTCTGACTCCAAGTTGGTCAACTAATGGCCTGAATCACCTTTTTAATGTGCTTTTCCCCTGAAGCTGTTGCTGTGTAATAAAACGATCACATCCTTGTTAAAAATCCAATTGATGTATAAATAGGTATAATTTAGGTAAATCTATGAAATACACCATTATTGTGTTTTGCAACTTTTTTCACTAAATTTTGTCCTCAAAAATTAAATTGTGGCCATTATATGCATCAGTCCTGAAAGCAGCATTTTCCTTTTTTCCTCACTGCTAGTGAGATCCTATACTCCTATACTATCCTACTTCAGAACTCCTACTTTGAATCCATTCTGGAAATACTTAGTCAGTATTCTCAGATATTTCAGTTGAAGGTTTCCCCGAATAAGTGCAAATGTGGAGCCTTCATATCTAAAACTTCTATAAATCTTTCAGTTTAATTGAACACACCTCTCAAAAATAAGTATGTTGCCTGTAAGCATCTTAAATACACTATCAGGAGAAATCAGGTTCAAGAATTCAGATGAGTTTTTGAAGTAATTAAAAACACGTGGAATTAAGGAGAGACTGTTCAGACTGACTGATAGCTAATGCGATGTTTTACCACAATGTTTGCTGTTATGCAGGTGTAGCAATTTTTAAATTGGTGCTTTTGCTGCGTTCTCAGAAACATTCTCAGAAAAACTGAAGGAGTAAAACAAAGAGCAAATGTTAAGAGACTTCTAAGATTTCAAAATAAAGCAACTTTGCTAGCTATATATGAAAGAAACCTCTTCAAAAGCACAATACCCATTCTAGGGTAATAGAGCTGTCACAGCTGAGCAGAATATCTTTAATTGTGGTGTTACCAGGAGTCAGCAGTGAGGAATGGGTTAGTGAGATTTGTGTGTAAAGGGGGAAAGGGAGGTGATTTATTTTTTGGTACATTCCTGAGAGTGAAGTTTAATGAAGGTTATGTCATGGGCATGGAAGAAAAATGGACTCAAAAACAGTAGAAAAATGAAAGGAGGCTGTTTTCACTTGGTTATTTAAGGAGATAAGAGGCTTTTTCTTTTCTTTTTCTTTTCTTTCTTTTTTTTTTTTTTTTTTTTTTTAACACTACAGTGGTGTTCACTTGCATGTACTTGCTTGTGAGCTTATGACCAAAGCAGTTACTAAATAGCTGCAATACAAAGATCTTCACATTGCTGTGGCATTTTTCCTTTGTGCAGCACTGAAAGAAACCACTTCAGAGTATAAGGATGTTATTTGCCTACAGTGGCTTTTATGCTAAGATTTCTGACAAGGGCACTTGTTGCTCTTGTTTTCATGAAGTGCGCTTCGCTGTAAGTGGAGTGGCACCCATTTCATGCTATTGTGTAAGCCAGTTTAGACCCTCAGTGGTGACTAGAAATGTATATGGGGCTTTACAAGCTCTCTGTGAATTACCTTTCTTATTTAGAATAGTGATGTCAAAAATAAAGACCTCTGCAATAGTAATATAATAGTCATAGATTTTAGAGTCTGTTAAATTAAAGCTTCTTTTCATTCTGTTTTTATGACAATTATTCTTTGGAGTTACATATAATGACAAAATGCTATTCGTGATCCATGGTCTAGAAGTACTTATGTGCAAAAACGGTTTCCTTCATAAAATTACATTTCTGTATTTAATTTGGACAAATTTTGTGTTTCTAGATATGTGCAATTTCTAAGTGGCCTTCTATCTGGATCTGTGAAAATGAATACAACCCCACTTTTCCTGCACTATGTTATCCTTCACGGCATCCCGAGCTTTGATGCTGGAGGAGGTAAATTACCTAATTTTTCATATTCAAGCACAGGCTCAAAGTCTTGTTTCACTTTGGAGCTTTCCAGAAATTGTGCCTGAATCTCAAAGTCAGAGTTGAGGCTTCCTGGTATCAGTCTAAATGTTCCCAATAAAAGAACAGGGAGAAGGGAAATACCCTAACAGTAAAAACGAATGTGTAGGCCATGCGAGTGAAAGTGGAGCAAAATTTTCCTCCTCTGTTGAATGCAGAGATGATGCTAGAGCAGTCTGCCTTGCTTCTGACCTGTTGTGCTCCCAGTTCCTGGAAGACACCTGAGAAACCTGCTCATGTTTCCTGGGCAAGCTTCTTTCTGTTCATGTCATCTTCCTTTTCTGAGATGACTTTTTTTTCCCCTGTAGAAAAACTATTCAGATATGGTGGACTTCTAAGGTGGCCTACTGTAATCGGTAGTGTTAAAATTAGAATACTAAACCAAGTGGTACTCTAGAGCTTTATCGCACAGTCAAGTAGTGCAGCACCTTCCCTTTATCACCCAAGAGTTACCTAATACATATCTTTTGAAATGTCCTCTGAATCTACAATGCTCCATTGTCGTCATTGTTTAGGCTGTATTATTTTTTAAATAACTATTTCAATAAGGACAAAATGTTATTTATTAGAGTCAGAAATTTAAGGTAGATTCTAGTTTTGAAATAAAACTGTAGAACAAGGTTTTCATTTAATTTTCAAAAATGCTTTCTTTAAATTATTTTTTGGCTGTTCTCTTCCTTCCCTTATTCATTTTGTTTTCCTGTAGAAAAATGGGAAGGAAAAAAGACATTTAGTAAGGAGCAAAGTGTTCCCTCTTTCTTATGATATCTTTTAAAATCCTCCCCTTCTCCAATGCAGAACTAACCTAGAGAGCAGGGAAAACTTGACTTTATTTTATAAAATATTATCAAAAACTATTTTGGGGGGAAATGAATCTGCCAAAGTTGATTTCCTTTGGAAGGATGTTTTGACAGTCAACATTGTGCCACTTATATGCTGCTTTGCTCAATCTGGATGTGCATGAAATTTCCTAATAATAATGTTAAGAAAAAGGAAAATAATTACAAAAACACAACAGAAATTGTGTTAACTTCTTTTCAGTTTGTCGGCCTTTTCTGAAGTTATACCAGGCTATGCAACCAGTTTATACGTCTGGAATATAGTAAGTCTTAGCCATTTTCTTTATATGTGAATCCAATTTTTAATTCTCACAAATGCAGAATTGCTTCATCTGTTTTCTTGTTGTTTCTTTAAGCCATATAATTTATTTTTCTTTTCTCTCCTGTTAAGTAGTGTAGGGCCAGAAAATCAAAGCCGCATCTGCATTGCTCTAGAGCCAGCCCAGCTTTTGAAAGGAGATATTATGGTAAGTTAATTGTATGGAATGAAAATCTAGTATTGCTCCTTTTAGATTATAGTCTCTATTCTACTTTTCATTCTTGTAAAAATAAATTGAGAAAACCGTTGCAGACGTACTAATGAATAGGTTATTAAAAGAATTGAATCATCCATCTGGTTTTTCTATGAATTAAAATTACCCTCAAACTAGAAGGTTTTAAGGAGCCAAAATTTGCTATCAGCATTCCCATTTCATAGCATCACCAAATGCAGTTATGCCTTTATTGCTATTTTCTTTATAAAAATTGCCTTGGGAGGATTTATAACACAAAATTGAAATACCCTTGCCCTGTAACTTGGCAGGCAAGATTCACAATCATAAAACTATATGCTGATCACTTCTATATTATTTTGAGACGCAAAAAGATGCTATCAAATGAAAGCTTCCTGATTCTGGCACCTGCAGTTTCCAGAAAGCAATCTGTATGTACAACATACCTTGTGTAACTTTCACCACTATCATTTTAAATCTCTCTGCTTTCTCTCGTTTGTCATTTGCAGTTATGCAAGGAGAAAGTAAAGAAAGATAGTTGGTATGTCTTTCAATTGGTTAGACTAAGAAAACAGAAGAACAAGTAGAATGAATGAGGGACGTGTTATCGGAAAGAGTATTTCTGTATATATTGCTAATAGGTTTCAGAATGCTTTTTTGTTTACTTTTTGATTGAAGAATGTTGAATCTCAGTAAGAGTGTTCTTGGTTTCAGATGCTTTTTTTTTTCTTTGTTAATTCACCTTTTTTATTACCTTCTTTTTTCTCTGCACCCTTTCCTCCTCCTCCTCTTCCCAATTCAGTTCAGTACTTTGCTGTTCTTTTTTTTTCTTTCACTGAAAAAAAGGAGAAAGAGTAATGTTTCTAAACAGGCTGCTATAAATCATCTGGAATACTCTAGAGGTTTGGGGCAGTTTCAGATTTGAGAGTATTATTACTCATTAGAGGGGTTGTTGATGCCTAAGCAACTTGAGTAGATTATAAAAGAAATTAATCTGAGGTAAACATGGTATCCCTCAAATACTTTTTTTAAAAGAAAAAAAGGTGCACATAGCTTTTCAGTAAAGCTCTCCGTTAGTAGATTTTTGTATCATTTAAAAAGAGGCCAACTTCTTTGGTCCCATATTATTACTGTGGAACGTTTTCTGAATAAGCCAAAATCTTTTTTAATACAGTAGTGTTTTCTAAAGAAAGACTTCAGTTATGAATGCTCTTTTTTAGCTATGCCTAAGCATAGCCATCAGTGGTTTTAGGAAAAACAAAAGTCTCTAGTCTCCACTCCCCTAGCTCCATAGGATTTAATAGTTTGAAATGCAAGGATTTTAAAAAAACGGAGATCTTTGTAATCCCTGACTTGTTGCCTTTGTTTCTTGCAGTCATTTTCTACAATTGTATTTCTGAAGAAGTCTTGGAGAGAATCAGGCGTATTATTTATCATTTTGACGCTACTCACTTGCCTTGGGCTTACAGAATTCCTTAAGACAATGTAAATAACATGTGATGCAGCACAGCCACAGCAGTTGAAAAGCTACACAAACATCTGTAAATGCCTATAGGTATTCCCCGGTGTATTACGGGGGCTTGCATTACTCTTCATATAGTATCAGAAGGCAATGGGGTTAGAATTGAAAGCTAAACTTAGGCTCTGTGGAAAAGCTCATTAGGTACGCTGAGTGTTAAAAGATGTTTTCAGTGTCTTAGGTACAGATGTACAGTGAATGGTTGGTAAGAGGGACAGATTTTCATAAACAATCACAATACCGTATAAACAAGTATTTTAGGATATTCTGAGTTAAATTCTTGAAAGCTATTACTTTGAATTGGAAATAGAAAGAAGCACTCTGATAGTTGCGTAGTTCTTTGAACTATGCCAGATGTAGCATTTTTTATAAATATTATGTGAAAGATAGTAGGTCCTGAGTAAGTCCTGCATCTGTACAAAGCCAGAAGTCTTACAAGCTGGAGGTTATAATGTGTTTTACAGTAGTTATTCGGCCTTCTGTATCTTCAGTAACTCTCATGCAAGACACCCATATAAAAACAATGTGGTTCTTTAAAATAAGAAACATAACACTTTGACACAAAATTCTGGAGGAGGTTATAGAACCTTGAAGAAGCTCTTCAGTCTCTTCAAGTCTCTCTTTGCTCATAGAATGTAATTGAATAGGATGAAATAGGATGAAAATTTGTGGGCTGATTATAAATTTTGGAGAAGGTTAGTTCATCAGCAGCTCTTATTGCCATTTTTTTGACCATTTTTCATTTCTGGCCAAGCTTAAACTCATTCCTTTGGCAAATATTCATCCTCCTTGACAGTATTTTGCCTTTACATAAAAATTTTGGGTATAGCAAAGAATGGCAGGTTATTTATTTGTGAACACAAGCATTCTAATTGATTTTCCTGCCTTATATTGCCAGAATTAAACTTTTGTTTTTTTTTTTTTTTTTGGGGGGGGGAGGTACTGAAAATTATTTTTAAAGTTTAAGATTATTGTTTGCTTTTAGGAGTAATAATTTGAATTCAGACTCTCTTGAGGTTTGGCATCTGATACAACATGCTTATCTTTTGAGGCTTTTTGCTTTGTAAAGCAGAGCAGTTTAAAAAGAATGACTGAGTTGACAGAGGCATAACAGGAATATATGTGTATCTATGACTGTTCACCTGCATGTATCTGTTTAGTCTTTGTCATGTTGGGGTGGATACTTAATCAGTTTTACGTTCTTCTTGTGTTCGGTGTAGATTGGAAGCGACTGTATGAGAATCAGATGATAGCAGATCCGTGTAGTTGAAGGGAGGAATCAAGTCTGTTATATTGTCTTAATTCTCCATTCATTCAGAGATGTCTGAATTGAACTGTGAATGCGTATCCCTCAGTAAATGCTAAAGGCTAGTTAATATGGGTTGGTTTTGAAACAAGTTTGAACCGTCCAGATGAAACTCACAGTTCAAAGCAATGCATCTTTTCTGGTCCATGTATGTTGCTCTTCCTGGTCCTCTCCCACTTTCCAGGTAGAATGAGAGTTTTTTAAGAAGTCCTTTCTCAGGTGGGTGACTAACCTCTTAAATGGGAGGTGGAGGCAGGAGTGAAGTTTAAGCTTTTTTGTGGGATGGCCCCTTGGGCTGCTGTTGAAGAGACAGATGCCTACGACAACATGAATAATACAAAACGAATGCACTATCAAGTCAAATAATTCTTCCGAGTCTGTTATCTCCATTTTTCATCTTGGGAAGAGCATGATGCTTCAGATTGAAGAAAGGCAAGGGGTGGGATGGGCCTTGTAGTTCACCCAGGGCACCTGATGGTCAAACCCAAGCATGGTGGGGTTTTGATGTTGCTCAATGCACTGAGTATATGGGCTGAGATAGATCACAAGTTGTATTGTGTGCCAAGAGCGTAGTCAGTGCTGATGCACTTTGAGAATTAAAACCATTGTGGGCTTACTGTAATGGAGGATAATATAGAGCAAAAATTTAGATTACATTTTCAAAATACAGTAGAACTAAGTAACCATGTTTTACCTTGACTTTCTACAGTGTCCGTCCGAAACCCCTACACCTTTCTTCTATTACTTCACCTCCCTTTTGCTTAAATATCTATTTGCTCTTCAGTTATTCATTAGCTTCTGTTTAGAGACACTTTTCTTAGTCTGGCTTTAAAAAAGGAAGATTTTTGTTATCTCTTTAATGCATGTCATTAATATTACTTTATCATTAGATCTTGAGCTTTTTTTCAGTCCTATAACTAAGATCACCAAAATTTTTATATATTCTTCTAAGAATGCTGAGTGGTCTCATATTGCACTGGACTCCCCAAAAAACTGGTGGGTAAAAAGTATACAGAACTAGTCTAAAGGAAAGCGATGTTAGAGAATATTTGTGTTATGTTCATGTTTAGTCACTGAAATTCATACTAGAGGTTATTTTTGATGCTTTTGTGTTCTTCTATGCTAAGTGGCGAAACTACCACCAAATTCCCTCCATAACATAAAAGAAGATCCTATCAGGTTTGTCGTGGCAGAGGAGGTTTTCAAAAAAGTCCTAAAATGGATGTAATCAGTTTGCAAGTCTTCTAAGAAGGCTGCTTTACATGTGCTTTAGTTATTTTGAAATGAATGTTTTGAAATGGATGAAATGTTAGCTTTGTGTTGGTTTGGTGCCATGAAAAAGTACTGATATAAGTCTGCATTCCAACATTGTAATGACACATGTTATGATTCTGAATCATCATCTACTGATTGGTGACTGATGGTGATGAAAGTAGTAATTATTATTTTTACACATCCAAAACTCAAACTTGCCTTGGGCCTGTATAATTTTAAAAGAATTGAGCAACCCATGTCCTGCTTGTTACAACATCAGTGGTGTCTGCAGTGAATTGCACTGTGGTTGGTTTGTTTGGACACTAATTTGGACAACATGCACACCAGTTTTTGAAGATTTTTGGAAATTGCTAACTGACATGTTTTCCTTTTCTTCATTTTATTTTATTTAGCTAAAGTGTTATCACAAAAAATATCGGTCAGCTACTCGGGATGTGGTTTTTCGTCTTCAGTTTCACACTGGAGCTATTCAAGGACATGGCCTGGTGTTTGGCAAAGAGGACTTAGATAATGCCAACAAAGGTACTTGTCTTCTGTGGTTCACTGTGTCAGTGTGAACAGGGGTGGAGGCATATGTCTGTGTACGAAGTTGTTAAAATTAATACAGTACATGTCTGCTTTCAAAGGGCTTTTCTACGTATATTATTTTATTTTTCAGTTCCAATTCCAATCTTTAGGAGAAAGGAGACTATTGTATGCTCGTAATCTCATAACACTGCAGCATAGCTAAACCCCTAATGAAGGCTAAAGATCTTTGTATGAGTTAACTGCTAAAAATAAATCAGATATTCCTACGTAGCCCTTACCTCAACTTCAAATATTTGTAAAAACAGCAAATAGTTCTTTAAAGTGATGACTCTTAGTCACTACTGGAGGAAATAAGATGAGCTAAGAGCATCCCTTTTTGACTGATGGAAACAGTGGCAAATTCTGATACTAGGTTTCTCTGAGTATGGAACTCTCTTAATTTGCCTCAGAATGGATGCCTAGAAATGGAGGCAAAGTTTTTGGACATATTTGAAAATCTGTATTGTGCTAATCTCTACTTTCCAAAGGGTTTCTTTAATTTTTTTAATATTTATATGTAGGATTGTATCTTACTTACCTTATGTTACTAACAAACTAAAACTGAGTATATTTTCATGCAATGTGTACCTATGCAAAAGCTTTTTGGTCAAATATTGCAATTTAGCTAATATAGTGAACACGTATAGCTTGCTCCCAGGTATGTTTCCTTGAACAGCCGCAAACAGCACAGCTAATCCCCTAATGAAGGCTCAGGAGGGTCCCATTTTTCTTCTCAGTTTTTGACTGTTCTTAGAAGCAAGCAAAATTTCAACTTACACTTACGTGGTCTTTTTAGAGAATGTGGCTGTTCTTTTCACGTCAAATCTAGCAATTTTCTTCTAGAAGTGTGACAAAAGTACATGCATTAATAGCAATAGAAAATCTTGATTTCTGAATGCCTTCCAAGTGTTTCTGTGGGAAATAGCTTGCTGAAATATTATCCTTTATTTTCAGATGACCGTTTCCCTGATTATGGGAAGGTAGAACTAGTGTTTTCAGGAACCCCAGAGAAAATTCAAGGTGAGTATCTAGTATAAAAAATATATATATTTTGGAAGAGACTACATTGAAATGTATATTTTAAAAAATAATTTTGTCTCAGAAAATCTAGAAATTAATTCAGTGCTAAAGTATGTAATATAGTTACTGATTTAAGTGTGAAGAGTTTAATGAAGCCTCTGCATTTACGTCAGCGTGAATGATACAACATTTTAAAAAGTATACCAGAACGATGGCTGACCACCACTAGAGACCACTTACATATCTCTAGGGAACATGATGTATTAAAACTAGCTTGCTTAATTAAGCATACATGGCAGCAGCAGTCCATTCCATAAATTTTTTTTTGGCTGTTGTCATAAGTGATCAAGTTTGATTAAGTAGTGAAGTTGGGCTGTCTTCAGTTTAACATGAAGAAAAACGGTTCTAGTCTACTCTGAATCCAATTTATAGAATATATCCTGTATACCTCCAGAATATATTCTGTTCTGATATATGATCATAGACAGTTACTGACTGCAACAGGAAAGACTTAAGTCATGCTTTATATTGCAGTTTTATTCTGTTAAGGGTTTTGTTTTTATTTATTGTGTAGTGTAAGTATAGGTTCTGCCCTAGACTGAATGAAAAACAAATATTCTGAACAGTCTGTGTCTCATACATAATCCCATTAGGTGTCCTGAGAATTGCATATTTTCTTCTTCAATCTCTTTCAAAAGTTGGATTACTGAGAGACTTGTAGTAGCAGCCAGTAAGAAGTTGGTTTTTGTCCAGCTGAGTACAAAGATTTCACTTAGCCTGTTGGAAAGCCATATAAGAAAAAATAACATTATAAATAAATTTCACCAGCTTCATCTAAACACTTCCTGGATGGTAAATCCCATATTATGCTTGAAGAGAGCCCAGCTGACATGTCTGAAAAAGGATCAAAATTTGTTCAAGTCCCCTGTCCCTAGAGGGAAAATCAAATTTGTGTTTTTAGTGAGCTCTAAGGAGGTGGAAGTAAGGTTCCCACTGGTTGGAAATTAGTATTCGATTTCTGTCTAAGTGGTTAACAGGCTGGGAAGAAGAGCTCACCATGAAATATTTATTTACAATTTCTACATAATTATATCCTAGAATTATTGAGGTTAGGGTAGACTGCAGGTCTGTAATCCATCCTCCTGGTCAAATCGGCAGCAGCCATGACATGGGACCAGGTTGCCCAGGACTTTGTCCAGTCAGGTCTGGAATACCTCAAGGAGCGAGACAGCACGACTTAGTTGGACAGTCTGACAGTCTTTGCAGTGGAAGTAGTCTTCCTTGTATTGAGTCTAAATCTCTCACTTCAATTTATGCCTGCTCTTCCTTGTCCTCCCACCTTGCACCCCAGTAAAGAGCCTGGCCCTGTCTCCTCGATAACCTCCCTGTATGCCCTGGAGGGCTGCTGTCAGGTTCCCCCCAAGCTTCTCCTTCCCATGGCTGAACAAGCCCTGGTCCCTCAGCCTCTTTTCCCAGGGGAAGTGCTCCAGCCCCGACCATCCTGGTGGCCCTCTGCTGAACAGGCTGCAGTTTAATAATGCCTCATGTGTATTGGATAGCACAAAAATGGGCATGGTATTCTAGAAAATAACCTACTGGGATACAGCTTGTAAGGGTGCACTTGCCAGGAACATTAGGCACCTAAATACTGAGGTAGCAAACTTCCTAAATGTGCGTTGTGATAAATATGATCATACAGACTCTGTACAGATGGCTTCTTTATGTCTGCACACAAAGGTTTGGGGCCATACCTTGTCCTTCTGGTTTTAATTATCTGTGTTTTGAAAGGAGCACTAATCACAGCATATGCACCACTCAGTAGTGCAGTAAAAAAGCACAGCACTGCACTTCTTTAGTCCGGTTTGCAATAGGACCTACTATTCAAGACACTGATGAAGAATTGGTAACTAAGTTGTGGTGTATTCTCCTTTTTTGTTTTTTGTTCCCTCCCCCCCCCCCCCCCGCCCCCGTTCTAGATGGAGGAACAGAGGCAGAAAGCTGATTTGATCTATACTGTGTATTTGTATCAGATCAGTGTCAAAGCCAAGTCCAAGGTCATGAGTTCTTGATGTTCATACTTTGCTTTTGAATCACTGGACCACACCTAAATTCCTTGTGATGTACATTCAAAAGCTGAACATTATCTTCTGCCTTGTTAAGGGCAGAAAAATATGTGTTGCTGCTGTAAACTCCAGGTATATTTGGCAGAGTGTACTTCTGTGCAGCCAAATACACAAGACAAATGGCCCAATCTTGGGCTCTACTGGAAGGTTAGAGAATGGATGAAACAATGCAGTTGGTACTTCGAGGGAACTGACAGGGAAAATGGAGTGGGAACTTGGAGCCTATGCTCTTTAGGGATATGGTTCTCTGGTATCAGAATGGTAGCCTGTAATAAATCTTATTTTATCATCCCTTTGTTACTGTCTTTTTACAAATACTTGTGGCTTCATTCGGCAAAGTTGTCTGCCTGGCTGTGGAGCTGGGCAGATCATCTGTGCAACGGTTCAGAGGACAGCATCGCCAAGATACTCGCAATAAAATTCTTTGCTGCTTTGTACTATAACAAAATGTAAATTAAGCTTTTGTAGTTGCTTTATAACCTTTCTTTCCCTAGTGTTTCCTCTTACGTTTCAGAACATGGTGTTACAGTAGGGATAGCAAACTTCTGTCACAGGAGCACACACACACATATGTGTGTATGTCATCACAAATATGGCCATGATACCTTTTTGTCTCAAACAGATGTTAATTTTTTAGGATCTGAACACCTTCAGAATGACCATGGAGTGATAGTTGATTACAATACCTCAGATCCACTGATACGCTGGGACTCCTATGAAAATATGAGCCCTGATGGGGAAGGTGAGTTATTTTATCACAAGAGGCCAAGGCTGAGCTTTCAGCAACTGTGTCACAGTCTTTGAATGGGAGGAAGGAGAGCTCGTTTGTAAAGCTGTATGACATTCAAACTAACGTGGGAGTTAAGTAGCTGTTCACTTTTGCCTGTTCAGCCCCAGTGACTATTGGAAAGAAAGCTGTACTGGTTATTTAAGAGAGATTCTTGCTAATGCATTGAGTTGGATCCAGACACAGCAGATTGATATGGTTTATTGGTACTTGTAAATTTGCTGAGACGGGTTTTTGTTCTAAAGTTTCTAGTTTGAATTCTGGTATGGAACTTTAAGCACAACAGAATGAGTAATTTTGCAGTATAATGCAGTAATTGCTGTATTATCTGGAATTTTGCAGGAGGTACATTAGGCTGTAAATTCAGATAACCAAACAACAAAGGACATGCATATTTTTATATTTCTCCTCATAAGTGTATGTACTTCTGAATTGTCCTTTTACTACTTGAATTATTTTCTATATCTGCTGGTGCGTGCCAAAGATTGAAGCCTCCAATACCAGCTGTCAGTTCTGACTCCAATGTACTTATTTTCATGATGCTTTGCTCAAGTGAATGATGAAAAAAGCAGTTGTGCTTTTAATGGATATTTTTTCATGTGAAGACTCAGAATGTCACACTCAATGTCATACAAACTTGACATTGTTATAAGCAAAAACATGAGTGAACGTACTGAATGGATGCCAAAGTCCTGGTTTTTATAACTCTTCTGTTATGAAATGAGAGACATACAACTAAGATACTCAATTAGCCACTCTTCGGGGTCAATTTCCATCTATTTTTATAATCATCTAGGATCAGTGTTGGCCATTTAATGGCTGCAACAGTGAGGGCTTTGGGAGCAGAGACATCCTGGGAATTTGGGACAACGATGACTTCTTTCCTATCCCTCCCCCCCCCCTCCAAGTCTCACTTGTACAAGAGTGCTTCATAATAGTGACTATCCACTGCAGACTCCAACTGGTAACAAACTAGGAGAAAATAGGGAGTAAAAGGAGAACAGTGATTTGGTGCTGGTACACAGGGCAGACAGAGCACTCCATAGAGAGCCAACAGGGGCTTTATAGCTGATTGAGACTTTGCAGGGTCTTCACAAGGAGTAGTATCAGAGAGACTGAATTCTGGCTAAAACAGATGTCTCAATTTCTGTTTAGGATGTTTCCAGACCATATGTGGGTTTTTCATTATTGTTGAGTGGTATGGATAAGGGATTTTTTGTTTGTTTTTTAGAGCTATAACATGTGTAAACATAGCCCTGAACAGGCAATGCGTTAATGTCATAAATAGTTTTAACTGCTAAGTTTGATTGGATAGATAAGTGTGACCTTCCCTTCCTCATATAATATATTTTAGGTAGCTATATCAGTACAGGAAATTAAAAACAGATAAATCTGTAGGCAGCACACTGTGGGAAGTTACATAATTGTATGTTGCTCGTATCTTGAAGGCTTGATCACAGACCATTCACTAATGCAATTAACTTGGCATCCTGAAGTTCAGAAGTTACATGTGCTATAAAATAGCCTTTTCTGAGATGTAATTTGTGCATACATTAGGCTTTTAATTACCTGAGATACATTATAAATATAATACGATTCTCTGGATATTAGAACATTTATTATGTGTCTCTAGAGAAATCACTACAGCAGAAGCATTGCTAGAGAATACATGTGCTAGAAGCATGAGGTGTATCCAGATGTTTTCTTCTCAAGCAAACATTTAAGAGGCAACACAAGTGTGCAAAACAAGCATATTTCAGGCAGAGGATTTGTGCCCACAGAGCTTAGACAAAGGATCAGGAGGGGCTAAAGAACATGCATGGGGGTCAATTAGATTTTCTCTTCAGGCTGAAACCTGTTCACAAGAGAAAGCTAAACTTAATCTGCTCTTTGAGGTAAATATAATTTGCTTAGGTCATCTTTACTTTGGATTTATAAATATTAGAAGAGACTTCTCATCTCTTTTGTTTAGTGGTTCAATAACTAATGCTTTTGCATTAAAAAGGCAGATTGAATCCTAGTTTTCACTACAAGTTGGAGACCTCTAAGAGGAGATGCCAGTTTTACCTCAAACGTGAGTGGTGTCTAAAAGCTTTGAGCCTGAAGCCTCTGGCTACAACCTTGAAGATGCAATCTTTTCTATACCTCAGACAAGATTAAGTACAAGATTTGGTACAAGTTGGAAGGCTGTGTAACAGTAGTGATATGCTTAAAATGTGGAAGAGAGTGCCTGTTTCAGGTCTATTCTATGTAAGCTCAAGTCCTAGCCTTGTGTGGGGACTAGTCTTTACAGTTGTTTTCAACAGGGACTTCAATAGGATAAGTAGCATAATTGAGTGCAATAGGTGATTTCTGTATTAGTTATACAGCTTTTTGTTCATTTCAAAAAACTATGCCTGTAAAATTCCAGATCAAGATGGGTGGGAAGGCTACAGCAGAGCTTTGTGAAATGGATTTGCTTTGTAAGTATGTGTGGGGAATGGCTGTTTCCAAAATGATGGGTTAAAATAGAAAAATAGAAATGAACAAGAAGCAGCATTTCTCTTTTGAAATCCTACACCTATTTGGCCTCATTACCAAAAGAACAAAAGATGAAAGAACTTGATAAAAGAAAAATGTACCCAGAGTGTCTCAATTTTTTTGGCGTGATACAATGTTGCAGAAAGAAACCATTGCCTTTTAAATGATCTTGACTCTTTGATGGTGATAGTGGTAAAGTTGTTTATGGCTATATTGAGTAAGGACAGACTGTGGAGAATTTGCGCCCTGGGATTTAATTCCTTGTCCTTCATTTGAAGCAGTATAGAAATTTTGATAATTGAGAAGAAAATAAGTGATTTGAATTTCTTCTCACAAATACTGTTTCTCTTCAGATGCCTTGGGAAATGTCTGTTGTATATTGCATTAAGAACCCTCCATAATAGAAGGAAGCTTTTATTAGTTTCTGAGTTTGTATCAGATTTCCTTCTCCTCAAGTGGTACATCTGCACAGAGATGTCTGTTATGCTGATTTAAAAGCCTGCAGTTGAATACAATATTTGGAACCACAAGAATCAGAAGATCTTCGTGCTACCATGTAAACGTCTATGATGGGTTTTTTTTATGATTTTAAGACTCATGGTAGTCTTAAGACTCAAAGTCTTGTGCATGTTGTGGGCAAGAAAGGACAGAAATGACTTTTGATCTTGTTCAGCACGGTTTTATTTTTCAGCCTTAAGACAGCACTGCCGTACAATAGACGGTAGTGCGGATTTACAAAAGATTGCTCATATGCTGCAAAACGGCAGGTTGACTACAAAGATAGGCCACCTGTTGACACATATGAGTAATATATTTTCTATTATTTCAAGAGATTGAAATGTGTCCCTTTTCCAGCTGATAACCATGTTTTGTCAGGACCCTATAACATGAATTTTGCAGTTCACATACTTTTATCCACAGTTCATTGTTGTTCTTCCTTTTGATTGCTAAGGCCATATGCATCTTCTTTATATTTAAGCTGAACTTTGAGGATTTGGACTGTCTATGGTGATGTTTTGGGAGTAGTATGAAGCAAAGAGGTGGGCTAAACCAATATGGATCTAGTATCTATTGCTATATTAAAGATTAGTAAAAGCAATTATTGTCTATAATTATGGCATTAGGAGTGGGTGGGAAAGTGGTGGTTCACGATAAGCTAAAAGGGAATATTTTCCATGGGAACAGAAAATTGAAAGAAGCTAGTAATATTTCCTTCCTCACTTTGCAGATTTTTTTTAATATATTTTATCAATTGAACTTAAGTATTTATATTTAAATAAAAAAACAACAAAAAGCCCAAGAGCATTCCAGATGACAATTAATTTTGGAAAAAAGCTTTTCTCCAACTGAAGAGGAAGGGGAGTTAATGGAAAAATTTTGACTTGGAATTTTTGAGTTTTGGGGAGGGGAGATTACCTCTGAATTATAATTTTGAGGATTATTACTTGGTATAGTAGGCAAGAGATACTATTGCTAAAACAAATACTTCCAAGCTGCTGAAAATGTAAGACTCCTTTTGGATAGGAACAGTAGGAAATATCTGTTTGTATGGAATATATAGGGGATCCTGGTACAGGCCTGAGCTTCCAGGTGTTGTGAAATTGTATGTATTCAAACTGAATGTATTAAAATAAAAACCAAATGTGTTTTCAAAGAGCAGAAGCCCTTTTTGATAGAGAAGATTAATATTTGGAAGGAAAAGATGACTGCTTCTCTTCTTTTTGTGTTGTGTACAGCTGGTTTATTTCAGCTTTTTTCTAAGTGTTGGGATAGTATGTTATGATTATTCTGAAGAGAGAATGAATCAGCCACAAATAAACAAGTCTGTCTTAAGGTGACACAGCTGTGTCCACGCAACTGTGAAGTGTATATGACTGTTTTTTGCTATACGTAGTTTATTGAGTTTTTTTTTTTTAATAAAGCTATTAAGCGTCAAAGGTTATAATTTGCCAAAATAGTATTTGTTTTAGTTTGACTGGATTCAGTGGATTGGCTACAGGAATGCACTTGATTCTTGTTCAGTATGCCAATTTAAGACATTTCATTTATTTTAGCAACTGCTAGATCCCTCTGCGCTCTTTATACTGCCAGATCTACAATCTGTGGAAAGAAAAGAATGTGGATATATTACAAATTGCTAAAAATGACGAGAGGAAGACTTTCCGCAAGTTTTTACAAGGCGGGAACTTACATGTCTTTCTCATTTAAATCTTGCTGTTCATTTCCTAGCAGAGTAGCTTTGCTTGCTAACAGTATTTGATTATTGGAAAAGAAACAACTTTGAAAGCAAAAGGATGTTTTCATTTGAGCTAAATAGAGTAGGACAGAATGAATCCAAATTCTTGAGAGTGTTCAGTAACAAATTTTCTAGCCTATCATACCTATAATCAACACTAAATAGTCATAAATTGCCAAGTGCTTGTAAACTCCAGCTCCTTTTTTCTTTTCATAAAGAAAAATAACTTAAAAGTGTCTCCAGATAGGCTATAGCCAATGTTCCGGTATGCACCCCATGCCATGTGATTAGATGCTTGACTCCCCCCTGCCTTTTCAACCCAAAGTAAATAGTTATTGAATGGGGAGGTGCCCTCTCATGTATTTAAACACTTGTTTTCCCAGAGGGCCCCTTCAGTATTGCAACACTCAAGGGCTGAGACAAAACTGGTTGGCTTTGGTGCCTGAAAGAGAATGCAAATGCCTACTAATGAAAACAGCAGGTTTTGATGTCATTTCTGGTGAGTGAAGCTAAAGAATAAATTAACAGTGAATAAATGATATTTCCAGCTTTTAATCACCAGTTAGATGCAATATTTGGAGACAGTGGGATGTGTGTGTGTCAGGGGAAGATGTCCTGCAACAATTTCTCTACTCCTTTTTGACAATGAAAATAGAAACATAAAGCTACTGGATTTTCCTTATAAAATGCTGCCAGCTTGAAACAGTATCTAAAATACGTTGGAGTGCCTGCTTAATTAATTCTTTCTGAGGAAGCTTGTGTCTTTTATTTCTTAATGTTTTGTGTGGTCTTATTTGGATTTTTTTTTTAAAGAATTCTAGTTATTAATTCACCCAAATATAGAGAATGAGTTGGAGATAAATTGATGGAGATTGGTGTAGTCTGAATGCCAGTAACGTTCGTAGGGTTACAAGATTTCATTTCTAGTTGTACAGCAGTATATACTCTGTTATCCCTCTCCCTCCTTTACTATAGCATTGATTGTGAAAGTAATGAAATATGTTGCTTAAATATTCTCTTGGCTCCCTTTGTACATCCATACATTGGGAACTGAGCACAGGTTCAGACAAGTGGCTGTAGGACTCTGATTAACTAACATAGCTCCGGTCTGTAATCTCTAAATTCCGTATGTTTTTTGTTCTCTCTCTCTCTCTCTCTTTTTTTTTTTTTTTTTTTTTGGGCAGGGGGTGGGGGGGAGAAGGAGGGGGCGAAGGTAAATGTAAAGAAAAGATGGATTTGAGTATTTTGGGCATGTCAGTTAGAAGCAGATGTAGAAGGGGTTTGCACCTCAAACCGGAGGCCAGACTTTTAAAGGACCTGAATGCCAGTGCTTGCTTCAATGTGACTTTTTTGGCTTTTTTTTTTTTTAAGAGCATCTCTTATGGTATGTTGAACACCTTTTTCAAAGTACGTATTTAAGTGCTAAGCTGAGCTCCTGAAATCAACTTGTCAGGCTATGTGTACATCAGAAATATATGTATTTTTTTTTCCTTTTACCTCAACCTGCAAGCATATTGATAAAGCAGTGTCTGAAATGAGGAATTATGTGCATCTTACTCAGTGCACTGGGGCTTTTGATTATGTTAGATACCATTTGTCAGTTCTTTTTTAGTTTGAATTTAGCCCAATTAAAAAATAAAGAAGTACCAATAGCCAGAGAGGGATGGTAACTGTTAAAATAAATAGTTTGAAAGTCTTACATCTAGAAACAAGAACAACTTTCAAGTAGGATTTCACAGATTTTTATCCTAACTCCATTTTCTCTATTAGCCTCCTGCCTTTGAATACCACTACTTGCCTTTTTCTTTCCTATGAGCCCCTTTTGTCCTTACTTCTTTGTAGACTGCTATTTATGCTCCGGTAACTTCTCAGTCTTTCATTCTGTGAAGGTTATTTGAGGACATTTTCTTTTCCCTTCAAGTACCAACCAATATCTTTAACAGTACACAGGTTTATCTGAAGCAGAGATTGCACGTGTCAAATACTTTCAAAACTACTTGTGCAGAGCTAATTATTTGATTCTTTTTTTCTTTTAAATTTTAAATTGCATGCTATTTTTTTTAATGATCTCCAGATAGTTTCTGCCCTATTGTAGTAACTGACAGTGTTATGTTGTTATCTCAAAGATATATTCACCAGCCCTCTGTCAAAAGCTTTCAATATCCTTTTTGACCCAAGGAACAAGAGGCAACATTTGAGTGGTTTAAGAGGTGTTCAAGGCACATTGAGATATCTTTTGCAGTTCTGTTTTTATAACATTGCACGAAAGACCTCTCCCCTCAGCGCAGGAGGATTCAGACAATCAAACTATGAGGAAGACGATGCATCTGACTGTGGCTTGCTTTCCTTCCTTCCTATGCTCTCTAAATAGCCCGTTATCTCAGGGCCATGTAATATGCCCTTTGCAAGCATAGTTGAAATTTCCTTCTTTCCTGCTTTCTCTCTCTCTCTCTCTGAGAATGTTTCCTGCTGCTTTGCCTGAAGAGCTCAAAATGATACATAGCAAATTTTTCTTTTCCCAGCTTATTTCAGTTCCTGAGCAGACTTGCACTTTTTAACGTGCTTCTTAGTCATATCAAATACAGTCTGTGATTGTTAATATTTAAACACTGATGTCCAAATTGATATCTCCAGGTATAGGTACCGTGTACCACAGAAGGAAGCTTCTCTTCACCCATTCTTAGAATCTATTTAATGCCTTTAGATTCAATTTGAGTCCTGAAAGGGAAACCTCTGCCCCAGGTGTGTGTCCCACTCCTGCAGCTGGAACAACTCCTTTTCTCTCTCTTGGGAAAGCAATACGGCCTCCTGCCTGCTTAGCTGCATTAGGCTAAAACAAAGCAAGAAAAAGTGACCTTAATTATGGTTTAGGTATTGAATATCTTTTTTCCTATACAGCTTGCTTGCCTGGCACTAGAGCTGTCATGGCAGCAGCAGAGGTGGAAAGTGTAACTGGGTGGAGCAAACTGAGAGCATCATAGCACATGTTAGGATTTGTTGTGTGTTTGTTCTGTGCTTTTTGTAAGACTAGAAGGAGAAGCAAGTCCCCTTTCTCTGTCTGCATCTGAGCATACATACACTGACCTCCTGGGCCTGTCTTCAGTCCAGCAACTAATGGAAATATGAATAGAGGGCATCTTCAGTCATGGAGCCATTTGCACTGGAAAGATAGGTCAAGCTGTGTCTTCAACGAATGCTTCTGCATGAATGAAAATCCATGAGAATGCCCAAAAGGTATATTTCTGAGGAAGACTTGCAAAACAAAAGATAGACTTCAGTATGAAAGTGGTTGGGGTTTCTTCTGTTTTTTAAAGCCACCAGGGCTTTAAAAGCAGCTATCCTCTTTCTGGTAAATGCTTGCAGTAATCAGGTTGTTCTGAATGAGAACTCTTGGGCCTAGATGTAATTACTGCCTTTAAAGTCCTGCGCATTGCCCTTTTTAGCTAGATTCCTTTTCTGTAGCTCCCTCCTCCTCCTCCTCGTCCTACTTCAGGGTTTCAGCTAGCTACTGCACCACTCCCTTCACCACTAACAACTTTTTGGTGCTCTCCCCATTGGCAAGCATATTCTGCTGAATAGAAAGACCTGAGGAGTTTCTACTTACAGATTGTGCATGGGTCTTTTTGGATGTGTGGGTTTTTTTGAGTATTGTTCGTTTTTGTTGTGGAGGCACTTTGGTCAGAAAAGCTGGGTTCCAGTTAGCATCAGTTTTTGAAGGAGGGTATTGGGCATGCATTAGTGTTGGGATTGCCCTGGAATTGGCCATTTTCTTGTGATACAGGAACGCTGGTTGATGAGACATGTTAATTTCTGCCACTGAATACATGGAGCAGGTGTTGAACTCTTCCTGGAAGGCCTTCTGCAGCAAGGATCTTTTGCAAGTAGGGTTCTCTTTAGAGAATTATAAAAAGATATACAGCAGGATTTTTGCCCTTGCATATGTTTCCAAAGCGCTGTTAATATTTGCAACAGGTGCTTCATACAAGTTTTGGCAGGTTTTTTTTTCTTGTCTTTGTAAGAGAGCAGCATGAAAAAAATAGTCCTTTTGCATCCCCAAACTTTGATTTCAATGTCCCATTTTTGAGAGGGATTATATTGGATTGTACAGAATGTGGCATACCATTGTGGAGTCTCCACAAACATTTCTGATATTAAAGTACAATTGAATAAGAACCCATGTGATCATATATTTTTTGAAGTGACTGTGAGTGGATTTTTAGCTGTATCAATGATAGTAGCAATGTTTAGTGCTGCCAGCTGTAGTGTATTGCTAATTTTTCAATGATATCTCATAGTTGCAAGCAGAGTTCTGCTACACAGAGTTCACTTGTTGCCCATGGATTGATCCCAAGGAGGGAATCTACATTTCTGATTCAACAATGTCACTTGTTAAGTCTTAAATGCTTACCTATAATTCTTTCTATTTAAGGCCTATCTATGTTCTGTTGCAAAAACTTTCATTAACATTGGAGAGCTTTGGGTCAGATGGCTAACTATCACAGGAAATCGAAAGATGGGCCAGACTTCAGTTCTGCCTGAAACTGGGTGATACCTCCCTCTAGAGTTTGTTCTCAAACATGAATGATATTTGAATACTGAAGAAGAGCAGCCCGCTCAAAGTTGTTTCAGATTAAACAGAAGGAGGCAACTTCCAGTAAGGAGAAGGGAGGTGTTTTGCCAGAACCCGGGCCTGCTTCTTACTGTGGGCATCTTTTAATTGGAAAGGCAGAAGTTGCAGTATTAGTTATTATCTGAATTAATCTTTAAGTTATTCTCCCTCTTCTCCGCCCTCCTTCTCTCCCCCTTTCCCTCTCTCTCTCCCCCTCTCGTGTCAATACATGTTGCCTGCCAAAAGGCGCCCTCCCCTATTTTTTTATACACAGGTGGAAGCACTGTGGCCCATGCCTTCAACTTTAATAGGAAAAACATAATGTAGTTTCGGAGATTACCCTGAGCGCTGTGCTGTCTCCTAAGCTGTACAGGCTAGACTGCATCACATGGTTCTTCATGTCCTGTATTGTTTCTCCATCTTATTCTGGGTCAGGAAGAATGTTTCCTAATCCGTCCTCCATTTAGGAGACGTGCTGAACTTCAGAAGTTTGTATAATGCTTCTGGCCTCAAGCTTAGTGTTCTTTTTAGTAAATATGCATAAAATATCGTTTGAAGGAGTTTTGGTTACTAAGTCACTTAGACACATTTGAAACCTTTTACCAAAACTAAATACTTTATTATGTAGTATATGCTTACGTTGTGCATGTTCAGATCATTTTCAGATCTCTTTGAGAAAAATAAATATTATGGTCCTGTACGTTTTCAGAGGTGAGATCAGCAACCGAGTCATCTGTCCTTTTTTGCTGCTTCTGTTTTGACTGTAAATAATTTTGCAGGAAGCTAACAATGTAGTAAGAGAAAAGCTGTGACTCAAAGGTGAGTGTGCCATTCAAACTGTAATAAAGAAGAATCGTTAATTACAAATCTCTGCATTTGCAATACACACTTGAAGATTAAGGAAGTGTTCCCAAAGATAGGCTTTGTTTTTGGAATAAATGAAAGGAAATAGTTTCAAGTGGTTCAGTGACTTCGTAATGCACTTAAACTTTGCTTAGTGCATTGTCCTTGTGATGTGTCTGTACCATGACTTTTTGTTATTCTTTTGCTGATTATCCAAGTACAAGGTAGGCTAGATAAGTCTGTGCTTAAATTACTGAGAAAAGTTTGCAGATGTAGAATCAAAATGACACTATAGATGCTAGTTAATGTATACAAGGCTGCATTAATAAATGTATTTAGTCTTTTCTGTGTATTTTGGATCATGACACAAAGTGTTACTTTCTTTTGATCCCAGGTAGACAGAAGTCAGAAGGTATATTACGGCAGTGTGTCTAAGGGTGAGTCTGTGCTGGCTTGCTCACCCTTTCTTCTAAGCCGACTGGACGGATGCCAGCCTCTGGTCTAGAAGCCATACTTTGTCGAGTAGATTTTTCTTACTCCAGAGTACTTGTAAAATCATTAAAGAACAAGTGTGATCTTTTTGAGTGGCTGGGAAATGTGCATTTGCACAGCATAAGGATGCTGTAATGTGTTGAATGCCCTCTCCTTTGCTTCTCGAAAAACTGAAGGTTTGAGGACCCCATGTGTGAGTCTGAGGCTCCTGCGTGTTAATATTTTGCAAACACCTATTCCCCCTCCAAGTGGATTTTCTTTTAAAGTGTTCCCTGTTTGCCCTCTGATACATGCCTCATTCTGGTTTTCTTCAGCCTGCTTCATTTTTCTACTAAAGGTTAAGGCACCTGGGAAGAAGTTTGGTTTGCTATGCTTCCCGAATGAGTCCTAGTCTATAGTTACTGCTGTTTAGTCGTGTTGAAAAACTAGTTCTTTAAAATGAAATGCTTATATGAAAATCAGTATTTGGTTGGAAGGAAAAACAGTAGTAGAAGAAGATTCCATACCTTTTTTTCCTTTCTTTATGGGCCATTCTGTTATCCTCAAACACTAATTCTCTAAAAAATTTCAAAAAACTGATTCAGTGATTGCCAGAGGAATATTTACAAACACGAAACTGGACTTGCAGTCTTGTACTAGTCTACTGAATCAGGACTTATTTCTTAGACCACAGTTTGACAGTTCCACTAAACCCAGTTTTAGGTCTCCAAATTCAAGAAAACACCATGACTGGACAATGCAGTGGTCTAAGCTGATGCAGATTTACAATGCTGATCTATGGGGTTTTTTTTTTTTTTCCCCAAAACTTTTGATCAGTTGATGGTGAGCAGTTCTTCATGAAGTTCAACAAGGGCAAGTGCAGGGTCCTGCACCTAGGGAGGAGTAACTCCATGCACCAATACAGCCTGGGGGCTGGACCTGCTGGAAGGCAACTCTGTGGAGAAGGACCTGGGCATCTTGGTGGACTGCAGGCTGACTACAAGCCAGCAATGTGCCCCAGTGGCCAAGAAGGCCAACGGTACCCTGGGCTGCATTAGGAAGAGCATTGCCAGCAGGTCAAGTGAGGTGATCCTGCCACTCTGCTTAACCCTAATGAGGCTGTATCTGTGTTCAGTTCTGAGCCCTCCAATAAGAGAGAGCTGTGGAAGCTCTGGAGCGAAGCCAGCAAGGGCTACTAAGATGACTAAGAGACTGCAGCATCTCTCCTATGAGGAAAGGCTGAGAGAGCTGGATCTGTTCAGCCTGGAGAAGAGAAGACTGAGGAGGGATCTCATCAATGCATATAAGTATCTGAAGGGAGGGTGTCAAGAGGATTGAAGCCAGACTCTTTTCAGTGATGCCCAGCAATAGGATGAGAGGCAATGGGCACAAATTGAAACACAAGAAGTCCCATCTGAATATGAGGAAAGACTTCTTTACTGTGAGAATGACAGAGCACTGGAACAGGTTGCCCAGAGAGGTTGTGAAATCTCTTTCCGTGGAGATATTCAAAAGCTGTCTGGACACAATCTCTGGAAACGTGCTCTAGGTGACCCTGCTTGAGCAGGAGGAAATTGGACTAGATGATCTCCAGAGGTACCTTCTAACCTCAACTCTTTTGTGATTCTGTGACCTTTATCTGCCACGCTAACTACATGCAAATCAAGTATCATCTGCACTTCAAAAGTCAATGTAAACACTGACTATATTGTAGTCTAGTTTAACAAATTTAAATGCTTCATGCCTGAGCAGGATCAGATTGGCACACTAAGTAATCTGATAGTGTCCAGATTACATGGATTAATATGGATATTCACAGAACCATAAGTGCCCAAGTGCTGCAAAGAGTGGTATGGCGCAGAAAGTCTGCAACTGATTACCAACAAAAAGCATCAGCTAAACCGGTTGAGAGATGCTTAATCATTTCTCTGAACATGTCTGTGGCTGTGTTTAACCTCTAGCTATTTAAAGCTAGCTCAAAGTCCCAAAGCATTCCTACTGTGATTGTGTGAAGTACCACTAAGGCTATCCAGAATGCCAGGAGCAAGGAAATTACAGCAGCATGGTGATCTGTCTAATTCATCTGTGCTGCCAGTAAACTATACACAGGATGAATTAATTTGTGCAGAGCTGATGTTATATCATCTAGGTTTCTTCTGGTATCCCAGACAGCACAAGTATCTCAGTATTGCACCTCAATCTGCTTTTAGGTATGCTGAATGCCAATGGCCTAAGATCCCAAAAATGTAGTATAGGCTTACCTAGTTTGCAAATGAGCAGAAATAGTGCAACTCAAGTAAGGAATACAGCTCTTTTTTTTTCTCTCACAGTCACAGTGAATCAAAACCAAAAGTTATTTCTTAGGTGAGAAGGTAAGACTCAATTTTTATTTTTATTAACGTTTTTGAGACAGATGTTACAGTTTTCAGCTTACAAGCAATGTCAGCAGCATTCCACACTAATCCTTAGGGAGGAGAGAGCTGGTTTTCTGGTCATCAAAATGTAGTGGCTATGTAGCTTGTATGCATGAATTTATTCCTTTTACCAGAATCTTGACCATAGTTTATTCAAAACAGCATCACTTGAGCAGACGTGCAGTTTATCTTTTTGAAGTAGGTTTGTTTGTAGTTAACAGGTAGATGTGTGGTATTTTCTGTTTTGTGTGAGAGCCACCTTTACTCTTTGTCCTAGTGCAAACTAATAAAGTTTTGACAGTCTTTGGAATAGAAAATGAGTGTTGCCTTGTGGCTCGGCTGCCTGGTAGGGATGCATACGTACGTTTGTATTGATGTTTGGAGCAGAAGCTTGTGGGATGCTGTGTGGTGAGATACAGCTGTTACTGAAGGCGTGAAGGCTTGCGGGAACTACCAGGCTCGCTCCCCCTGGTCTGAGCTGATTCATTGCAGAGACGGAGTCAAAGCCGGCTGCGGTTTGGGAGCTCGCGAGTAGCAGCAGCCACTACATAAAAATAAGCATTATCGCTGCAGGCTCTCCAGAAAGCTTTTCTTGCCCGAGAACTCTGATCGCATACAGCTTCTTGAAGGCTTGGACAAGAGTGGCTAACGTGGTTGTTTGTTGGGAGACAGCAACATCTTTTAAGAGCTGTTTGATTTAGGAAGAAGGCATCAAACGCAGGCAATCGTAAGTGCATGGCTAAATAATCTGGGAGTTGAAACTCGCTTGGCTTCATTAGGATATTGAAACAGACTGAGAAAAGGACCACTGTAAGGAAATAGCTTGTAGACTGAATTACCTTTTCAGCCAACACTTTTCCACTCCTCCTTGGCTCCAGGGGTTCAAATTTCATTGAACCTGATTATCCCCTCAGGCTCCTCCCTTGTGTTTACATTTTCATTTGCTTTTTCTGGCTGATACAAGTCTCATGCTTTTGAGCAAGACCATTTACCTCCAGGAGCAGGAACAGCAGCTGTAACGCGAACAGCAGGAGCAGAGAAATTTTGTGCTTTTTTAAGCTGTTTGCCTTAACTCCAGCTTTCCTCTGCACAGTCTTTTGCTTAAAGGAGCATTAGTTGATTTAAATGAGCTAATGATTGACTCCTGCAGAAAGTTCCTGAATGTGCCTAATAAAGAGGTAAGAAGCTTTCTTATGGTTCAAGAGTTGGAAATACAGACCACATGTATTTCTGTATGAATTTTATAGGAATTATGTGGGAAGAGCTTGCAAGGAATGAGGGCCTGTGTTTGTTAGAAAGGGAGAAAGGAAAAGACAAGCACACATAAAAAGATTTAACTTTGAAGGAATGCAGCTCTGGACTTGTCCAGGTTTGCCTGAGGGTAGAAATATTTATTTCTGAGGTTGAAAGAAATAATCCTGATCTCCTATAATGTTTCCTGCTGCAACACGATCAATGGTACACTGTGTAAAAGCTAGTGCATTTGCAGCCTTTCTCTGCTTTCTGTTCAGGTGGACTGGGTCAGAACGGTTCTTGTTGGGCTTGTGTGTTTACCTAGCTGGCTTGCGTTTGTGTGTATTTTCACAAGTGGTGAATGGACAGGGGCTGGCTGTGGGGACAAGTCAAAAAGCTGAAAGACTGAAATGTCTTTTTACTCACAAGGCTGCCTTCAGGTATTTGGATTTCACGAAAGGAAGTGCCAAAAAACATAGGCTTGGAAGGAAGCCACTGAATTTGGTATGTGTTGGTATTTCAGCTTCTACTTTTTTATATAAGTTGCTCTTTGTATATTATGTATGAGAATGAAAATGCACACATACCCTTTTCTCTGAGGCTTTCATTTATAAGGGGTTCCCTGATACTGATGTGCCTGTAGTTTAGAATCAGTGTGGGAGTTTGTCAAGCTTGAGCCTGTTCAGGGAGTTGGAGTTCCTCCTGAGAAGAGAGGTCAGACTGAAAGAAACTGGGCCCCTTCAGCCTGTGTAGCTAAATTCCAGCATTACTTAGGGCTCCACTGTTGTGCACTTCCCCTCTTTTTGACAGCTGTGTTACTGCAGCGTTTTACAGAGTGCTGCTTCCTTGGAAAAAATCGAGAGCAGGGATTGAGTTGTGTATTGAGATGTGTATTTAATGCATGAGGCCTTTTGCAATGCCACAACTTAGCAAGGTGCACAGAATGCAGTTTTGCTTTGCTAGTATATTTTCTAGTTTCTTTTGCCCCCCAGAGTGGTCCCTGCCTGCATGCATAGCTTCACATTTCTAATTAATTATTTTTAGAGACAAAAAAAATATGAACACTAGATAAAAGTGAGGTCTGAAAATCTCAGTAAGAGAGGGATTCCAAAATTATGCTTTAGAAAAAGGGAAAATACAAGATTACATACTACTTTAATATGAGGGGGAAATACTTTAAAGCCTTGTATTTTCAAGGTTACAGTAGTTGAATAGTTCATTTCTCCTGGTTTTATGAACAAACAAGCAATAACATAAAATGTCTAAATCTTTTATTTCCTGTGACTGTTCAGACGCTCTCTGCTTCCTTTGAGGTTGGATTGTGTTGAGTCTTCAGAGATGCATTTGTGTTAGTTGTTTTAATTTTAACAAGTCATATTTAAATATTCTGTGGATTTCTCAAGTTCGGAAACATATCTCAGGCTGCCTAGTATATCATTTAGGTAAAATCATTGATGTAAATGTTGGCTCTGTCAGTAAAGTGTGGTACTCAAATATTTAATTCTTCCATAGCAGAAGTACTATATTGTAAAATATTTCTGCCTCTTACAGCATTTCATATCATTGGAAACCAAGTCTGAAGTGGGAGGGAAGGTTTAGGCAGACAGATCTTTTTACCTTGACGATGAGTTGTATTCTTTATATTGAACTCGGAGTGAAAGATCTTACACAGGTCTGAGGTAAAACTAAGCTCTTCATGCTGCTCAGCATATGTGGCCTGGTAAGAGATTTTTCAAGGTCATGAATTTGAAACGGCGCATGATTTCCGTTCCCTTGCAATGGGAGTTGTGTTCCTGGTTGCTGTTAGGGCCATCTGGAACTCTCCCACTGCACCAATAAGAGATATTAATATCGGTGCTGTCTATACTGGAACCATTTTGTTTGCATGACTGTTGTGTCTGTGCTGAATGTTAAAAGAAAAGTTGGGGTGGATGGATGAGAGATACATTTCTAGAGGGACAGAGGGATATTTGTTACATGACTGTGGTTCAGAGACATACCTCTAAGTAGGACCAACTGCAGTGTGGTTCCTGATTACTAATCAGTGCCAGGTGTAGGAATTTTTTTTAAATAATTACTGGATAACTGAGGGGGGAAAAAAAAAGAGGGGAAGAAATTAATCCAAGAATACTTTCCTACAACTGTGCAACTTTGAAAATTTAGATTTGTTACATGTAGTACCTGTCATAAGTTTTCATGATCAGGAGCTGCAGATTTGAAGATTGACTATTTAGGAGCAGCTGGATTTTTGTTTAGCTCTGTGTCTAATTCTCTGTCATCTGTTTACTGGAATAAAATGTACCGTGACAATTTTTCAGTGACTGTTTGAGGTTTCTGAAAAGGCAGCTGCCCGCTAGAGAAAAACGGTTAGGTACAAGTAAATTGCTTTATCCCACAATCACAGTCTTTCCTTGTGAAGTCTAACAACATCATATTCATCTTTAAGTTCACAGCTTGAAGCCAGCAGTTCCCAAACTTTTGTTTCAAGCTTCACTTACAGACAGAAGATATGATGTGAACCCCTCAAGTTCCAGCATAAATATCAAAAGCAGTGTTTGTCGGCTCCCGATCCTGCTTGTAATTGCAGTAACCTCTGTTTGGGGAACCACTGCTTTGAGAGGTTGCCTTAGGGATTTTGAAGCTTGGCCTACAATTGCAGCTTGGCAATGGACCAGGCTTTCAGAAATGGATACTTAAGTAGGACATCTAGATCCCACGCTTTACTGATTGCATTTTTCTTTGCAGTTTAAATGCCTGTTTTGTATGGCTCAGTGCTCACTTAAATGATCAGTGCAGGATTGAAAATCCTGGTAAGTTCCTCATTCACTTAGGAAAGTTGACTTCTCGTGGTCCCTCTGTCACAAATAGGTACTTCAATTTAGATAACCTACATTTATCAAGTAGAGGATAATGTAAGGTGAAAAAAATATTTCCAAGCTGTTTGTTTTTTGTGAATTTCTTCTTAGTAAGTGGTATACCCAGTGGCATGATTATGAGTATGCAGTTATGTTGATGCTGAGTAAGATAGTACTCATTATGTCCACAGCTGTTCAGGTTATTTTAAACGTACTCACATTCCACATACTAGCAATTTTGAGGGTACAGGGTGAAACACTGAATGCCAGAAAACCTAGCTGCCCGTTTTATAGTGGTGAAATATGGCACAGAGGTGGCGGTGTTCAGACATTGTCCCTCCTGTCATGATGTTGAGTTCTCACAGGTCTGAGTGATTGGTTGGTGTATCTCTGTGTACATACACATATGCACACACAGCAGTTGGCCACTTTGTAAGGGAGCCCAAGCAGCTCAGTGTACAATTGCTTACACAAAGTGGTTCTAGTGTCCTTAGGAAGGATTGCAGATTTCATGGGTTTTATTTTTAACAGAGACCGTAACATAGAAAAAACAGTTTCCCCTGCTGTTTCAGATCAGATTTACGGAGATGTCCAGGTAAATGATACTCTTCTAAATGCACAGTCAGGAACAGTGTAAGGATATGAATACTGAATGATTTATTTTAATCAATGTACTATCACCACATATAAAATGCTTCAGGCAAAACCTTACCCTAAGCCATATTCTATGTGTAAACTTTGTTCCTTTGATAATGAATCTTGTAGTCTCGTAAGCTGTATTATCTCTGTTCCAACCAAATTTTGTACAGTAGTAACCCTGAGGCAAAACCTGTGAGAAGTCAGAGAAAGACTCCTGCTGTATCTTGCAGTATCTGTGTATCAGTTAGGCTTCTACTGAGTACAGGTGCTACTCTTCAGTGTGGCAATTTTTCTAAGGAGATGCATACTTGTACATCCGAAAAGCTATGTTTGCAAAAAGAAGAAATTTTCATCTACATGAGAAATAGGGGGAGGGAGAGATTCCTCTAGCAAAATTTTTTCTTCCCTTCATCTGATTTACTTGTCTGAAACATTCCTATACTCTTCCTTGATGCTTTCCAGTTAACACTAGCTATTCAGAGAAACCTGAAACTTCTTAATGTTCTAGCTTCTTAATGTTCACTACAAACTGTAGCTGAGATTAAAACTGTGATCTGAGTAGTCATGAATTAAATATCAGCCACCAATGGGATCACTTCAGAGTTCAAAGACAGCCAATTAACTTCTGTATCTTTCAGAAAAATGTTTTTTAATTTAAGACCCCTCATCATCCTGAAGTAGGTTAGGCCCAAACTTCGTGTTGTCACATAAATGTAGTATGAACAGGAGCATTCTCTAAGAAAGGAAAATCATTCTGTTTTTGAAAAAAACAAACTTCTGACTATTGTAAAGCTGTTGTATCCAATTCAAAGGCCAATGAAATGAAGCAAAATTTTGAGTACTCTAGTTTGCATACTTAATATGTAAGCAAAGATCCTAAGCTACAAAAAATGTACCCTATGTCAAAAGGTGTTTTCATATTTATACCCAATGGTGCTAATTTTTAATGCCATTAAAAATATATTGAGGAATTGTAATATTTTAAAAATATTTAGCACTAATCAGAATGTCTATTCAAATGACTATGTATTTTTTTCTTTTTTGAGAGTTTTTTTCTTCTTTCTCAAATTAAATGGTATAATTTTAAGTAGAGATGCTACCAGAAAGTAGAACATTTCTTCTTCAGAACAAGAACTCTGTTCGTACAGTTCCTAGTTTGTGAGACTTCGACACTGATTGTGGCTACTGTATGTTATGTTCAACATATGAAATAGATTGAAGGATTTTGAATTAGCAGGAAAAGTACTGGGCTGGGCTATCTCTAAACCTTGCAGAGCCCTGATGTGCCAGATCCTCAGTTCCACAGTCTGCATTTCTGTAGGGGGAATAACATTTGTATGTTATGTTTCATCTGGTGAGGGATATTTATGGCTGGCTAATGGCTGATTCACGGCTGTTTGAAGGATTTACAGTGCTGTGTCTAGTCTGGGGTAGCAGAGAAGAAGCACAGAAGGGCTTAGTGGTTCAAGAGTACTAGTCCTGTATTTACCTTCCTGTATTCCAGTCCAACGCTGTAATCTGTTTATTTGTGTCGAGATACTCAGCTACTCAGATCACAGCAATTTTGTATATTTTTTATTTTTTCTTTACTGAATACTAACCACAAGAAAATTATTGCCAACTACAAAATAATCACCTAAGATTTACTATTAACTTTTTTGAACTTGAACAATTTGTTGTGGTAACTTTATTAAATAATTCCATATGAAAGTTTTCTGTCTTTTCATGTTGAAACTCCAAGTGTGCATCATTGTCCTAGCAGCAGTGAGAGCTTATGAGAAATCACAGCATGAAAGAGCTTGAAAAACTGTCAGTTGACAGTGTTTTCCTTATATATAGTAGTTCTCTTCATTAAACCATAAATACTACTAAGTACTATTTTTAAATATCTGTATACAGACATTCGACCTCTTATATAGCAGTTTTTGTCACTATTTGCACATTGTACAGCATAAACTTCAGCAAACTTCTAACAGGTTGCTTATAGAGAAAATCTATGGCAAGGGGAATTGGTTTGGGTGTTTTTTTTTTGTTTGTTTGTTTTTCTTTTTTCTAGCCTGATGACTTGTTCTAAAAGGGAATGTTTTAGGCCTTCTGCATATGCTGTTTTTAAAAACAACAGCAGGCAACAAATAGTACCTAGTCTTTAAAAAGGAGAAAGTTGTCCTTTAATTATTGGCTAAGATCTATTGAACCTATCATATAACCTCTAGTGTATGACAGTGTTTTAACTGATGGAAACTTGGCAGTATGTTGCATAACGAATGTTTTTTTCCAAGCAGACCACTTTTCTTGCCATTATAAACTGATGAATTCATTGCCATCGTGGGTACAATTTATGAATAGCGCTTTTTCTAAAATGACATTACCAGAAAGGCTAACTAGCAATGTTCTGAAGCTTCATGACCATGGTGCCATTTTAAATATAATTTGAAACTGTGTGATACAGTTGACTTTAAAATTTATTGGGCTGTCAGTGGATCTTTTGATTTTGGAATTCCCATGATGGAGACTAAGCTGTTGGTTGCCTTTAACAAAAATCTCCCTGTTCCTAACTTTTAATGGTCTAATTTTCATATTATCAAACAATTCTCAAACTATGGGTAGGGAAAATTCTTCTAAAACTTCTGCTTAATTTAATGTTTTGATAATGGAGCTTTAAAACCTTCCAAAATAGAACTACTCATTTTACTTTCTTGGCTTGGTGCACAGTAGAAGTATTTACTCATAAAGCTTTTTTATAAGACCAGAATTAGGAATCACATTCATTTTCAGTTCTGGGTAAGAGCCCAGGAGCCATATTCTACCTCTGGTTGATGGAACCTGCTTGATGTCTGTGGGAGGTGCATGAACAAATCCAGTAAAGGATTAGGCCATACCTCATAAGAATGTGCCTCCTAGGGCTTAATTATTCTCCTGGGTCTGTAATGTCAAGAAGACCTTTAAAGAACCCTGACAGGCAGAGGTAGGAAGAAGTGGTTTGGATAAAATAAGCTGGATTCAAGTAAACTCTGGAGCTTTTAAAATGTTCCAGAGGAAAAAAGGCTCTGCTCAGTGTTCTATGGTTTTATCTGTTGCCATTGCTGGTAGTACTGAAATTACAAGGAAGAGGTGATTCTCACAGTAGTATTTTCAACTAAATTGGATCATGTGGGTTTTTTTGGTTTTTTAGATTTGCTCTGTCTCAGGAGCAGAAAGTGTTTTATCAACAAAACACTGTTATGTTTTCATCAAGAACTTTGTTTTAAATTGAAATATAATAGAAGATCATACCATTGATTGATTATTGATATGCAGGTTTGTAGAACCAACTTAGTTTTGCAGAAACAATGGCATTAATATTAGCAGTATTTCTGAAATGTGATACCAATCAGAGCCCTTATGTAATACCTTGTCCTTTTCTCTGCCTGTTACTTGTCTCTTCACAGTGCTGCATACCCAAGGTCCCATTGATGGCAGTCTGTATGCAAAAGTGAGAAAGAAGAGCTCTTCAGACACCAGCATCCCCGGTGTTGCTCATGGTGTTCCTGTGACCAGCAGTCCTGATCACAGTGATCATACCCTCTCTGTCAGCAGTGATTCTGGACATTCAACAGCTTCCGTCAGGACAGACAAGACTGAGGAGCGCCTTGTGCCAGGAGGCAAACGAGGTCTAAGCCCACAAGAGAAGGCAGAACTGGACCAGCTACTTAGCGGCTTTGGTCTAGAGGATTCTGTCAGCACCACCAAGGATATGACTGATGCCCGAAGCAAGTACAGTGGGACTCGCCACATAGTGCCAGCTCAGGTTCACGTGAATGGAGACACCAAGCTGAAGGACAGGGAGACCGATATTCTGGATGATGAAATGCCCAATCATGACCTTCACAGCGTGGACAGCATTGGGACTTTGTCCTCCTCAGAAGGTCAGCACTCCACCCACCTTGGGAACTTCAGTTGCCACAAGAGCAGTCAGAACTCCCTTCTCTCAGATGGCTTTGGAAGTAACACTGGAGAAGACCATCACAGCGCTCTTGCCCCAGACCTCGGAATTGGTGTGGATCCCCTCTATGAGAGATCATTTGGAAGCAGTGAGCCAAAGCCAACTCAGCAACTGCAAAGGAATCCTTCTGTCTCACCTCAGCCTCAAGCTTACGGCCCAAGTAACTACTCTACGCAGACATGGGTACGCCAGCAGCAGATGGTCACTGCTCACCAGTACAGTTTTGCCCCAGAAAATGAAGTGAGGGTTGGCATTCATAACACTGTAGAGAATTCAGGCAATGTCCAGAGTCAGTCCCGGGTCCCAGACACCCCAACACGGGGTTCCAGCAGCAGAGATGCTGTGCAGAGGGGGCTCGGAAATGTGCCAGGTGTCAGCGAAGCTGCAGAACACGCCAGCGGCGAGAGTTTCAAGCCAAGACTGGTGCCTCAGAGGGACACAAATGGTCTGGATCTAGGACTGAATACAGGGGGCTTGCCAGCTTCTCCAACTTTGGATATTGATCAGTCCATTGAGCAGCTGAACAGGCTGATCTTGGAATTAGACCCTACCTTTGAACCTATCCCGACCCGCATGAACACAGTCACCAGAGACCCAAATCAAGTAAATGGATTCAGCAGTCCTGATGCAGACATGGAAGGGCTTGGCCCTATCTTCCATGAGAAAGGAGAGATCACAAACAGGAGTTCCTCCCGGCATGGTAAGTTATTATAGTACTATGTGAATATAATGCTTTTCCTAGCACTTGTGTGCTCTTGATATGCTACAGCAGGACCTCAGGTCACCACTTGCTACCTTCAGGATGATTGTGGAGGATGGATTATTTCAGGTATCCTCTTCATATAGAAATTAAGAAATTATGAAATTATACTAAAATTATCTAGCTTAAAAAATGTTTTGCAGATTTTTAAATGCCCTTGCATACATGTATTTAACTTGAAGAAAATACTGTTCAACAAATTCTTACCTGTTACAAATCATCAGTTGTGTTTTTTTTTCCTTTTTTTCTTTCTTTCTTTTCTTTTTTTTTTTCTTTTTTTTTTTTTTTTTTTTTTTTTTTGCTATAATGATTTTAGGTAGTGAAGGACAGAATTCCTAGTACTACATGAGACAAGCTTTAGAAAGTGTCTGTAGTGATTTTTTTTTGATTTCTGCTTAAAGTAGGAGAGAAACCCCTAACTTAATTTTATCATCAAATTTGGTATAATGCCTCTGCATAAATTTCAGTGCAAAATTTTTTTAATAGAGTAATTTTTGCCAAAGAAGTATTTTAAAACACTTTCTTTTGGAAACTTTATTCTGTTTTAAAATTCAGAAGTCACAGCACTTGTTTTTTGTCTCTGGCTCTGATATGATTGCAGAAATCCACTTGAGGAATTAAATATGCAATGCTTTTCTGGCTTGCTGTATTGCCTCAGTAAGACTACTATAACTAGCATCTTTGCAAAGGGATAAGTAGGCTATCTCTACTTAAAGTCAGCTAACTTCTTTGATCAATGCTGTAACTAAAATTTGTGATGAACAAGCTCTTGTTAATCTTGCTGTGAGGATTGAAAATCCTATCTGGTCTTACTCCTCCAGCAGAACATATACCCTTCACTTCCTTCTCTCTTCCTATTCTTCCACTTCCTTGTCTTTCACTATTGGCGTGATGAAACGTTTGCCTGCATGTTCAGCGCATGACTGCAGTATCTGCTAGTGCGTCAGATCATCTGCCTGTGGCCTCGTGGACACAAATTAGCTATTTCAGCTCAAGCCCAGTTGGATGTGCCAGACCATTAGATGATGACTGTGCCTAACCACAACATGTGCTTTCAGTTAAGAATTGTGTTTTTTATATGGGCGTGCAGACGTGTGTGATCAAGGATGGTGATCTAATGTGGAGAAGGTGAAATCACAGTGTTGTGTTTGAAAGGGTAAGTCAGGGACTAAAAAAGTGAAAGATGTGGTAGAGAGTTTAGTTGAGCTGCTTCAATGTATATGATACTATTGTTTTAATGCAGCATATATTTTCTGTGCCTCTTACAGAATTAAATTCGTAATTGTCTTTCCAAATGATTATCCGATGGACAAATTGAAAATGAGTTAATGAGTTTTTTTTCCAAAAGGAGAGAACTTTTCTCTTTGGTATGCAGTAAAGTTAGTGAAGGGGAAAAGAAGATAATGTAAAATAAGCTAGCCTTTATTATTTCTTGTTTAAAAATTTGAGTCTGAAAAGAGGTGTTTGAATTTTTCTCACAGCCTCTGGTCCTCTCCCAAGGGAAGCAGGAGTCACTGTCATTCCATTACACTTGTAAAGCCAGGTGAACTTTCTGCCCTGGTAAAGGCTGGGGTGAGTGCAAGACCTTGGGACATGTACTGGGAGAGGATTTGTATTAAAGATGATGATTAAACAGATGAAACAGGAGTTAAATATGACTGTATGAACAACATTTATGTTCTTGGGTAATTTCTGAGGGGCAATGTGGTATAACAGAGCAAGAAGAGAGTTTAGTAGGTGGGAAGCTTCTTCAGATTTCTCTGTGTAAAATTCTCTCTCCTTCATCAGTCTGAACAAGGGAAGGCGGGGGAGGGGGGGTTATGCTTTTATTTGCTTTTTAAACTTGCCTCAGAAATACTGAACATCCTTACAGGATGTTTACATCATACTGAGTTTCAAACATGCATACTGATTCCCAAACCACTTCCCACTCAAGTCGATAGAAATGCTCTTCTGATTGATTTAATTAGGCAGAGTATGTCCTTCTGAAAGTGAGCTGGTAAGCACAATATGTATGCTGAAAGTAAAGTGGTATGTAAGCGCTAATTGTTATTACAATAACTCTTTTTGACGTTAATTGATTTTTTCCATACACCCCTATACTCCCAAAGCACTATCTGATTCGACTGAAATACACCTTCATTTAACCAACGATATATAGCTAACGTGCCATCCAGACTGTTGTGGACAGTTCTGCACTCTATCAAACTCTAAACAAGTCAACCACTGAAAACTTATCATGCATCAGATTTATGTTTGATTTTGTTTCTTCAGTAGAGAAAGGATTATTTTACCAGGACCTTTAGCACTTTTAAAAAATTTTATTGGTTTGGAAACAATTAAGTATACTGTTTAGAAAAGAACTTGCTTTGAGAAGATCAAAATAAAGGAGAGGAATAATTAGAGTGTATGTTCAAAAATTGAATTGCATTTCTTTTAGCCCTAGCTTTCAATACCTTCATCCAGTCATTTCTCTCTCCCATCCTCAGTGTTTTGGGTTTTTTTTTCTCTTCTTTCTTACTCTATATGCCAGTGTTTAAAGTCTTTTTCAAATTGCTGTGTTTGTTTATAGCCAAAGATAATTCCCAACTTAAGTTTCCAAACCCTTTAAATCTCCATTTCAGAGAGATTGCATTTTCATGTTTTGAAGCGTGCCTCCATCTGACGCAATGGGATCTCTTGGAACAAGAATGTAGTTCCGTTGGAACACAAAATTGCAGTAATCCTTTAAAATGGAGTTTGCCGTGCTACAGCTACAAGTAGCGTCAAGATGTTCCTTGAGCCAGGGCCCATCACTGCATCAGTAGGCTCCTGCCCTGTTTGTTGCTTACTGTCTCCTTGAAGTCACTTCCCCTCACCACGTCTTCTGTTGCTCTTCTTCTAACATCACCTTACCTACCCAGTTTCAGATGGCAGTTGGCTCCACTCCCACGTCGTGTCCTCCACTACAGCCCTTCCCTTCTCAGTATGAGACCTACTGCTCCTGGAAGTCACCAGCATCCCTCATGACCTCCTCTGGAAATCAGTGCTAGGGTTCAATATATGAAAGCTTCATGGAGCAAAATCATTTAGTTAAATTTTGTCTAGAAAACCAAAGCTCTTTGTGGAGCACGTGTAAAATGCAGCTGTGCACAGAGCCATGAGAAATGAACATTCTCCAATGTTGGGCATGAACTGAAATATACTCTGGCATACTTGCATAAACTCTGGCAGTGCATGAAAGTTCCTTCTTGTCTTCAGGGCTAGGAAAGCATGCATGATGTAGCACAAAATTGCAAGTATTGGCTTTATTTTCTAGAAAAGCTAGAATCTCTCTTGTTCATGTTCTCTTACTTGAAAGAATCCATGTCCTGCAGTTTTCATCTTGTAAGGCAAACAGAGCTAAGATTAAAGGCTTGCAAGCAGTTCAAGCTTCAAGGTATGTAAGGCTAATTCGTTAATGCTTTCCCTTCCTTAATGGTTTCCTCTGTGGGTTTGTGTAATATAATGCCAGTAACTTCTCAAGTCTTTCCTTTACCGCTAGTTAGAAAAGATATCCAAAGTCTGATGTTCTGCTTAGTTTTTTAAAGAGATTTTTTTTTTTTTTTTTTTTTTTTTTAGGTTATTAAGCCAAATATTTCACATCAGTATTCATTGCTCCTGGTAGTGAGATCTTCTAAAAATATAAGCAGCAATAGCTGGTATTGAGTACATCAAGTATGTTGATTATGAGATCCTTTGAAGTTGACTTTAATTCAGTCACTTAAAGAATGACTGGAAAATAGCTTTTCTGCAACTATGAAAGGAGTTAGCTACCTCTGTGCATTCCACATTGGCTGAAATTACTTCTTGTTGGTAGCTTTGTCTGCAAGCATGGTATCTCAGCCTGACATAGTTCTGGTGTCTCTGCAGTTCGTTATTCCAAACACCAAAACTGTACAGCCATGTCAAGCTGCTTGAGCTTTGTTGAGCGCAAGAACTGCTTTTTGAGCACTTCTGCATGATGTTTCATTCCAGCATGTTAGGCATATGTCATCTGGAAAAAAGACATGATGTTTAAGGGACTAGGAGTGAATGGACTGTTATTTGTCTTTTTAAGCCTTTTGTTAGTTATTTGGTTGGAGGAAGCATTTAATCCTTCACATTTTTACTGTCTGGAATCAGATCAGTAGAAAGCCTTACATTGGCAGTGGAAACATAAGGAGGAAGGTAGCAAGTAAAGGGTTACTCTCATATTTTTAGGGCCAGAAATGAATGACCTGGATCTAGAGTTTAAGTATTGCAGAAAGCCTTCAATGTGTGGAATCTAGGAGGTAGGATGCAACAGTGAAGGTTTATGTTGGCCTCTCTTGCTAAATTTACATGAACGAGATTTATGGTCTCATTCTAGTCATATTTCCTGTCTCTTAAGATATTTATGTTTGGGAAAATTTCTGTTAAGATTTTAACCATTTAAGAAATAGAAGGTAAAATGAATGGAAAACACTTTGAGTCCTGTGCTCTCAGCATTCTTGCTTTTGGGTATCGTCTACTACCTTTAGTCATCTCTTCGAAATGGGATGCTAATATAAATCTATTACGACTTGACTCGTAAGATCTGGTGGATGTAGCTCCAAGCAGTATGAAATATTCATCCTCACTGTCAACAGCTGCCACTTCAGAGGGTGGAAACTTTTGGTAAATGAGGCAGAGAGCTAGAGGTAGGAAGGATTTAAGTATCTAAATGTAGTTAGGGTATTTAGGCAGCTGAGTGCATTTGAGTGCCCTGAAAATTAAAGATTTCTGCTTGTGATTGATTAGTGTCTTGGAAGTTTCCCTTGTCTAACAACCACCTACTTTGCTCTTGAGTGATAAGCAGCAATTTCAACTGTGTGTGTTGGGACCTTTACCTGCCCTTTGAGCATTTTCACTGTGACTAATCATGCAGTTTCCTATTGCACCTAATTCACTTTAAATCAGACAGTTCCCAAAAGATGTGGCCTCACTCTGCTTTCCTGATCATTGGATATGCATTTCCACATTTAGTGTTGTGTCAGGTGTGGTAACTGTGCATTGGCTTGTTGATCTAATGGATTGAAGATTTTCTCATGGGTTATTTCTCTATCAGATCAAAGAGCCAGATCTTAATTGCAGTGTGGACTGATAATCACTAATTACAATGTGTGAAGGGAGTGGTGAGGGCACACAGCTGGAGGCAGAGAGAGAATCAGGACTGCCGTTTCAGCAGCTGTTAGACCGAAGGGACAGGTGTATCATGAAACTGCATACACATTTTTGTGATAGGACCTAGTCTCTAGGAACTTTATGATGAGGAACATTGTTATTGTTACTAAAAAGCATTAACAGATTATGATTAATACTGGGACAAAGCTAGGGGGAAGGTCAATCCAGTATTTTTAGGACATTAGCTCCTAGGCTAAGACTGGGGAGATCAGGATTCCCTGGTCATTTTTTGTGTGTTCTTCAGCGTGTCAGGCTGGACCAAGTCACATTGGCCCAAGACCACAAAAAGATTTTGACATTTCACATTATTTATTTTGAGTTGCAATAGTATTGGACACCTAAATACCTTGGAGGATCTCATTCTTTTTAGTCTTCCTTCTTTCATCACAGCACCTTTAAAGGATAGCATCTTACTAAAAAATAGTCTTTTAAAGAAAAAATTCTTTCTTCATGAAACTTTAGCACAATAAAGTGCTGAAATAAATTTAAATTTTACCTTTATGTCAAGTGTTGAAATGTTATATTTTGATTTTTGTGAGTATTAGTCATTTTATAATAGTATGAGTTTGACTTCAATCTACCCAGAGTCCCAAGGGTATAACAGTATGTGTATGTGGCTTGCTGCCATCTCTGCGTGAGACTAGAAGATCAGTAGCACATTATACTTTTCCAAATGCTCTAGGATTTATTTATTTGCATCTCTGGATTTTTTCCTGTCTGCTGTATACTGAATCATTTATGCATGGCATGCACAAAACAAAGGGGGAAAAAAAACAATTTGACTAATGAGCATATAGTCAAAGTTAATTAAAATAACTGAGACTCTTATGACTTCTAAATGAACTTGAAGAATGAGGAAGACCTGAAATGTTTTGCCCTTAAATCTGTTGATTAAAAGGGAGCTTTCTAACCGTACAGTGAAAATACCAGTTACATAGATCACACACAACAAACAAGAGTATAATTTTGTATCTCATTTGAATCCAGATCATGGTCACAATTCTGAGTACTGAAATGCATCTGCTCTGATGTGCAGCACAGCACTTCAAAGTAGTAAATCCAGAAATGTAGTTCAAACATCACAGTACTGGCTAGCCAGATAACTGAATACAGAAAAAAAAACAACCTACTCACTTTCTTAGGAGGCTCTTAAGCCTCAGCTGTATAAGAAAATGGCTGGATACCTGGAAACAGCAGAATTGGTTTGTTTTTGACTGTGGTTGGGAAAAGGAGCTGCAAGTTTCAAGTTTGGGAAGCAAGGAAATGTTCTTTATCAGCTCCCTTCCTTTTTCAAACATGTTTGACAATTCACTTGTCTGTGGGGATCATAGCTATGGAGTATCAGACTGTGAGGAGAGGAGGAGAAAGTAGCTTTAGGGTATGCAGGGAAACTGGAGTTTCCGTCTGCCAACCCAAGCACTTAGTAAGGTCCCTTTTCATACTCCCATTGAGAATTACTGCTTCTGTGGTACAATTAATAAATGCAAGGTATATTCTCTCTACTTACCAGGATAAATGCCAAATGTTGAACTTGTAGACCAAAAAAAGTAATTGAATAAAAACATAACTTGCTGCATTTGGTAAAGTCAAAAGCCTATTCCTGCATGCGCAAGAGCAAAGAAATGTATAACGTCATGAGAAGTTTCTCCCCAGATTGATTAGCATTGCTTTCCCTCCTTAATGCACAGCTGCAGGGTGCTTTCTTCCTGACCACCTTTTCCCACGCATGCAGCCACATGCAAAAAAAGCTCGAAGTACTCCACACGCTTTCAGTGAAAGGCTGTAACAATATTATACTTCAGGGAAAGACAGTCTTATTTTAAGGAATGATCACAGATTCACATAATCACAGAATGGTTGAGGTTGGAAGGGACCTCTGGAGATCATCTAGTCCATCCCTTCCCCCCCCCCCCCCCCCCCCCCCCCCCCGCTCAAGCAGGGTCACCTAGAGCATGTTAGACAGGGTTGCATCCAGGTGGGCCTCGAATATCCAGAGAAGGAGACTCCACAACCTCTCTGGGCAACCTGGTCCGGTGTTCTTCACCCCCCACAGGAAAGAACTTTTTCCTAATATTCAGGTGGAACTTCCCGTGTTTCAGTTTGTGCCCATTGCCTCTTGTTCTGTCACGTGGCACCACTGAAAACAGTCCGGCCCCATCCCCTTGACACCCTCCCTTCAGGTATTTGCAGACATTGATAAGATCTCCCCTCAGGCTTTTCTTCCCCAGGCTGAAGAGGCCCAGCTCTCGCAGTCGTTCCTCATAGGGCAGGTGCTCCAGCCCTCTGATAATCTCTGTAGCCCTACGCTGGACTCTCTCCAGTAGCTCCATGTCTCTCTTGTACTGGGGATCCCAGAACTGGATGCAGTACTCAAGATGAGGCCTCCGCAGGGCTGAGTAGAGCGGCAATGATTTAGGTTAAGCTGTAATAATAATCTGTTGCTGGTATTTATTGTTGCCAATCTGTGGAAGCAGAACACAGGCCTCCTGGATATGGCTTAGTTCACATTCTGCAAGTAGACTTACAGAATTAGGGCAGACGGAGAATCTCCAAGTCAGGCAATTAAGTGTTGCAGAGCAGAAGGTGTCATTGACAGCACAAAAATATTCGGCTGCCACAGGAATAGGGAAATAGCCATGAATACAGATAACCAAAGCAACAGTTGTTTACTGATGAGTGATAGTTGCTCTTAGCCAGTCAGGTTGTAGGGAGAGCTCTGTTCACTGTGCAGCAAACAGTCCTTGACCTAGAGTAGGGCTGAAAAGGATTTAAGAGAATTCGTTGTGTGATGGAGTTGGCAGGTCAAGGCTTAAAGGCCCTGAGTGAGATTGAATGGAAGTATGAACTATTCAGAGCAAGTAGAAAGCAAACAGTGGTGGAAATGAATGGGACTGATAGACTGTGTGTGTGAGCATGTGTGTGCATATAACTTGAGGGTTGAGTAATGAGAGGATCGTGGGATTATCTGGTTTCTGGCATGTGTGAAGAGGAGGAAGTTTGTGTAGAAAATGTTTGCCTTAAAACTCATGCTTGTTTCCAAAACACTACTAAGTTGAAAATACGAGTTGAAGAACTAAACGTACCTGGGTTGTCTGGAAGTGTATGTATGCTATCATACGTGCATACAACCTCTTTTCTTTCATACTTTTTTCCAGAACTTTTATACACATATATCCTTCATGTATGCTTGCGTTTATACATTGTGCTTTACACAATGTTCACTAGTTTTACAAGATCAAAACAAAAATGAATTATTTCCTTAGACTTAGCTGAGCAAAGTTCTCCAAACCATTTGTCATTCCATGGCGTCTCCATTTTTTCATCCTTCCCCCCTCCCCGAACATTTCTTCATAAAATGTTATCCCTTGTGTAGACACAGTAGGCCCAGTTTTCACAGCTGGATGTATATAATTGCATCTGGACCTGCATGTGCAGCTATCTTTTATACAATGGATGTATGCACTCTTCATAATTTGTATAAGCTGTGGCACGTATCTATAAATAGCAGAATGTAAAGTACCAGCTGCCCAGGCAATAGAATTCTGGGTGCTGTCCAAAACTTAGGTTAAGTGCTGATTTGTTTTTGAGAACAGATAGAGGCAGATAGTGATATTTGAACATTTTTTGCTAGGATACCATTTTTAGGACCACGTAAAATAGTGGCTGATGACATCTTTTCTCCTTCTGTGCTATAGCTAGCTTATCAGAGGGAATCAGTGCACTGTACATTAAGACTTTTCCAGATTTGCTCTTGCATGAGCTGAGTTACACAGAGATCTGTTTGGATTTTTGGTAGTAAATGAAGTAGATATTTACTACTAATGCAGTGCTGTGGTAGTTCTTGTTTTTAAATATCAGGGAATTATGTAGCCTGAGGAAATTCTGGTGTTTATGTACAGTTTTCTCTGCATCACTACCTTCCTTCCTTTACTTCACTCTGTGTAAATTCTTTCATGCCTAGTAACATAGGACCTTAGTCTACTGTTAGAGATCATTTATAAGACTTAGTTCCTCTCACCAGCAACCTGTTATCATAAAGGTTGTGATTAATGTCTAAAGAAGGAAAACTGTTTTTCTTATAACTGGAAATCTGTAAAAGCAATTGTCTATTAATAAACAGAAAATAACAGAAAGTTTTCTACTAATTTTCAGTAACACTTTCTATTTCTTCCACTCATGCCTCACTCTCCCCCATCTTTTCACTGTTAGAATGTTATCAGTTCTATTTCTTTAGAAAATCTTAGAAACATAAGAAGAACTATGTGACCAGATTAAGACAAAGCATACAAAAACATATATTCAACATCTGAGCATTTAGCAAAGGGGAGCCTGTTTTCATTGCCATCATTAAGAGATTTATTTCTATCTGTAGAGGCAAACATGAAAGAGAGAGAGTAAGCAAGATATTTCTGGTTTGGGGCTGAAGAAGTCTTAGTGAAGCAAGAGGAAGTGATATTTCTATCTGTAGAAAACAATTGGTGGTGACAACACAGAAATACTGTTGACACACTCTTACATTGTATAAAGTTTCTCACCTTAATAAATATTGAATTGGGCATCAGAGTAGATGAAGCCATCTTGCTTATCTCCCTTGAAAAAAATCCAATCATCTCCAGATAACATGCAAAATGAGTAAAAATGAGGTGTCTAAACATCTGATTACAAGCGTCTGGAACATCTTCAGAAGTCTTTGCTATATGGAAAGATAAATCTTTGAAGATGGTCCAAGTTACAGTATCATAAATCATGATACTGTGTATTTGCAGTCAGAGGGGAGAGGGGAAGAAATCCTTGCTCATAGTTCATTAAAAAAAAAAAAAAAAAAAAAAAAAAAAAAAAAAGATGTGGGGCACATTGAACTATTCCAGATGTTCATTCTTACGTTCCATGGGAGAGCAAACTTAGCTCATCTGAAAGAAGCTGTAAAGTGACAGGAGAGCAAAGCTTGTCCAGATCCTCATGTCCTCATGTACATTTGCATGTACTAAAAATGCAGTAGAAGATTTGTAGTAGTGTCCATCACAAAGGTAAATTTTAGTACCTCAGTTGGAGTTAATTTTGCAGTATTTAAATACAAGTCTTAAAGGAGTGGTGTTTTTTCTTTCCTCACTTCTGACAAAAGTAAATCTAAGGATTAGCATTGTCAGATAATAGTTACTAGTTTACTTCCTCAGTATTATGCCCAACAGCACAAAATCAGTCTATACACGAGCTATTATAAGATTATATGTATATGAGTAAAACAAAAAAAAAAAAAAATTACCAATGTTTTGAAAGTGCTGTTTCCATTAACCATTGTTTCTTTTTTGTGCTGTACCTTACATGTTATTGTGTTATTATGCATACCAGTCCATCTCAGCAGTTCAAAAATACTGGTCTATTGTTGACCACATTCATGCAGCTTTTTCTAAGAGTAAAGCTATTCTAACTAAATTTAGCAACATGATAATTTCAAATTAAATTTAATAGCCACATACTTATTCCAGAAATTGTTAACAATCCTGTAATTTTCAGAATTGGGTTTGAGAGCAGACTATGAATCTAGATGTAAAAGTTCAGATTTTCCAACAGACTTTTGTTGAAAACTAGCCACAACTGCCCAAGTGTAACAGGGTTAAGAAGGTAAAGTAGCCAGATGTGTGAAGCTGCTGTGTCCTATGCGAACAGCTTTTGGGGTGGAATGTTGATCATTGCACTTGCTCGTTAGGCTAATGGGTTTTCAGGAGTGTGAACTCTTGCCTACTACCCATTCTAGGTAAGTAAGAAAGAGTACCTTGACTTGTGAATTGTTATGAAATATATTAGGAGTATTTTTTCAGGAATAAAGAGATTTTTCTGGCTATTGTGTATATTCCTGCACTTTAGAAGGACTGAGGTGCTGAATATATCACAAACAGAGTTCAGTGGGCTTTTGTACCCAGTTCTGATTGATCCCTTTTAAACAGTATTTCTACAGATATGAATCTGGAAATTTGAGCATAAATATAGTGTTTAATTAAAATATAGAAGTTGGAATGGTTATTTGTCTTAATTTTCTAAACTGAGGTAGTCTAGATTTGTTTTCGAATCATCTGTAATCCTCACTATTCAACTGTAACTCTGCATGCAGATGAGGAGGTGCACTTTAGCTGTGTAAACATCATGGTAAAAATTATCTTTGGCTTAATAACAAGCTATTTTCGTATCCAAGTAAACAAATAGAGTGCAGAAGCCAATGGGCAGAAAGAACGGTTGTGGAAGGAGATGTCAGGGAACTCAACACCATCTTTTTCAGGGAGCCCAGGAGGCTGGCAGCACCGATCTGTTGGTATTTCCTGTCCAAACAGAAAACTCCTGGTTGCTTATGGACTTCAGAAACTTTGTGCACTGTCTAGTTGGTAGCTCTCCGAAAGGATGCAGTGAAGTGGCAAGCTGTATGAGTTGTTCATCCTTTCAATGCTACTACTCTAGATGAAATTTAAAAGGATTTGGAGGCAGGAGATAAGTCTTGTGTCTAGCCATTGGCTGGATGAACTTGACATTACACGTCATAGGGCAGCACACTCAGTTAATGCATGCATCGTAACCCTGTAATTTCATTTTAACTGAATCTTCATTTACTTGTCCTTTTTCAACACAACAATGTTTAGCTTAAGCTTTATCTTGCTGTCTTCGAAGATGTTATTTTTCCTTTAAAATTTTAACAGTGATTATAAAACTGATTCTAAATTATTAAAATATTTTTTCTTGGTTTAATGACTAAGCTGTCATTTAAAGCTGATCATTAAGTACCTCCTAGGAAAATCTTACACTTTGTAGAAGATAAATGGTACCAGAGAAGGAAATATCTTTTGATGTGGATAATGTTCTGGTAGCATGTTTCCAAGAGTTTTAAGAGTTAACTTACGGACTTTTTTTGCTTGTTGAATTGTTAAACTGCCTGTTAGATTGAATCCCAATGTTTGATAGTAATGGGAGACAGAGGTATGCAGGTCTTTCTAAATTGCTGTATAGGCAACAGCATCTGGAATTTCTGCAATGCTAACATGATTCTCCCCAGAGCTGTCTTTTGGCCTTCATAACTATGCTGAGGTCTGTGAAGGGGGCACTGGGAAAACAGCCTCATGGGAGTTTTCACAGTTCCTTGCCTGAGACAATCCAGAGTTTTATCAGTCTGTGGGTTGAACTGGCAGACCCTCTTTTATGTTGTGCTGGCTTATCACCCAGGTTAAAGCAATGGTGAGGAGCTCACTTGAGGTCTGTTTTGTCTGTCCCTCGGTCTTTCTTCCATATGTCACTGTCTTATACATAGCAGTGATTTCCAAGTGGTCTGTCTACAGAATTTGTTATTTCTTTGGGTATTTTTGTTTTTAATACAATTTCTGTTAAGTTATACTACTCGTTTGATTGATGAAACATGTGTCCTAATATACTTTCGTTTTTTTCTTCTAGTTCTGAAAATTTTGAAAGTTTTTTTGATTTCCTTTTTTCCCTATTGGTTTAGAAAAACAAATAGTAATCAAAAACAAGCCTTATTACTCATACAGTTACAAAATTACAAATAAAAATATTCAAAACTTGAGAAAGCAGTAGCAGATAATGAATTGCTAACACAGCACTGTATTGGGCTGAAATGCAGATAGAAATAAAGTGTTCCTTAATGTTGCATTTTGTGTTTTGTTTTGTTTTGTTTTTTTAATCTAACACCTTCTCATTAAACATTGAGCGTAAACAAGATCTGTCCTAATTTCCAAAAGGTATTCTAAACCAAAGCATATTTGGTCTTGCATTTGGATGTGAAAACTGAACAGTAAGAGTCCAGTTTGAAGTTGACTCTTGCTGATTTGATAACCTCTGACAAGCTGCTGTGCTGTTCGTTAAAGGCAGTATTGGTAAATAAAATTGCTTTATAAGGTCATTAATCAGAGACTCTTTAGGTTTGGAAGGGACCTTGGAAATGGAGTCCAGCCTCCTGCTCGAAGCCAGTTTAGTTAGATCAGCTTGTGCAGAATAATGTCCGATCCAGTTTTGAAAATCTCCAAGATTGGTTCCATGGCATTTTGGGGGACCCACACCAGGGAAATTGTTAAGTTGTTTTTTCTTGTATCCAGTCAGAATTTACCTTGCTGCAAAGTGTGTCTGTTGCATCTCATCCTGTCACTGTGTGCTTCCAAGAAGAGTCTGACTCGGGTGTTCTCTGTAGTCCCTCCTTTAGATAATTGAAGACTGCAATTAGCCCCCACCTTTACCATCTGCTCCTAAGACTGAGTAAACCCAGTTTCCTGAGCCTTTTCATATGTCATTTAATCCAGACACCAACATCTGTAGTAATCCTTTACTGGATTCACTCCAGTGTGTCAGTTCTTTGTTTGTTTTTATTCTTTGGGGCCCCAAACTGGACACAGTGCTCTAGATGTGGCCTTACAAGTGCTAAATACAGGGGAATAATCATTTCTCTTGACCTGTTGGCTACCATCTAGCTAGTAGTTCAGCATGTAGTTGGCCCAAGGGCAACTACCAGGATGTTGAGACCCTTTCCTCAAAGCTGCCTCCTACCCAGTTGGTGCCCAGCCTGTACAGTAATGGGATTATTCCATCCCATTACCATAAGTATTTCCTACGGTAAAGAAAAAGCAGAGTATCTTGCAGATACAGTGTCTACAGAGTACCTTAAAGATTAAAATTCCTAGCTTTTGTAGCAGCTGGTTATTATAAAACAAGACATACAGAGAGTGAAATCAATTGTAGGATTAAAAGACATGTTAGAAGATGTTATTTGAAACTCTAAACTACAGTTATTAAATCAGAGGATAGTATGATTTAAAATATTTTTGTCCCCTTGCCAAACATGTGACTCACCTTTCTTGTATAAGCAGAAGCAGCTGTTGCCAGTCATAGGTTAAGAAAAGCACTGAAGAGGTTCTTGCCATCTGAAATGATACTGACTCAAATCGTATCTGATTTGCAGACACTGAGGGAAGTCTGTGTTGAAACTCTTCGAATGTAGGGTTTGTCCTTACAGTAGTCATGGCTGTTTTGTAAGTTCTGGATTCCCTTGAAAATTACAGGTAGGAGCTATAGTGCAAGAGGTACTTACAATATGGTAGGAGAGGTTAGTTTGCTGCCCTCTGTCAGACCTTACAACTTCTCTGGCTGTACAAAGGTATGTTTCCTCATTCACAAACTACACAGAATTTTTGTATGCTTTTTTTTAATCGAAGCCAGCACTTCTGAAACGTAGGCTTGAGCTGTATTGCCAGTAAGGAGTTTTTGTGGCCAGCATCTGAAAACTATTCTTTTCTCTTTTGATTTTATACTTCAGATCTGTGGCTACTTTGTGTGTGCTGTACCCATGTATGTATCCACAGCAAAATGTTATTAGGGGACAAAGTAAATGGAGTTTCTATGGAGACATGTTACAATGGAATAAATGGGATTATGGAATAGAATGTTTAAAACTTCAAAGCATTATAGAACTTCTGTATTTGTTGTTATTGCATATTTGTTTTATAGCATTATATTTTGAGGCGAGTAGCTTTAAAAAAGGCAGAGTTCCTCCTGAAATCTTGCTGTAGCTTAGCAGGAACTAGTAATGAAGTGGGACGCTGAAGGCCTGAACTCTTCACATCATTTTTCTTATTCTGCCCATCGTTTTTGCTTATATTTCATATTTTGACAACTCTTTTTAACTGATGTGCACCTCAGTATGTTCAGTGAATGAGAATACACATCCTGCAGAGAGTCAGGGCCCTGGTAGTACTACTCACCGTATATGGAACTGCCTTCCTGAATGTGTTATTTAGGAACAGCTCCTGATGCTCTGATCCCTACGTAATGGGCTTTGACGCCGCAAAGAGATTCAATGAAAGAAGGCATTTTATGGAATAAAGATATTATAGTCTGGGTTTCTGGAAACTCTGAAGCACTTCGGAGAAGATTCTTGTTTCAGTTATGGAATGGAGAATATGTATAAGTCACTGATGGCTCACAAGTTCCTGTTAATCACCATTTATATTATTGTGAGCGGTCTCAGGTCCACTCTTTCTTAGATCCTTATAGTAGAAAAAAACATCAGTGAATTTCCACCCAAAGACAATTTATTGAAGGAGTCAGGTGAATAATTTTTCTAGTTGTTAATGGACAAAGAAACTTAACAGAGGGGAAAACATATATATATATATATGTTAAACAATTTGAAGAGCCACAGGGCACCTGGAGAAGTCAACTTTTATTTGTGTTTGTCTGTTGAGAGAAATGTAATATAATAGTATTATTTTTAAACCACTTCAGAGGTTTTAAATTTTCTTAGAATACTTTTTCAGACTAAAAGAATTTTTTAGGGTTGATCTGAAACCGGTTGAAGCTACTGTTTGCTTCATTTGGCTTTGATGGCTCCTATTACAAAACAGTAAGGTTTTTTGTTTTAACATTGGTAGCGATAATGGGCATTCAGTGACCTTTCCAACTAACTGCATGCACATGTATAGCCTTTTGTTGAAAGGGAGATTTTTTGGAACATTTTCTTTCAGTAAGTGAAGATAATCATTTTAAAACCAAAAATTGGCTGAACTTCTGAAATGTAAGGCCCTGTTTTTTCATGTCACTCTTACTTCTGGTTATAAAGTTCAGTGTCTTTATCCTTACTAAAATATTCTCTCTAAATTAGCAAAATAAGTCTTAGCCTTCAGAAAGTGAGAGGACCTGAAGTTATGAATCAGTGGAATTAATGTACTGATGACCTATGTTTAGATGGATTGGATGAAGTGTAAAATCAGGTACTTACTGGTGGAAAGTACATTTTTAAAAAGTACATTTTTGATTCCAAGAACTTTCAGGTACTAACACCATGAAGTAGTTATGCCCTGTCTGATCAAACAGCATGGCTCTTTAAAACAAAGCAGTCTGAACAAAAAGCATTATGCACAATAGATACAGGACGGAAGGCACTGTGTGTCAGCGCTGGGAGCAAACCTCTGTTTACTCCTTAAGAGTATTTCTGTACTGGATTAAACCTTTCTCATGTCTATGCAAAAACACTAATATTGATTTTCCTTGACTTTGTCAGTTCCTGTTTAAGTGTGTAATTTTAAGTTATCAATGATATTTCTGTTGTGAAGAGTGACTTACTGGACTCCAGCAGTGCAATGTATAGGGTAAGTGGTGTTAATGAAAAGGTTAAAAAAGATGGATTTTTTTTTTAAAAAAATGAAGAGCCAATCCATCTTTGCTTTCTTGAGACTATAAATTTAAAGCCATTTGCCTAGTTGAGGGGTAACTACAAATCAAGAGTTATCTAAACTATAAAAACCTAATCTGTGATTGTTTTGTTTGTGATGGTATAGGAATGTAAGGGAGTTTCCTACATTAGTTTTTTGATTGATGTGAACTGTTTGTCATTCCACAGAGGTGACCATAAAAAGATTTTATCACTTACCATAGGGTTCGTGCAACCAGCTTTTCCTCTTTATACGCTTCTTAACCTCCCCTGTGCATCTTAAGTGTAAGGATAAATGCAATGTTTATTTTGGTTTTTTTTAGAATTTGAAATTAGCATAACGATATTTGTATTTTGAAACTTACAGGTTAGTTTGAAATGTCACTTACGTGCATTTCTTAACTGGAAAGCTATAGAGTGTATTTGTAAATACAAGTGGGAGGAGGAGGTCCTTAATCTGATTTACAGAAATCCATATAATGTAATATAATAGCCCTAGTTCCTCATTAGGATTCCTGTAGACTAAAGGAGAGCAAAAAATAATTATTGTTATAATATAAAGGACATTATGCAGCCTACAGATTATTTAAGTGCTGAATAACTGCTAAATATGTTTTTACCTATTTGTAGTATAAACCAGGATAACGTGATCCAGTTAGAGACTGTCAAGCATTTTAATTCTGTTTTGATTCAATGTATCACGCTTCTTTTTCACAGCATTGCAAATCAATTTGATCAATTCTTTTTCAAAGGTTTACTTAACACATTTTCTTCTAATACTTTGCTTTTTTATCTTTTTCAAGAAAAATGATGCTGAAAAATATAAAGAAAGACTATGAATGGCCTGATACAATATTCAGATCTTTAAAGAGGCCTGTGCCTCTTTAGTAGATTCCACAAGTAGAGTCATAATGTGATTTAGAGCCCCTTTTATATGGGAATTTGGTAACGGGAGGATGAAACTTTCATAGTTCTTTTGAGCTTTGCTTTACAGTTATCTGTTGTCACAGTTTTCCAATTTGACCATAGTTTGCACAGGTGGCTACAGTATAAAATAATACGGAAGTTAGGGGAAGGTGTTCCACTGATAGCACTGATAGTGCTGGGTTTTGGAAATGACCATCGGTTAGTTATATTTTACAAATGGTAAGGATTTCTGTAACGGGCAGAGCTAATGAAAGAGCTTTTGGTCCCGTTCATTCCTTCTCCTGGCCAAGCAAAGCTCTACCCAGAGCACCTCCCACACAGGCTATGCTTGCCACACTCCCAAGTGGAGCTGGGTTTGAGGCTTGCCCACAAGGCTTGTAGGTCAAATGGAGACATGTAGGGCTCCTCTTACTAGCTGTTTTGGTAACTGAAAGTAAATGTGGGCCTTTTTCATGGTCTGTCTCATGTATTCAGTAAACACAAACATGCCTAACACATGAAGAGTGTGATACTAGATTTCTAGTTAATGTAATAGCTTTTGTAGTTAAGCTAGGGCAACTACTAATACATAGGGTAGAGCTAACAAGCCACTGCAGACATCATTTTTAGCTTTGTTTTGTTTTTGTTTTTGTTTTTTTTTCTAATAGTTATAAATATCTTTCAAAAGTACTCCAGGAAAGCTCAGCAGCTAAAGAAACCAAAGATTAACCTTTAACTGCTAGCCATGCCAGCTATTCCAATGGCCCAGCAATAACCATCTGACATGATAAATGTCTGATGCTGATCTGTAGGAATGTTATTACTTGTTCTTTAGGAAAACCAAAATTATATTTGTAGTTCACAAGGGAAAACAGAAGTAAGAGTATGCAAAATGCTTTCAAAGGAGTAAACATGCTCCTGGGATATTTATGAATTTCTGCCAAAACTTTCAGCTGAACTGTAGGGACCAAAATGAATGAGCTGACTTCTAGTTAAGTCTGGGCTCACGATGTGCTACATTATTCATTGTAAAAAAAAAAACCTTTTTAAATTAATAAATATAGAAACATCTGTTGTCTTTAATGAGGCAGCTCTGAAATACATTCTTACAACTAGTAAGCTAAGTAAAAGTCATTTTTGCTAGCTTTTTCACATAGCTTTCCATCTTAGATGCAAGCTCTTTGCTTTAAGCTTTATCTCAATGTATCAGCTCAACGTCTCTTCTCTATTGCCCAACATTTACTGGGAGTTTGATAAGTAAAGCACTTCCAGGGCATTTAAACAAGATGTCCAGTTTTACTGAGATACACGTTTGCAACTTTCTGTGAACTGTATTATTAACTTCATAGAAATTTACAGTCTTCATGAGTATATGATACTACTGACATCAGTATATAAATTCTGTTGAGGATGAAGCCTTCTTATTGATGTTCCTTGCAAAATCTGAAATACATGAAGTGTCTGTTGTTAGCCGTTTAAGAGGTGGGCATTCCATCTCAGACACTTGTCTATGTGCCTGTGTTAAATAGAAGAAAGAGAAGCAATTTCAGGAAAAAAAATCTGTATCTTAAAAACTTGGTTAAGAGTAGAATGAGTCTCTCTATTGTGTTTGTCTCTTGCATTGCCTGTTATGGAGGAGCTGTGGAACTGGAAGCGCCTGGTATCAGACTGTCTCTTAGAAGTTTGAAGTTATATGCAGTGATTCCCACTCAATTTTTTGCTGCAAAAATGACCCTCAAAAAGTTTCAGTGCAAACAGTGGCTAAATTTCTGGAGTACGTTTACAGGCATGACAGTAACTTCCTTCATCAGAAGAAGCAAGTTCACAAGCATGAACTCTACAATCCAAAGTATCTTCCATTCTGATAGAAAACTTCAAGACTTCTCAGACTCGCTCAAGAATAGTTTGGAAGATATTTGTAATTTCATGTCCTTTGCTGTCTTGCAAGATTCTGCTTGATGTCCCCTGTTTCCTCATAATGTACTCAGAGGTTCTTCCTACCTGGAAGGCCACAGATACAGTTTCTAGTCAGAAAAAAAGAGGTTAAATACTTGTTTAAAATATGGGTCCTAAAAATGTGGATGCTATTTTAGTTTTGCAAAGTCTTACCTTAAAAACAAAATTCCAACTTTATCTTTTCCAGGAAGCTTGGACTTGACTAGATCAAGTGAATAACTGACTAAGTCTGAACCCTGGAATTTAACTCTATTAGAGGACTTTCCAATTTTATTACTATTATTTTTTAAAGCTTACTGAAGTAGGAGTTACTATCAGACTGGCTTTGATGGTAGCAGAGCTGTTTTTTTGAAAGTGTCTAATTCTGTAGCTTTACAAGAGATTTATTAATGTTTTTGGAACTAATCACTACATGCCAGTGAATTCAGGAAGAGGCGGCATAGGTATGCCAGTGCAGAATCACACTTTAATTCTGTGTGTTTTGGAGTGAAATCTTGGTTAGTCTAGAATAAAAATCATTCTCCTGTATGGAAACATGTTTGTATCTTGATGCACAGTGGCTGTGCTATATTATCATGGTGAAATGTAAAGTATACCTTGGTAAAGACAGTTCCACTGCATGCCAGATTTTGCACTGTGGTTACTGTCAGGTGCTTCAGATGAGAAAGCAGGCATAGCTGGGAAATGAAGGCCATCGTCATCCTCTGCCGAAGGGACGGCTTCAGACCCGCTGCTGGTGTCAGTGGAGGACACCTTTGGGCTCCTTGTGTTAGAGCTCCCTGGTCAGGATGGATAGGCGGCATGCTTTCATCAACCAGCAAACGCTTATGTTTTGAAATCCTAGTTTAAGTGACGCGGAGCAATGAAAATAAGCTCTCTTTGAAATTTTCAGCTCTTTTAAGAGGAATTGCTGATTCTTAAAGCTATTTTTGCATGTACAGGCAGTAAAAACTGTTACACGCAGGAGTATCAGAAATGCTGCTATGCATATGTGTGTTTTTGTACTGTGCTGTGGCTCTGTAGTGAAGGCTGCTGTGGAGTTCTTTTTTGGGTATCCTTTTTTGTTGACTTACTTTTTCACCCCTTCTGTAAGAATAATTGCTACGGAAATTTTTTAAAAGTGGCTGTTTGTTGCAGCGGATGACTCAATATCAAGTCCTGCTAATCAAAAAACTGTATCTGACGACACTCTCTTAATAGTGGCTTTGAAAACAAATGCCGCTTTATTCCCCCTGAATATCTTGAATTGTTCTGCTGTCTTGGCTTACTCTTCTGTGCTCCGTTCCTCAGGCTCCAAAAGGTTACAGCTCCCCTGCATACGTCAGATCTAATTTCTGTGATGGAGTGTGGTTGCCTTGTATACCACAAAAGGTGTATAGTGAGCTGGGCTCGACTCCTGAGTTTGTAAAGGTTGGAGGCTGCACTAGCTTAAAAAAAGAAGCTGCTCTTTCTGGTGAAGTGCAGTCCTGGAAAGCTGCTGTGGTTTTACTTCTGAAACCTACTGGGTATTATCAGGGCTGGAAATACGGGCAAGTAATCCCCTTTGGCTGCCCATAGCGGCCTCTGCTGGCAAGCTCTCCAGTGGCACGAACCTAATCTCTCTTTCCAAAATGAGCATCATAGCAACACTGCTGCTTCCCTCCTCTGGAAATGAGTGTACTGCAAATATGTTCCTCCGCTGTGTTCACAGGGCAGATCCCAACGGCTTTCTCCCCCGCTCAGTATGATTTTATAAAGCAGTTGGGAAACCAATTACCTCATTCTTGAACAGAATCATTAAAGGTACAATAGTAAAGTGTTTTTACCAGCTCTAATAAAAAAGAAAAACAAGTTTAATTTATCAATTTATTTATGTATTTGTTTTCAGTAACAGATTTGCAAGATGATGCTACATCAGGAGGAAGAATAAGAAAGTTGAGTGTTGGACAGTATGACAATGATGTCCCAGGACAGACAACGTACACGAGGTGTGGATGGATGAAGTCTGCTGCTGCTGACCAGACTGTAAATCCAGGATCGCTAATTGCTGTAGGGGAGACCAAAGAGGTAAACAACGAAGAATTATTCAGAAAGGTTGAATGAAGTGAATGGCCAACAGGGCCCCACATGCATGCTCAGTGTCCAAAATCGGCATATAGCAATTTGCATCCTAGCAATAACAATGGATGACCATAGTTAGCTCAGAAATGTAATTCAATGTTCTTGCTGTTATCCTCTGTATGTGGTTTCAATGTTGGAAGATCTCTCTGGTGGGCAGCTGGATCAGATTACATGAAATCTTCTAAAATCTGATGATGAAAAATACCCGACTATGTTGTAGGAGTAAGTGGGAATTTTCACACTGATTTTGCTCTTTTGTGCCCTTTCTAGATGGCTGTAGCATGTTACCAAGATGAAATAGATGGAGGAATCTTCTCCCCAACCAAAAATGGAAATGAAGCTGTCTCATCCACACCAGCTTTTCCACTGTCACCAGAGACACCATATGGTAAGGAAATGTCTGCATCATTTGTTCTTTTCTTTTCATAGTGCTGTTAGCATTTTACCTGTCATTGAAGAGTAATTTTACTTTTCCATCTCTTCTAGTGAAAACACCTCCTCTATATCATCAACAGATTGCCTCTGGTCAGAAGACCAGCAGCCCATCTGAGCTGTACAGAACTGGTCCTGGTAAGAACCCCATATGTAAATAATTTGAAACTGAACTGTGTATGAAGACAACTAACCAAACAGTAGTTATTCCTTTATAAACATATGGGCATGTGCCTGGTGAATGCAGATATGTGCAGGTTGCAGAAGTAGAATTTAGCCTTCCCACGGAGACTTGTAGTGCTCTGCTATCAAAATAGTATTGTCAAGAGATTTGGTTTCCTTGTGATTTTTATGTTGATGTTGGCTCCATCTGAGTATGGAACAGTGAGCTCCATGGTGCTATCTTACCATGCTTATACGCAGCTGACAGTAGAGCTTGGCAATAGCTGTGCTCAAGTCGAGAAGTCTCTTAGTCAAAAGAATATCTGGGGCAGAGCAGGTTGGTGTTTGTTTGGGGTTTATTTTTTGCCACAACACGGTTCGTAAACATGTAAGCCTGGAAAAGGAGTTGGTAATAGATAATTATATAAGTAGTATTACAGAGTTAGTTTGATCTAGCTGTGAATTGCCAGTAAAGAATTGCTCATCGGCTTTAACTTTCTGGTGCTAAAAATATGATGGTATGTCCTTCACCAGGTATCTTCTCTAACTTTGAATGAAAATTCATGCTAAGCATACGTTGATAAGTTACTATCTTTGTTCTGTTATCATTTCACTTGGTATGAATACAGAATTTCCAAATGTTACCTATGTATAAATTTATAAGTAGATTAATGCAAAAAAAAAAAAAAACTTTATATAGTTTTAGGCCTTACATAGTGTTTATGTAGGCATGGGTGAGGGTAGCTGAGCTCCCTACTACTCCAGTTCCATCTCTGATCACCATAGTACCCTCTGTTCAGCTGTTGTGCTTTGGGCAGTTTGGAGAACATAATAGTGGGGGTGGGGGGGGAGTTAGTTGGCACACATAGGAAATTTGTCACCTACTCTTTCCTCTGTTCTTCAAAGGATTGTTTTTGGGGAATTTTTTGTAATGAGGTTGCGTGATACTTGTGGTGTTGCTTTCTTTTTTTCTGTAAGACTTCTTTTATTCTTGCTTTAAAAGAATAACTTGTATGCATTGGCAGATACTCAATTCGTATATATAAATATATAAATGTGTGTGTGTATAAAAATATTAAGTATATTGTCTAGGCTGCAACTATCTTCTCAGGTAGGCTCTTGATAGCAGTTTCCAAGAAGCTGGATGTGATCTTTTTTGATGCAATAATAGGTATAGTGTTGTGTCTTTAACTTTGGCAAAATGCCTTTAATTTGCGTCATTTAACAGTTAGCAAAAGTAAATAGCATTGACACAGAATGAAATTATCTTTAGTAATAAAGCAGTTTTCTCCACTGTTCAAGACATCTGTTTGTGGTTCAGTTGCTGTGGCTTTGACCTTTACTCTCTCAGCTCTTAAACAACTTGGAGTAAATACACTCCTGAGGTCAGCTTCAGCAAACCAATTACTGTTTGCTTACCTTGAATTGATCTACTGAATACTTTGTTGTTGTTGTTGTTAAATGGTTTCCAGTGCTGTTGCTAGCAGCTGTCTTAGAAGACTGTTAGGGTATTTTTCAGCAAATTTTACTATTTTGTTGGTTATTCTCCTCCTTAATTCCAAGTGCTGTCATCTCTTAAATACAGATTTTAGTCTTAATTAATGTAGCTCCTGAAATGACTCTAGTCTAGAACGAGGCAGAAAAATCTCCCTGGGAATGTAAAAGTAAGGATTGTTTTTTGTCCCTTTAAAAATGACTCTTAAGGCCTTGTATGAGAGAGGTGGAAACTCTGAGCTGAACCCAGATGACATAACAAGGCTTTTTTTGTCCTTTGACAAAAAATCCTCATCCTTAGAGATGTGACTAATAATATGAGCATGAAGATGGGTAGGATAAGAGAACTGAAAGACAGATAGTTCTTCTAATATGTCTGCTTTCTGCTTGGAAATGCTTGTGTTGGTTTGAGATGTGTAGCAAAAGTTAATAGCAAATAGAGAGGGTCAAGTCTTGAAGAATAGGATTTGAGCAGGAATATGTTCCGTATTAATAAATGGTGTGGCAGATGTGCTAGTTCCCTGATATTACTCAGTAGGCATTTTTCAGGGCACAGGCTGGATGCTGTTAAATGAATCAAGTGTTTTTTTTTTTTTTTTTTTTTTTAATATGTTCAATGTTAAGGCCTTTGGTGCCTTAGTTTTCACTCTCCAAAACACACCAATAGCCATGACTTTTGGTATCTCATTAAACTCTTCTGTGGCCTACAATTTTTATAGTAGCTCAGTGAAATCACAAATGTGAATGGGCTAATACTGCACTTTTTGTCGACTTCTGAGAATGCATTATCCCTATGTTGTCTTTGGAATACTGAAACAGGGAGAACAGGCATTCACGTGGTGCTTGGCCACTAATTTGGGGGAGACAACTTGTCCCTTTAGGAGTATTTCCACTGAAACAGAAGTACACTTGTGTATGTCACTGTTTACAGTATGTTATGAATCAAGTGCACAGCTCCCCTTGGCTTTGTTTTTACCTGTGAACACTGTACTTTGACATTAAGGTCAAAGGTATGCCGTTGGACATCCAGAAAACATGCAATATACCATTAGTAAGCATCTGTAAGAAACGTTCGTTGGGCGACTTTCCCACCATAGCATAGAAACTCTTTTGTCAGAGACAACATTAGAATCCAGCCTTTCATATATAAAACCCCCTTTTTCTCTCTTTCCCTTTCAGTATTCTGCTTTGCTTTACTGCTTGTATCTTCAGTATCCATTTATTGTCTTTACTTGCTTATGCATCTTATCACTTTGGTCAGGAGTGAAGCCGACATCTTCCCACTACCTTTGCTACCTATCTCTGATTCATGGTAGAGCAGAACATTGTGTTTTGTGCGCTGAATGAGACAAAGAATCTGAAGACAACGAAATTAGTGTTTCGTGTAGTTAAGACTGTTTTAATGCACATGCTGGAAAAATGATACTAACATCATGATACAAGTTGCAAATAATTGATAGCTATTAATTCCAAGTGCTTCCTTTTGCAGTCTTGCTCTTCTTTTAAAATCTTTGTTTGTGTTTTGGTAGAAGTTGAGGTTTTCAACTTCAACTGAGGTTGAGGGCTTTGGAATCATGGTAAAAATTTCTGCCATTAAGATGATATCCCTTTTGTCTCACTTCAGGTAACACTTGATCTCAAAATAGCTTTTTTATACATCTTGGCTTTGCTACTCATCTGTGTTCCAAGATAGCAGTGAGGATGCCATCACATTCTTCTTGCCAATTACCTCTTATTTTTCTATATGTCTTCTGGTTTTATAGCCTCTCCATTTCCTTGTAGAGAACAAGTTTCAGTGTAGTTAGCACTTGGCATATCAAGGCAGAACTACTGCTTAAAGACTGCTTTGGGAAAACTAATAAATATATATATATAGAAAGAATAATATGTGGTTTTGTATTATAGTATATTCAAGAATTACAATGGGATCCAGTCTTCATATATATAAAATGGCAAAATTATCTATTCTTTTAAAAGAAAGTTGTTTCTGCAATGAATTATTCTTGCTGTTCACTGTGTGCGTTATTTATTGAACATATCTAATTCTGCTTCTTAAACTATTTATTCAGATGAAAGGCACTGTCTTCCATGAAACCTGGCAAAACCCTGTATAAAATGCCCCCAGAAACCTTAATTTTCTTTCCTATGGAAACCACTTTGTTAAGGGAAGCCCGTTCAGTGCTGTTGTGTATCTCCCTTCTGTTAGCTATGTCCTACCTCTTCTTTTTTCACCATAAATTTCTTTAAGGCTTCCTGCCTGCATCAGCTAGAGGTGACCACATTCCTGTTCAATGCGTCGTTCTCAGAAGTGAGCAAGTTTCACCTTCGTCGTTCTGTGTCGAGGAATGCGGTTCCTTGCTGTAAGTGCCGCTGTTCCAATGCGGTTTCTTCTACCATAGTTACCCTTTTGCCTTACTTTGCGTAGTTTGCAAGTAATATAGCACCTGTGGAGCTTAGTCTGAATGATCATCTGAAAGAGAAGTTGTTCCTTAAGACAAACTTGAGCTGTCTATAAATTCGTTGGTTTTATAAATACCTCACCAAAAAAAAGGCAGGATCCAAATAGTGAGAACACAGATACAGTCTCCTGGTAACATAACAGCCATTATATATCTGATGGGAGAGTCCTGTGCATCAGTGAAGGAACAGAAGCCCTATTTGTAGGCCATTTTGAAGCTTACAAAGGCTCTCTTGTCTCGCACAGCATACAGCTAATTGAGATCCCTTTGTATATAGAAGCACCAAATAAAATCATGGCAAGCTCTTTGCCAGGGAGCTGAACTCTGGCTCACTCTGCCCCTCCGGGGGTCCAGGAAAAGCTGCCCCTTCCTCAGCCCTGGCCAAAGCATAAATAAAGTTTTGCAGAAAATATGCCTTCACAAACAGGCAGTGTCCTGCAGCAGAAGCCCTGGCCCATGGAACAAGGGTAGATAATCTGTAACTCTTTATCCACGCACTGTTCAGGAGAAGACATGGCTTTCCATCTTCTCCAAACATAGTAATTCTCCATAACATAGTAGTTCAAGTCATGCATGCAGTGCAGTGATAGCCAGGATGAGGAATGTCAAAGCCTTTAAGTGTGCATAAGGCCCTCTCTTTTCATGCCCACTAGTGACATCAGTCCAGGTGCTGCACTCCATGTGTGTAGTGTATGTACAAGTTGCATCTTCTCTGAAAATTGTCAAAAGGTTATATTTTTTCCGCATGCTGTCATAGTATTCCTTAAATCCAGATACTGGTGAATTTCCACCCTTTTCTGAATGCAGTCTGTATTTTTATCTGACAGAGACCCTGAAATCCTAAATTCCACCCATTGACTAATGTAGACTTGTTCTGTTATGTCACCCAGTGAAGTGATGAATATTTCATAAGTCTCTTGGAAGACAAAAACACAACCTAGTAGCTTTCCTTGTTAGTGCAGAAATCTGTTACTAATTGTAATTTCAGAATAACTCTATGACTGTCATTTCTTTCCATTTCTGTGTTTCAAGGGAAATGAGCCATACTGCTTAGTTATTCAATAAAAAGAAGTGTCCAGGTTCTGAATTGAAAGCTTTTGTGTGTGGCAGAAGGGTTAGCAGCATAGAGGGTAGCAGCGATGCTATTTTTTGAGAAGGGAAAAATTAGCAGTTTATGATGTGCAAAAGCATTTTTCATAATATGAAAAGTTTTATATATTTTTTTCATACCACTCTCCTGCCTTTATCTGTGTACATAAGATACATGTGTCTGAGGCAAAATGAAGAGCAAGCTGCGACAGGTATGGAACTTTTCCAGGCATCTGGGTTTATTTACTTAGTACCTCAGTGTATCCACTTCAGTGGCTGCTTGTCATAAGCTCTGTACTCCTGGACACAAAGGTGTGTTTTGTTTTTTGTTTTCCTTATTTTACAGTAAGGCTATTAAAAATGCTATAAAAATCGCAAGTAGAGACGAGATTTACGATGTTTACTGCAAGGTAGTTAGACAAGGTCTGTGTTATATTTTCCACTGTCCTGCAATTGACCTTGCCATGTTTATCTCATGGTTAAAATACAGTGCTTACCTCCATAATATTTTTATGGTGAAACAGCTGACATTTCTTAAGTATGATAAAGTTACTAGTGTGTGTTTAGTCTCTATAGCCGAAAGGAATAACTCTGAAAGGACTCAGGTATCCTGTTGGGACTTTACCAACATGAATTTAATTAGGTCCTTGCAGAAACTCTGCAGAAAAAGACATTGCAGAACTCAATAAAGCATTGTTAAAAATGTTAGGAACCAAATTCTTTCCAAATGTAAATACTGAAGTCAATGCAGTATGTCATGAACTGTATCACTTCTTTTCTTATCTTCCCTATATTACTTGTTTTGACACGCACAGCTCAGTAAAACTAATCTTTAGGGAAACTTTTTAACGGCTAGAGTTTGGAGATAACTAGATGTATTTTCAGCGGGCTGTGTTGTCACAGACTGACAATAATTTTCAAAGACAGCCTTCATTTTGCACCACTGATTAGAGAATCCTGTTCAAATACAAAACCAGAAATTTGGTATCTTGCCTGTCCTGCAGTGGAAATCATGCTCACTGCTTTGGAAACCTTTTTCTTCCTCTGGTTTATGCTACGTGCTTCGCCTTCTGTGAAAGTACTCACATTGCTCTCCCTTTTTGTTGTTACTGAATGACTTTTCAGCGGGGGGGGGGGGGGGGGGGAGGGGGGGAGTATTGACTGATAAGCACATGGAAATACTGAGGTTGTCCATTTAAAAGGAAAAAGACAGCAGTTCTCTATCAGGCTAGTGAGATTTCCATAGTATCTGTTTGAACTAAGACATTGCTGAAAAGTTAATTGGGATCCTCTGTCTAAAATAGTGAATGTAAATTGGATTTGACTTTTCTCACTGGGAAGTGAGTAGCCAAATGGAGGAGTTGGGGGAGGGATCCTAAATACAGAAAAATCTCAGCTTTCTCACCATCCGATTTTGTGCTCAAGTTAAATGTTTGATATCTGTTAAATGGATAGGAGATCTGATGAGGTAAATGCTGTTCTACAGAAATTCAGATATAATAATACTTAGGACTGGTGATATCTTTGAAGTCTCTTACCTGTTTTAAGTGTTCCATCAATGCAGCTCAACAGGTCTGACTGCAGTCATACCTCCTCAACTCCACGCTTACATTATTGAAGCAAGTAAACTATTGGTGATGGACAGGTTCTCCTTTTTTTTTTTTTTTTTTTCCTTTGGGTAGGCACAGCCTGTAGACTTCATCCTTTATTTGGGGCACTTTCATTTTAGTCCAGTCTGCCTACCGTTTTTTTAGCTCTTGAATCAGTTTTTATAACACCATAGACTTAAAATGAAACAACTATCTTTTTTTCAAAAGGTGTTATTAACTAGAAAAAACCTGCAACCCAGCAGCAGTGTAGTAAACACAGCACTCACATACTTGGCAACACAGTCCACAAAAAACTTCTCATCCCCTATTTCACTGCGTGTATTGGCAGTTGATGGCTTCATCGTGTGAGCTTTGGTCTCATCTTCAAAGCCTGCCTTACACGTGCCTCCCAGCTCTTCAGAAGGCAAGAATCAAGTCCTTGCTGGCCCTGAAGGCTAGCTATGTTTTGTTGAAATGATGGAAGTACCTACCACAAAATGAGACTAGTGAGGACTGAAGACAGATTTTTTCTCGCACAGATGACCCACAGGTGTAGAATTTACTCAGGGTGTATAACACTGTGGATGACCCCAAGGCTGGCTACCTTCTGAACAAAGCATGCTCCTTCTGCATGGTTTTCCTTGGTAACCACATATTTAAATGAAAAAAACCCTCCCAACAATATAGGGAAAATTGTAGGAACGGGATATGAATTCCTGTGTGTATTTTTTTCTGATAGATTTCTGTGATGAAGTATTGCTTTGGTGACTGCTGAATAAACACGAGATAGACTTATAAATACTCATCATTTGATTTAGCTGTCAAATATGTAGGCAATTTGAATACTTGCCACCATTTCAAAATGATGCACAAAAACACTCTTGACTGGTAGAGAAGATTGTGTTGTGTTAATATCTGTTCATGGTGTGTTGTCAACATAGTCAATTAAAGGACATAAATATGCTATTAATAAGTATACCAAATACATCTGAGTTGCAATAAAAACCTTTCAATATATAAATGGCTTAGTTTTTCTGATAACTCAGAAAGCAAATGAAAAACAGTATGCTAGATGATTAAGGGTGTTTTGCTTGATCCATTTGAAGTGGTTATGCTTATCAAGTGATAAGTATCTAGCTTTTGGGATATCATCTTTATTATATTCTTGTTCCCTGAAAAAAACAAAATTTGTAGAAGGAGCCTGTCATGGTTAGTAAATTGCACCAAAATTATGTGGTCAGCACTTGTTTGCTTTCCCGCATGCATGCAAGCTCTCGCGTGCTTTCTCTTCCTCTCTCTCTCAATTTACCATGCTGCAAAAACAGTTCTGTGTTCAGGAAGATGGTCATCAACATCGACCCGTTTTCTTTGTAAGCAGATAAAGTGGTGCTGTGACTTTTCTTTATTAATTACATCATAGGCATTCTGTCTGATGAACAGATAATTACAACACATCATTAGAATTTTGGGATTAAGTGTTGCGTGTAAGGTCAATCTTTATTATCTGTACATTGTTTACTTTGAAAAAGTCATGACTGTCCAAAAACCACAGTTTCCCATAATAGCCTTTGGGAGAGTCAGAGCTGACTTTCATTTATTTTCACTGCCTTCCCCTCTCTCCCTTCCTTCTGTCCATGCTCCTCTGAAAAAATGGTATGAGATTTTCCTAACTTTTTCCAAGTGGCTTTAGAAACTGTGAGGGCCAGAGAGATGTTGGATTTTTTTTTGTTTTGTTCTCCCCCCCGCCCCCCGGAGGTGTGTGTGGGGGGTGGGCATGAGCCAGTAATCTGTGATTTGGCATCTTCCATGTAATATATAAATTCTGAGGAAGGCTTGTGAACAATACCGTAGTAATTTTGTGTTGTATCCTCAACCAGGATGTTTTCCCACCTTTTATTGAATACTTAATTTTTTAATTGTCATTTATTGTCTGATTTCAACTGTTCCTAGTTTAGATTCCATCCTAAAAAGTCTTTAAAATTTTAAACCCATGCATCTTTCACTGAACTTCCAAAAAATGTAAAGCAAGGAAAACATACAGATAATAGGAAGTACAACGCAAAAGAGTTTAAAACCGGTATGGCAAAAAAGTGAGCTAAATTGATATGATTACTTGCTGAGGGTTCTTATTCAAATAACTGGTAGAAGAAAAAGCAGGTACCTAAGTTCTACTTGCTTCTAACTGCATCTGTCCTGAATGCTGTTAAGCATGCAATCCCACTTTGTTGTATGTGATTATGATTGTGTGTTGTATGTGTATATGATTATGACTATAGCTATGATTGAGGGAAGTGATGAAGGTATGGGAAGAAAAGCTAGCACTGAAACCTGAGAAGATTCTTGCTTTTTCCACTTCTTCATCAAATGCTATATTAAAACACAAACTCTAGAGAATAAATAAAATTAAGTGTGACTAGTACTACATCTGTACTATTTCAGGGAAGATAATGTGAAGGCAACTTGAGTATTTCTAGCACACCTTTAGCACCCATGATTGTTGGATTGGATTTCCTGGATCTTATCAGTTTATGTCACAGTTCTTGTATTCTTTTAAGAATTTGTCCAAAAAACTTCAAGAATAAAATAGATGAAAATGAAATGCTTTGCTAGGAGACTGTAAACCGGTTATGAAGATACTATAATACTAGCCTACTAGTGGGCAGAGACAATTGAAGTATTCTGATCTGTGGGACAGTCATTGGGATTCCTGAAACATTCTGTGTACCAGGTAATTTTTTAGGAAACAAAAATGGCAATGTGAAGGTTTATAGGCTTTATAAGGAAGATAAAATTACAGTATGTAATATTTATCACTTTTCAAAAGCCTGAAAGATTTTGTAATTTCTGTTGTTTTTGTTTATTCTATTCAGATTTTTATTTATCTTTTTTTCTGGGAGGATTTTATGGATAAATGGAGAACAGATTAATGCAATTTCTAGGAAGGTGAAAAGAGCTTTCATTCAGATGTTTTTAATTACTGGAGCTAAGCTGAAATTTCATTTACATACATTTTATCCACCAAAATCAGAAAATTGAATCATATAAATGAGAGAAATGTTTATATTGTATTTATTTTGTTTTAATTAAAACTACTTAATGTAAAAAAAAGAATAAATGATGTCAAGAAGAAGTTTTTCTGTGCATTCAACCACCCAACTATATAGAATGTACTAGATAGATGCAGCTTATAGTTTTCCAAGAGAGTACACATGAGCTAATAAACTCAATCTACACTTGGTCACAGAAAAGGTTATCTAAAGATTATCAAAATATTTTTGTTCTGGAAAATGCTGGGAATTTTTTTAGAGATAGCTTGAGATTACTTATCAGTTGTGGTTCTTTTTTTTTTTTTTTTTTTTTTTTTTTTTTTTTTTTTGATGTTGTAATTTTGCTGCTTTCTTGTATGGTCCCAAGAGAGTGTATTATTAATACCTTTCATTCAGTAGTTTTGAAGGGTGTTTGTCAGTTTTCATTCTCTGTAAACTAATTTGACTCTCAGCTGGGAGATACCACTGAGAGTTCCTAAAATTGTCTACTACTAAGGTATGCATGAACTATACATTTCAGTGAAATCTGAGACCTATGTAAGTAAGAAGGTCCTCATCCTACACACAATTCCTTTGAAGCAGTAAGAAGGTCAAGTTCAAAAAACTATATGAAATGTGAAGTGTAATATTAAAGAGAAAGCTTCATTTCTGCTGTGCTTAGAAAATTCTTTTAATCATGTCATTTATTATTGAAAACTGCCTGCCTGTGCTCAGTTGCCACAAATATTTTGGCAAGAGAATTTATTGAAAAGAATGTTTGAAAAAGAAGTCATAGTTTAAGAAAACAGTAGAAATCAAAATAGAGAATGTTGAATATGTTCAAAATATGCACTTCTGTATGCAATATTTGTTCTGGAAATTGTATTCCAATTTATACTTGCTGTGTCAGGGAGCATGTGTTGTAACCGATGTATTTGATCATTGCTGAGCACTTGAGTTCTCCTACCAAGTAGCTGAACTAAAACACCCACAAATATTCGCACATTAAAGAACTGTTTTCAGAAGTCATTCATAGTTGATATATTTTGGAAACTTTAGGTTGAATTGCTCTGTATCTGGGGAGAAAAACAGGTCAGAAAAGGCCTGTTGGTAGCCAGAAGAGAAGTACTGACGTGAGCAGCAGGAGTTACTACTGCAAAGGTCACAGCTCTGACCACCTTGGCGCAAAGGGGAGAATCTGCAAACTGCTTCTCACAGCCCAGTGAAGAGGGCGCTGAATTCAGTGGACATCAAAATGGAAACAGGCAAAATAAACATTGTGACTTCAGTGCAGTGACATTTTTGTTGCCAAGTATGTGTGTGACTACTCAAGTCTCGACTTCTCTGAGCAGTCATGCTGCTAAACCCAGTGGAATTTACAAACTTGGCTGTCCTCTGTGTTTTCTACCTGCTGGACCTGAAACTTGGATTTTCTCTAAATCACATTTAGAAGGAAGAGGAGACTTTCCTATGCAAATCTAATAGCCAGTTGGTCGGAGTAGTTTGTATGTGATATGAGAGGTCTGAGGTCATCTTCCTTTTCTACTTGATACTCCACAGGACTCAAACCCAGCTTTTCTCTGTGAATGTGCAAACAGTGAGGCTTTTGAGCCAGATCACTCTCTTGCTCAATTAAGATACAGTACTAGTTAATATAAGGCAGAATAACACCAGAGCAGTATCCTCAAAAATAGACAGGGATGTTCCTCTCATCTGCTTTGTACTGCACGGTTTACAGTAGGCTTCTCAAAGGAGGAAGAGCTGAATTCAAATCTGTGGGCTTTCAGAAGTCCTCTGGATGGAGTAGATGGCTAACTCTATTAAAGTAGTTAAAGTCTGAGAGTGAGAAGCTGACGTAAAGATGCTCCTGCGGTCCAGAACTGGCAGCTGATTTTCTAAGGGAGTGTAAAATTTCCCTTCTGCAGTGTTTATTACCTAGCCTTGGGTGAGCAAATTAATGCGATTCTTCCAAAGCTAACATTTCCTATCTATTAAGTGGCAAATCCAGGCATGTGCCTTGGGGCTTTGAATTCCATTCAGCAGCAATACATCTGAAAGTTTAATGGTGCGGTGTTCAACTTGCATCCTTCTTGTGGCTCCAGTCCAAAGGCCTTTTCTCTTCAGAAAAAGCAGTAACATTATCTGATATTTATTTATTTAAGGTTTTTATATTTGCTATCCAGGATAACTGTACTTGGAATAAGCACCTATGAGATGGAAAGACTCTGGCATTTCCAAAGGTGCTGAACACACCATTTTTCATTATCTTCAGTGAGAGCTCATCACTCTGAAATTCAGGTGTAATATAAACTGTGTAATTCTAAAGTTGTAAATGCCAAAGAAATGCTGTTTCAAATTATTATTATACAGGAAAAAATGTGTTTAAACAAGCCTTCTGTATTGTAGTCCTAATCATGGTCTCAAAGCAGATATGCTTTCAGTTAAACTTGAAATACACCTGGAAAATATGCTGATGGATTTTTTTCCTGTTTTAAGAATGAGTGAGCAATTGATCACTGGACAAAAGAAAGATATGATGCCCTCAGCTTTAGAGAGTTTGGTTTCTATTTTTCCATTTCAGTAGGAAATACACAAGCATCTCCCCATAGACAGGCCTGTCATTCGACCCATAACTGGCTATGTATGTATTCTTGAAAGTGTATTTGGGTAAGATATTACACTTGCATAAAAAAGGGAAGAGTCTGAGTATGAGAAAACTTCCAGCAGTTTAATAGAAATACAAGATTGAATAAGCAGGCAGTCTGTGACAGATGTGCATTGTTTTTACATGCACCTGTTGATCATAATTAATGCACTGGAGTAATGTGCATTTTTTTATGAGCTGTTATTTGTCCTTTTGTCTGAAAAGGCTTAAATTAACAAAAAAAATCTTGGAAACAATCACTTCTCTTGCTGTGGTTGCATGAAACAAGCTTTTTCAAGTTTTCTAGGGTGAGGCCTTCTGCCATGATGTGGCACTAAGTGACTGCAATGTGCCAGAGTAGCCCATGTAGTCAGAGGGAAGACTGAAGACAAAGAAAGCTCCAAAAACACACCTCTTCAAAACAAATAATGGCTTAAAAGGATCCCTTGACTGAATGCTTGTGAGCTTCTGTTTTGCTGCATTCACAAGTCTTAAGGTGCTTTTGTAATTTAAGAATTACATAGTGTTAAGTATGACTGGTAATGTTGGGTGAGGATGCGGAGGGAGATACGCCTCCAGTCCTACATAGGTGTTTATAGTCCAAGGGCTGTATTGCTCCCTGGTTTTTAAGATGCTGTTCTCTCCTAACACACAAAACATGAAAAACACCATGAGCTTAACTCCCATGCTTCCGTTAATCTTAACAGTAACAAGGAAATCCATACTATTCCTTTGCAAGCCATGGGGTATACTGAATCTGCATCTGAGGTCCCTTGCATAGCCCTGCTCCTTCAAGATGGGTTATTGCCACCTATAATGTCATAGTCATGGACTGGAGATGCACCCTGTGTATATGACTCCAGGTAAGCTTTTATGGAAAAGTTTACATTACGGTTCAAACCCTGCATTTTATGTTACTTTGGCTAGACTTTGCAATGTGATGGCTTTGATTAAACTGGGCAGCTGGTACACTTCACCTAGGAGAATTGTCTACAGGCTTGTTTTTTTCAGTAAATACTACCACCTAGCAGAAGGTAGAGTGGAGAAACTTCCCCTTATGCGTGCGTGCGTATGTGTGCGCGCGCGCGCTGTACTGAGCACAGCCCAGTTGTCCTTTCCCAATAGCAGACCTCCCCCTTTGGGGATGGCAGCATCTCAGAAACTGCACTCATCTAAACCCAAAACGTTCCCCACCTTAGACATCAGATTGCTTGGAACTCATCTCAGGTGGTTGATACATTGAGCATTCACAGAAGGCAACCCAAAATATGTCTTTTGTTTGCTGCATAAAAGTATTCCATATCAAAGAGGTTTCATTTATGAACAATTCCATAAGTATAACTAAGCCTGATTCTATTAGAATGTCCCATGCAAGTTATTTTAATTAAGACAGTATTTGATAAAACATTTTACATGAAGAATTAGGGGGTTTTTTGAAGCTGTTCGTCAAGGACATGCGGTTAAATGTTTGTGGATTTAAGGTGATAATTTGTTATGGACTTCTTGTTTAATGGTATCTTAGAAAAATGAAATATTTTCCTGCCACTTCAGAGTTTTTTCCTGGAATGTCTCTCATAACTACAGGAAGGTAATTATTGTACTCCTTAGAGCTCTGCTTCTTCCTTCTGGTAGCCCTTCCACACATCCTTAATGTTTGAAATATATTAACTATTTTAGTTATCTAGTTTTTACTCATATTGCATTTGTTTATTACTTCAGTACTACATTTCATCAACCCAGTCTTCATATGGCATATTAGAAAGTTTTCATCTTCTCAGTCTAGATGTTATCATACATGAGTTGTTCTAATTCAGTAAATGTAAATAGCTGAACACACAAGGTTTCCAAGACTTGAAAACCAGGAAGGAAATGGGACATCCAAAGATTTCCTGTGAATACTGTGCTTTTTATGCAGAGCCAGGAATGCTTTCTATGCATAGCAATTTTCACTAATAATTATTGTTTATAGGAATTTAAGGAGTGTGTTCAACTGCATTTGTCTTCATCAGGAAACATCCAAGACAAGGAGAAAGTGTGATTGTATAATAAATTAATCAAATCAGATGGCTGTTCTGGATTGCTGCATTAATAACCTGTTCTGCCTCATGACAATAATTCTTTATGCATTTTTTACGTGTTAGTATGGTGTCCCTCACAATCAGTCCTTGATATCTAATTGGAATACTGGGATTAGTTTGAAGTAGTTCATCTTTTTGTCTATGAAAAGAAAGCAGTTGTACCTAATGTACCTGTACTCATCTCTGCACTCCAGCCAACTTGTGCATTTTGAGACTGTCAAAATGGCTTAACATGCGTATTGAAAATACGTTGCTGTTAGAAAGCAATTGGGTAATTCATTACAGGAAAGCTTTAAATCATTGCGTTTGTTTCTGTCCATATCAAGTCATTTCCTATAGCCATCCTTTGAGAAAATCCGGTGCCCCGGGCCCCTGAGGAACAATCTGAGGAGGAAGTGTGCTGCCCATCATGGCCCTGCACTGCTTCCACTCATCTTCCTGGACTGTAAATAAAAACTCCTCTGAACAATGATAGGGCGACGGTGAACGCAACGCGCCGTGGCTGCACATGGTGTTTTGTCAAAGAAATCCTGGGAAGTGAGTCAAACTTTATTCAGAGCCCTCGATGCTAAATTTATCGGTGAGTGTAGAGACAGTTTGGCATTGTAGAACAGCTGGGCTTTGGTCCACATGAAAAAGCGGTCATAGGTACTAAATGTCATCTCCTGCGCCTCTCTGAAAGAACCAATACTATGCCGTAAAGTGGTACAGGGAGCTGGCGATCAGCTTAGTAAAGAGGAAAACAAAAAAAAAGTTATGATTTGTGTGACTAGGGTCAGCAAAGAAAAGGGCATTTAATCCCCATGGGGTGCTTGCGGTCCCCAGGCCACCGTGCTGGATGCTGACTGCAGAAAACGAATGGGGAAGCCGAGGAGCTGAGCCGTGTGCGTGCTCGTGGCGTGTGCGCGAGTGAGAGCCGGGGGAGGGGAGAGGGACGATTTCAGGAGGGAAGGGGAGGGGAGCGGGAAAAAAAAAAAAAGTCAAATTCAAATGAGGTGGAGTCACCAGAGCATGAATGCACTGAATGGGCAGTCTGGCTGGAGCAGCAAAGAGCAAAGCGGACCTGAACAATCGGTGGATTATTTTCCATCTGGATGGAGTGGGCTCGTACTGTCTTCAGCTGAATGACTTTATTTAGAGTCAGAGCCTGGTTTTCGTTCAGTGCAGGCGTTGCGATCTTCTCTGCTATGAAGTTTTAATACGCTGGGGAAAGCCAATGGCACTGCTAGCTAATGTGGGAAATAGTTTTTGTGCAGCCCCTCGGTAGCGGAGCAGTGAGCTTGGCTGTAGTGCTCTTTTAAGCGGCAGTGAGAATGCAATGTGATTGGCTCGACAGAAGGAAGCACACTTTTTTTCTGTCTGGAATAAAGTTTTTGCACAGCCTGTACTCCATGAGAGAATTTCTGTCATGACGGCGTCCATAGGTAGGTTCTCAATTTCCTGCTCTCCCTCTTTCTTCCGAGTTTTCCTCTGTCCGAAAATTCACTTTGTGGGGGTTCTCCGTTTCCTTGGCTGTGTTCCTAGCCTGGCGCAGGAGGCAGTGAAACGTGATCTACACTGCAGTGCACGTCTGTCTGCGTGTGTGTGTGTGGGGGGGGGGAGTAGGGGGGAAGAGAGGGATTGAAAAAAAAACAAAACACACAGACACTTTGGCAATTTAGTGGTAGAGCCCTGCAGCAGTGCAATACGCTGTATGGGCTTCTAGAAGTCGCTTGTGCAGGTTGTACTGGGTTTAGTGCATGCTGTATACTTGCATGCTGGTAGCAAGCTGTGAAAAAAATAATAGGGGAAAGAATTATGCCTTGTGTGGTTATGTGGCTGTATTCGGAGTCTGCAGAGAGGTTGTGAAGCTTTACAGACAAAGATATGACTGTTCTGATCTGCGAGCATTAATGGAGTGGCAGAGGGCACCAGGCAGGGCACAAGCTTTGTACACAAGCTTTGTACAGGTTTTTTTATTTTTTTTTTCTTTGGAGGAGACTTTCCTTTGTAACTTTTCTTTTTCTGTATGTGATGTTTTTTGAAAGTAGAAGAAATGGGGACTGCCTGGAACACACATAATTGCTGACTCCATCCAAAATCTTTGTCGAGACTGATTCTTATTCCTCCCCTGAGGGGTTCCTAGCAAGGTTTCAGCAGCATTAAATTTCCTTTCAAAGGCATGAAAAATGAACTGATTTTATAAATGTTACAAGTGTTTTCTGAATGAGGAATATCACTTACTTTTCCTGCCCTCTTCCTTAACGAGAATAACAGCATATTGTGCCACCAGCATTGGCAGGATAATTTGGGCAGTACTCAGTCACATGTAAAATATCTTTTATTTCGTACTCTAGATCTGAATTTTTCATCAAAATAAAATACAATCTTAGAGTAGGCAGTTGTTGCATGGTGTGATCTGCAGGATGTACCAGGATAATTTAAAGGGCATGGTTCTTATGGCTTTAATACAAACGAATTTTCCATTCAGTCAGTAGCAGCAGTTGCTTGTGCAAGGACTGCAGGGATCCACCCAGTGTAAACCACAGTGGAGAGTTACTGAATCATATACTCTTAGCATTGCATGAAGAAAACACCTAATAGCATCACCTTTCATTCTTATGTTACATAACTTCAAACAACATAAACAATTAACTTAATTTGTTCTAGCAGTTTCAATTCCAGATTTGTAAAAGCAGGTTCTGAAAACTAGTTCTTTTTGGGGGTTTTCTGACTTACAAAATGAAAATGGTGTAGGTATCCTACTCCAAAACTGAAAAAACCGCCCTCATTTTTGGCATTAAGACTGCAGTGAGCTGTGTTCAGCTATTTATTACAAGCAAGTGATCCCACTGAAGTGAACAGGTTGAATGGAGTCACATTTGGGCAGAATTCCTCTGGCAGGCTACGGCAGAGGGGCAGGGCCATAGTGTGACATTTGGCATATGGTCCAAATGTCAGTTTGGTTGCTTCCACTCCTCAGACAAGGTAAGTACTCCCTGAACATCAAAAACTACATCCTTGGATCTCTCTGGGCTGCTGCAGTCACCAAGGAACTGGCTTGAGAAAGGAAAAGGGGAGTTCAAACTCCCAATCACTGCTCCCAGCTTTAGATCGCTGTCCCGCTTTCCACCAAAGGAAGAGTAGATAGGATCATACTGCGAAGTTAAAGATGTCAGTGATGAACCTTGGTTCTTGTCTTTTGGGATGGCAGGTCTTGAGCTCAGTCCCTCCTTTGCTCACTCAATGTACTTGCTCTGTTTTTGTCCTCCCTTGCATTGTCTTTGCAGTGGGTCTGTCAGTAGATGTAAAGTTGAATTTCTTTTCATTTCAGCAGAGATGATCCAGACTTGCATCTCCCACGTCTTGAGCAATTTCAGTAACTAATGAAGTTTGGAGCAGGGCAGGCATTTTCCTCTTTTCTCCTTTCTTGGAGTGTCTCAGTCTTTGAGAGCATGCTGTCTGAAAAAATATAATTGTTCATTTTGAAGATATCAGTACACATCCAATTCTTAAACCTTTTTCCCCTAGAAGTATTGCAGTTTAACCTTACGATTTGATGAGAATTGTCATATGAGCTAATGTGAATATCTGAAATTTTAGTATGAGATAAGCCAAGATAAGAATGGAATTAGCTATCTCTAATGGTACTTAACTATTTTGCTGTGAACATCTAGTGCAGGCACATCAATAATTGTATTCTATTTGTTTTGTTGGATATGTTTTTGTTCATCACGGCTCGAATATGAATGATCTGCTTTTATTTAAAAGGAGAATGCTAGTGCTCTTATTTATGCATTATGGACTGACAGCTGTATTAGTGGCTCTCTTCTAATGAAGAGTGGTTTGATAAACACCACATTTGATGTCTGTATGTGACCTGGATGACTGGAGGAGATGCCTTAGCAGCTGCCTTGCATTCCTAAGACAGCAAAGCTATGCTTAAAGTCAATAGCACAGCATCTGCAAGATCTTTTAAAATACATGAGAAGACATGTGCGACAGATTGCTTCGGCCTCTGGGGAAAGTTGTTGTTTTCTGATACTATTTGGGAAAATAAAACTGAAATAAGCAAAAACTACTTCAGAAAAGTGCAGTATGGCTCTTACTGCTATAATGGTGAATTCCAAGTTCCATTCAGCAAATACAACTTTTTTTTTTTTTTTTTTTTTTTTTTTTTTTTTTTGGAATGAATCTATTATATGGTGTGCCTAAATTGTGATTGCAAGGTTAAACAGTGTAAGGGTAATTTATTGTCTGTCAATGGGATGTTTATTAGGAAAAGCTGGACTGTAAGATCTTCAGGGCAGGGACTGTGGGTGGGCATGTGGGTGGGGAAAGTGGGGTCTAGTAAATCATCCTTTTGATGCTATTCATCCATGTGCAGACAGAGGATGAGAGTAAGTGTTCTCTGATGCTGGAGTTGCTTGGAGATAAGCAGACCCCTGGCACAGCTTCAGAGGCTGCATTTGTTTGTTTCTGGCTGGAGCCTCTGTGGACTGTCCTGGGAGCTTGAACTTGCTGGGCTGTAGGAATGTCCCAGTGTGTACCCACTCTTGTATTTAGTTCAGGCTAAAGTCTCCTGTGGAGGTGGCATCCAGTCAGCCTTGCTCACCCTCTCCCTGCTGGAGAGGACCACTTTGCCAGGTATATTTCCTCAAGGGGCAGCATGTATGACTTACAGCACTCTTTAGGCATAAGGCAAGAATGGATTTTCTGTCTTTAAATACAATTGGAAGGCTCCCAAAACACAGCGCTTTCTAAACACAATGATAAATAATTGCATGAAGTTAGAAGCCTTCAATACAGCAGGGTAGCTTATCTTTAATTACTAGTGGTTTGGGTTCAGACTAACTGCTGAACATCTTATTTATTCCACCAAAGACATGTCTTTGTTGAGGAAAGCCTTTACCATCTCTCCAGATTTACAGTTTTGTTTCCCAAATTGTTAGCCATATTGCTGTGTCTTCTGTAAGAGCCAAGCACACAACACACATTCTACTGAATTCCTTGTCAGTAGTGTTTAATGAGGCATCCAAAGCAGACCTTCCTAATATGGGTATGGTTCGTGTGTGGATGATAGTGCCATCATCTTCATTGCTTTGCTCATTCTATGTGTTCATCCCACTTGGCTTGGATTCTTACAAAAAGGAGTTGATCCACTCAAACAGGCTTGAGCAGAATCTCCAAGCAGTAGTAACTTTGTTTTTTCTTTCACAGGCATGAATGATGGTTTAGAAAAGGTTTAAAATACATATTATTAATCTTTTATGTAGGAACTGCAATTTGATTACCACTGGTTGCTTTTTGAAAAGTGAAGGAAAGATACTTCAAAAACAACTGTCCCAGGAATGATGACAGCTTTAGGCTTGTGGCATGTTCTCCTGCAAAGTAAAGTAGGCAGCTGTGAAGAAGAGTATATAGAAATGCATAAAAGCAAGCAGATTCCAGGGCAAAAGAGAAACTGTTCTTGTTGCATCCATACCAAAAACAAACTAACCACTGCTTTATTCCTTTACAACATATCCTCTGTTTCTGCTAGTGCATTAGACTTTATTAATTAGAAATTAGTGTTGTGATAGAAAGATATAAATGCTGGTTGGATGGGATGCCTGGGGGATGTGTAGTCCAACTTGTTGCTCAAAACAGGACTACTGCATTTGGTTTTGTCTGATTTACGAAAAACCCTACTGACAGATGTTCCACCACCTCTTTGGTTTACGTCATCCAGAGCTGCACTACCCCTTAGTGACAAAGCTTTTTCAGGTTTCCAGTGTACATCTACTGTTACTCTTTTTGTATCATCTGTCACTACTGAGAAGAGTTTGGTTCTGTTGTCTTCTTACTCTGCCTTCTAGTAATTGTAGGCTACTTTTAGATTTCCCACTTATTTTTTTTCTTCTGCAGACTAGACAAGCCCAGCTTCCTCATCCTCTTCTTGTAGGCCATGTGCTATAGGCCTTGTTAGTCTTCCACTGCACTGTCTCTGGTTCCTCATGTTCTTCTTGAACTGGGGGCCCCAAACTGGACATAATGTCCCCAGTACAGTTTCGCCAGACCAAGTACAAAGGGTTGGTAACTTCCTTTGATCTGCTGGGCATGCTTCTCCTGATGTAGTTAGTATTCAGTATACCTTATTTGTGATGAGAGCAAACTGATGATTACCATTCAGCTTGATATGCACTGTAATCTCCAGATCCTTAGAAGCAGGACTGCCTCTCACCAGTTGACTCCCATTCTGTACTGTAGCAAGATACTGTTCTTCCCCAAGCACAAAAATTTGTATCTCATGTTGAACTTGATGAGATTTCTGTTAGTCCAGTCCTCAGGTTCATCAAGGTCTCTTTTACCACTCTGTGTGTGACCCACCCCCATAATTTAGTATCATCCACAAATTTGCTGATAGTGCATTGTCTCCCCATTCAAGTCATTCATGCAGATACTGAACAATTTAGGGCCCATTACCAACTGGACATCAATTTATTAGTTGTAATTCTTTCAGTTCAGCAATCCAGCCAATTTTCAACCTATTTTTCTAAGCCGTGATTCCTCAGTTTGAGTTAGAAAGCTGTGGGAGACCATTAAAAACCTTTTTTAAGGCCAAGATGTGCAACGTCACTGCACTCCCCTCGTGTCAGTGGCCACTAATTTCATCATAGAGGCAGTTGTTTGATCAAGCATGATTTGCTCTTGTTAAATCAATTCTGACTGTTCCTGATCACCTTCTTGTTCTTTGTGGTCTTCCCTGGCATTGGAGTGAGGCTGAGCAGCCTGCAGTTCCCGACACCTTCCTTATTGCCCTTCTTGGAGATAACTGGAAACCTGGTAATGTTAAGCTTATCAGTGTGATTGAGTGAAGCAGAAGCATTGCTATAGACGTTACCCTTGTTTAAAGTTCTTAGATTTTCTTAAGATAATATAAAAATGTTGATTTCCAGATTTCTTGTGAATTAGTAATACTCAGTTGAGGAAAGGGAAGTTCCTCTGAGCAAAACGAGCTCTTTATATTCTGCTTAATATTCCTTTGTTTTTGAAGTCTAAGATGAAGTAAAAACTGAAAATGTGAAAAGGAGATCATAGAATTGTAGAATCATAGAATCGGTAAGGTTGGAAGGGACCTCTGGAGATCATCTAGTCCAACCACCCTGCTGAAGCAGGGTCACCTGGAGCATTTTAGACAGGGTTGCATCCAGGCGGGCCTTTAAGATCTCCAGAGAAGGAGACTCCACAACCTCTCTGGGCAACCTGGTCCAGTGCTCCGTCACTCTCACGGTGAAGAAATTCCCCCTCACGGTCAGGCAGAACTGCCTGTGCTTCAATTTCTGCCCCTTGCCTCTTGTCCCGTCACACGGGACGACTGAAAAGTTTGTCCCCATCCCCTTGACAACACCCTCCCTTCAGGTACTTGTACACATTGATAAGATCCCCCCTCAGGCTTCTCTTCCCCAGGCTGAAGAGGCCCAGCTCTCGCAGCCGTTCCTCATAAGGCAGGTGCTCCAGCCCTCTGATCATCTTCATAGCCCTACACTGGACTCTCTCCAGTAGCTCCATGTCTCTCTTGTACTGGGGAGATGCTATATGCTATACTAGCCTGTGCTAATGTGGGAAAGTAGATGTCTCAGCTCCTTATTGGACTCCTGCAGAAACCCTGGCCCAGCAATGGCAGCTTAAAGAGGAGAGGGAAAGCAACAGTCATTCTGCACTAGTGGTTAGGCATGGAGTATACAGATAAAAACCGTTAGTAGTTTTAGACTATATATTCTGCATCATTTAAACTGTAGAGTTGAAGAAATACTGGGAAGAATTAGTGTTCTGTTGTCATAACCAAAGGGATAATTTTATAGTATATAATCTGATTCATTTCTAAAATCTACTTTTGGAAACTCTTAAAATTCGCATGCAGACTCAGTGTTTCTTTGCTTGGGGTTTTGGGGGAGTTTGAGGCAAAAAGTAAGCTAATAATGATAGGAATTACCACATTCTACAGGTTCTTATATGGAAAGCATCTTAACAGATACCTGTTTACTAAAGCATCTTGAAACCCTAAATCTATTTTGTCAAAAATGTGGAGAGCATAAACAATTAACTTCATTTTTGAGGACAATGAACAGGAAAGTGCTTTGCAGCTGCTTGGGCTTGTTAGGGTTTTTGCTTTCAATGTAAATGGCTTCCTTCTGTGTAACCCTTCTTAAACAAAAGAAATAGTAATACAGTAAATTGGCTGTTGTCTCAAGGTCTTAGACATGTTTGAAACACTTGAGAATAATTATGGAAGTTGGCTGGCAGCACCATTGAGTCCTGGATGAAAAGTGGAACAACTTAGGTACAAAAGGATAGTGTAGGCTGTGCAGAAGAGATGATAAAGCTATTCCCTGACAGCTGAAATTGTAAAAAGCAAGCTCTTAAGCATCTCTCATTGAGGCCAATAAGTCACATTTCACAAGTTCAATGCAAAGGAAAGAACAATGAGTCCAAAGTTGATAGTTTTTATGCAAGAAATTAATCTGGTCCATTTTATTGTTGTGAAATTGAAATGAGACTATAGTAAGTACAAAAGAGCAAAGTTCCAGTAAAGTCAATAGTTTACAAACCAATTGAAAGCAAGAGAGAGTTTCAGCATTACCTCCATCTATTTTGTTAATTTTGACAGCTTAGCATTTGGAAGAGCAGAAAGATGGATAGTGAAAGAGAAGATGGCTCTTGCAGCAGAACCTTACAATGCCAGCAGACTTGGAAAGATGTTAGCTTGTAAATGGGTTTAAGTGTGCCATCTTGCTGTCTCTTATTTCCATATGCAGGATTTTTAGTTTTGATCTTCCCTGGGAGCCTTGTAGAGCTTCCCAGAAAGGAAGGTTTGCCAATTCTGTTCTTAGCACTCTGACAGCCCTTGGAGGAACACTTCTTTTCTGGGGAATGAAATCCTTTTGTCATGAATTCACGGTTTCCAGGGTTTCTGGCTTTACATGGTAATATGAGCCTTTGCTACCCCATACTCAAACTGTGCGGTTACAATTGTGCGCTCCTTTTCACTTCAGTCCAATTTACTGTCTCTGAACTTTGCATCAATACCCCTCTTCTCCTGAAATTCTTTTTTGATCCAATTTCTTCTTTGAAACTATAGTTTTGCAAATACTCTTTTCCTTAATAGGGGAAGCCCTTCACTAAAACGTTAGCAAAATATGTGAGATCTTAGAAGAGCTAAAATTATGCCTATTGTATATCATTATCCATGTACTTTGGTGGTTTTGCTTCTCTTCATTTCTTTTCTTCATCCTTTGGTGTGACTTTGGGCATTGGGCCTTACTACAGGTGGATTGCCTGAATGCCCGATTTTCTTCCCTTTGGTGCAACAAAACTTCCTGACAATTCCTCCTCCTCCTTCTTCTTCTTCTTCTTCTTTTTTTTTTTTTCTTTTCTCTGATAAAGGTGTCTCTACTTTTTTTTTAGATTCTAAGATTTAGAAAGAGACTTTTCTAAACAACCTTCTGTGTGCCTAAGATTATCATCCTGTGTGTTTTGTCCTACTGATGCACTTAAAGCCATGGAGCATCCACTGTGTCTTTAGATAGTTTGTTCTGATGGTTAATACTAAAGGCTAGCATATTCTTCCATGGATCCTTGCTCTGCATTTCCTTGTACGTATCATGCCTCAGCTCTGACTTGAGCCTAAATTTTTCACAAGAAGTTTGGTTGGGTGGTGAAGTAACTTGCCTAATAAGAAATCAAAAAGAGTGTCAGAAATGGGAAGTAGCTATCTTTTAACTTGTTGTTTCCTGGGAAAAATACAGTTGTATCAGCAGGGACTCTTGTCATAGAAACTCTTAATTACCCAGGTGTGGAAAAAAGAGTGTGAAGCCTATCACCCCTGGAGCTCTCCACTCTTTGCCTGTCTCCATGTGGCAGTGGTTCAGCTCAGCATTGCAGAGTTCACTTTGGCAGTGCCAGTCAGGAGCTAGAGCCAGCTGGATGGCGAGCTGCAAAGCGACATGGAGTTTGTGCTAAACACTGGGGTATATTGTGCTCTTTTCTCAGACATGTTTCAAAGGGAAGAGGAAGGTCTTGCGAATGCTTGTCTGGTAACAGGAGGAGCCCTGGGAGAACAACAAATACCGAGTTCATAGAACGTGGCCCTTTAGCTGCGGAGGAAAAGTTGTTGTTGGTACTCTTAGTGAAATGCAAGCTTCCAAAGAAGAAATTACTTTTACAGGGGACAGAGAAAATCGAGTGCGACTCTTCTGTTGCACTCTTTAGTGTTCTCAGTTCTGTCTTTATAGATGAGTTTGTCAGGAAGATCTGTCTACAGGAATGGATTTGTCAGCCTGAATATGAACAGTGAAAGAGGAAAGCTGGGGACCGTGTTTCCGTGCACAGTCTAAATGAGGCTATTGAGATGGGGAATATTTTGCAGATGTATCTGGTGTGGCTTCTTTTGAGCCTTTTGTTAGGCTGTATTTTTATGTCATTGGTGAAGCAAGATGTCAAAGGATGGATCAAGTTATTCCACATGAATATAAGGAAGAACTTTACTGTGAGAGTGACAGAACACTGGCGCAGGTTGCCCAGAGAGGTTGTGGAGTCTCCTTCTCTGGAGATATTCAAGGCCCGCCTGGATGCCATCTTGTCTAACATGCTCTAGGTGACCCTGCTTGAGCAGGGAGGTTGGACTAGATGATTTCCAGAGGTCCCTTCCAACCTCAACCATTCCATGATTCTGTGAAGAAATAGAAGTGACTGCCAAATTTGAAAGTATCACAGGAAGCTTCTTATCCTTCTGGTGCACTTTAAGACTTCTTGTAGTCCGATTATTTTGACTTGTTTTAATATGATATGCTTTTTTGTGTCCATTCAGTTTTTAGGTTACCCTTAGGGTGCAGGATGCCAGCTGAGGTTTTGGGGTACTGAACAGTGACTTGGAGCTCCCTTTCCCCAAAAGAAGTAACTGAGGATCTTGATAGGAGTTTTTAGGCTCATAGAAAGCAGGTTGGAAGATGCTGTTTCTGACACATTCTCGCAGATAGGACTGAGGCATAGACTTAGCAGGTGCCTGCAGCTAGAAGTGCCAGTGCTTTACAGCAAACGAACATAGTGGGAGAGTTCCCACCATGCATTCAGAAATCTCCTAGAAGACTGCACAAACTTATGACTTCATGAGATAAAGGGTTAACAGCTGACATGGCAAGTGTAGACTCTGTATCAGACAATAGAGAGGACATAGCTGAAATATTCAGCAAGCTTGTTTTTAATTGAAATATAAACAAAGCAGCTTTCATGGGAAGTGCCTTTCAGATACACTTGTTTCTGGCCTGGGAATAGTTGTACAGAGTTTGCATTATTTCTGCAGATTACATGCCTTGCTCTCTGCAGCTTTTCACTTTTTTTTTCTTTTTAATTTTTTTACACCTGTGAAAATTCAGTATAAAAAGAAATGGTACTTCTATCACTATGACAGCAGTCCTTCCTTCATGTGATGTTCAGTGTTGTAAAGGTAACAACAATGTCCCAAACAGAGAGAAACAAGTCTTGGTTCATTTCTTTGGACAAGGGCTGGTCTTTAAACAAGGGAGGAGAGGTCTTTGTTATGTGTAAATGCTTTAGATTAGCTCTTATGCGCATAGCTGAGATTGCATGAGTGGCACAAGCTTTTAAATTATTTCAGGAGGAATTCCCCTCCCCTTTCTCCCCCTAGCTTCTGTGTAACTGGATCTTAGTGACTCCCTTACGTAGTCTTATATCAAGGCAATGGGTGCAGAAGCACATAAATGATCATATGGAGTTACGCCTCCGATCATTATTTCCATGCCTACAAGGAATGCGTTAGCCTCTCCCATAGAGCAGCAGCGGCAGCATCATCCCAGACTGAAGTATAATTGGGAGACATCTATAGGTTCTTGTGGAGAGATGAGGCTGTAACTCTTACGATATTTTGTCTTACAGATGCTGCACTCAGATCTCTCTGCTTTTAGCCTAGGGAAAGTTGCATTCCTTGAGTGGCTCTAGTGGTAATCAGAGACGCAATGTTTGAGTAAACTGTCTTCAGCTGATCAGCTTTTTCTCAGATAATAATTAAGGCAAAGTGTTATTACTTTACTATAATACTAAAGTATTGTTACTGTATTATATTACTAAAGTGTTATTACTTTACCCTATTTTGAAATCGTTGCTGAAGATTTTAATATCAACCTTATAATGCTTAGGTGAACAAGCACCACTGATGTCAGTCGGAGTGTGGCTTAAGTCATGGGTTGATACAGGCAGCTGCGTTCTGACTGTGTTTGCACCAGTATGAGAATGACTGTAATACATCTGCTCTGTTAGACAGATACCGATTGAAACTTTGCTAGCTCCTCCCCACCATGTGCACTTCCACAGTATTTCCTTAGAGTTCACTTTAAAGGCTGACATGGGCATGGTTAAAAGAAAGTGATGGGTGTAGTTAAAAGCATGGTAGCTTTCTAATGCTTTCATCATCCTGTTAAATGGTTTCTCTACACAATATGTGTACTATGTCAGGAATTCAAGTAGTCTTGAGTCAGAGCACTGATTTGCAGATTTTCTTATCTCAGGCATTTCTTTTAAGTACCTCACACCCTCTCCATTCAGGCCAGGCTTTGCCGTGAATTGAAAAGAAAGATTTGTTTAGACTTGTTTCAGTGGAGCTCACAAAAATAGTGAGAACCTTCCTCCTTTTTACACCATTAAAAAGGCTTCCTTATGGAAAATGTGTGTTAAGATCACCTTAACTTTTTCCAGAGCTGGAGTTGTTCCCTAGCTCTCTTCTGTGTAGTTCCCCCCCCCCCCTTCTTTCTCCACTCAAGAGACAGTAATTAGATGCTGTTTCATCTGTAATCTCCTTGTTTAGGTTCCAGTCTTGCAAGAGTTTAGGTCAATGGAACTATTCATGAGTATGAAGCTATTCAGATGCTTAATCATTTGCAAGATCATAGTGCACGGCTTTGTCTGTAGTAGAAAATTGTGTAGTTAAACCTGAATTTATCTGGACAGTTTTTGTATTGCTTTAGACTGTACTGGTTTAAAACCACCATGATTAAATCTAATCCATATTTGAGCTTGATTAGTTACAACAATGTGACTATAAAGAAAGGGAGTAAACTGTTCTATTATCAAGCTCTCTAATGATTGCATCCACATTATTCCTCATCCAATTACATCCCATTTTAATTATTTCCCATAGTACCTATGGCCACTAATTAAATTGCACATAGTTTGAACTTAATTTAGCAGTCAATTGCAGCAATGTTATTTGCAAGCTATTGGGAAAGAAATATTTCCTGTTATCTTTTGTGGTATATGTGTATGTCTGCATGATGTGAACAGAGGCACACCTGAAATCTGCATGACTGTGCTGGTAACTAAACCCATATTTTCTCTGTCCTCATCAGCTGCCTTTCAACCCCAGTTCTGTCCTTATATGAGCAGAATTCTACAGCTGTAGCAAGAGAAAAAATTAACATTTCAGTTTCCTATCACTTTGGTATTTACATGCATACTGATTGAATAAGAGATCTTTTTGTGTGTACAATTGTGTAGGAAACTTGATTAGACATATCTGTCTTACTCTGTGGACTGAAGAATGCAGAAGAATTTTAAATAGACATATCTGTTCCCATCTTTCAGGCTAGAGAGCATGCCCTGGAGAATTGATCAAACAGTTTGGTGCAGTCTTGTAATCTTGATCCTCTCTGCTATTTGTTCTCCCATGGATATTCTCAGCAATCAATGTAATGTTGTGAAATAAATTGTAACTACTCAAACATGGAAAACTTCTTCCATATAATCCTACTAAGAGAAGGAGAACAGGTCATTTTATAAACGTATCTTCTAGGCAGTACAAAGTCTGTAAAAATGTGTGGTTTTTAACATATCTTATTTCATTTCTTTTGCTACAGAATCACGAGGTTACACAGAAGCCCTTAACCACTCTGTTGTGATGTCTGACAGCAGCATGGGCACTAACCCTGCTCTGCTGAGGACCAACATGCAGCCGGATTCCTCCTTTCAGCGGGCTTTTGCATCCTCCTGTACTGTCTCAACTAACAGCCCTATCCCAGGGGGGGAAAGGTAGGAACCAATTCTCCTGCCTGTTGTTTACTTCTCGTAACTCTGACTTTGTTTGTGACCACCAGCTGGAAGTTACTGCATACACAGATATCAGTTATATGTCTGAAAAACATTTTTAGCTTTGAAAATAAATGGGAATACAAAATTAAACAGAGATCATAGTTAAGGTACTTTATTATGTGCTAGCACAAGCTCATACATATTTTCCTGAGTGCGTAACCAACCTCCTTAACACTTTTCTGAAAAGTATTTTGTGAAATTTCACATGGAAGTAAGTAGTTTCATAAGAAATCCAAGTAGTTTCATAGGAAATCCAAGTATATATTTTATAGAGAGGGAGCACCCCACTTATTGTAGTAAATGTATTTAGTCAGCAAAGTATCAAGAGTATTTTTTTTCTGATGGTGAACAGCTGACTCCGCTTCGCCTGCCCAACAAACTGAGAGATTTTATTATTTCCTATTTGTATTGCTGTGAACAGGTAGGGCTCTGAACCACAGCTTGAAAAGTATATATTTACAAAATACCCCTCTTCCCAAGAAGCTTACAATTTGAGTTTAAGAGGAGAGCAGGAAACGCAACAAACAGGCAGGGGATCCCAGGTAACTATTAGAAGGTTCAGAAGAGCATGGCAATCAGCAGTACTAGTCATTAGCTATTCCTTAAACCTATTCAATAAAGGTTTTCCTAGGGGAATAGATGAGGTTGATTACAACTGGTCACTGGTTTCCTCCTGCAAGGACAGATCCCCTCTCCAGCATTTCTTTGTGTCTAATTATGCTATTATTATCCATGGATAATTGGCTGCTTTTTCAAAATAAGTGTTCAGAAGAAATCCTCTTTGCTGATGTGTCAAACTCTCAGCAAGGACCTAAACAAAGGATGTTGATTCCTTTTCCCATTTCTCTTCTCATCTAACTGGTTTCATCTTCTGTTAGTGCTTGGAGTGCAAAAGATGTTTTTAATTTGTGATTATGAATGTGAATCATAACACCCTGGACAAAATATATTGGGAGTATTTTGTTAGATGAACCTGTAAGTAACATTTCATTATAAATGGATAGAGTTAAGAGCTCAGCATCCAACAATGCAGTAATTATCAAGTATACATTCCTACTTTAAACTTTCTTTAGAAAGATTTGTTTCCTTTCTTCTAAATACTTCTCTTTTTTTTCTGTTGTTTTTCATTTCATCTAGCAGATAGCTGCAACTGCTTTCTCCCCCGCCTTCCCCGACCACCACCAATGATATCTTTTTCCCTGTGCTTCCCTTCCATTTTTTATGGTCCTTCTACTTTGATTTGTTCAAATCTACTAGTATCCATTTCCACAGTTCCCTTTTAATGATACATCTTTTCTTCCTTTTTTTTTTTCTCTCTCAAGTCAGCTCTTTCCCTTTGTATTTGACAGTGAGTCTCACATTACACAGATGAATCTCACGGTCTGTCTTCATAACCCCTTCTCCTCCCTACGTCAGATTCTACCAGTAATGTTTTCCAGCTACGGTCTAAGGGCATTTCCCTTTCAGAAGGAAGGAGCTGATTCAGTCAGAAACTTAGCACATCTTGTTTAGAAGGGTATTCGTTACTATGCGTTTGGGCAGGTGGAACTGTTAACCTTTTAAAATCTGATGCTTGCTGTTACAGTGTTTAATTCTGTGAGTCAAAAAGAGGCTTAGAAAAGTCAGTGTTTCTGGTGGTGTGTATTACCTTGTGTTTTGTTTTTCTCCCATGTACATAAATTAACCACTGGACCTGCCTCTCTTCCTTTTTTAATATAAATTATATTAGAAATAGGCCTGGCCTAAGAGTGGGTTTTTTTGGACTGTGTTCTTACCACAGTTACTTATGTATTGTATAATGGTGCACAGTTCCCTCCTCAGGCTAATTCTCAATTTGTTTCCTTTCAAAATGAACACAATGAGATTCAGCATGTAAGAAATGCTGTGGTGGTGTTGGTATTATGCCATAAACCTCTGCCTTTGATGGCAGCCTTGACTTAAGAAATTCTTGCCTCCCACTTCTCCTTTCCAGCCAGCCCTGAAGCTCACCATGAATATAGATCTCCAGGACCACTGTCTGTGGGGCAGTGCTGGGAGCAGCAGGATGAGCAGGGTCACTGAATTGATTCGTATTAAAATAATCCTCCAAAAAGGGAGGGAGAGATAGTGTTTTTAACTGTGATCAATGTGACGGTCTAATTTACAGTGCAAACTCAGAACTAGCAGTATGAGCATGGCTGGGTGGAAGAGCAGATGAGGCAGAAAGGGATGAGCTACACTGCAGCAGTGGGTGCTCATGGTGGGGCAGGAATTTCTTCAAGGAGCTACATCACTAAATCTAGCATGTTGTCAAATGCCATCCTCAGGTACTGGATTGAGTAAGGTGATTTACTGCCTTCAGTGATGATCGCAATATTGGTTATAATCTGACATTTTAGGAAATGATTTGGCTGATTTTTTTATTTATTTTTTGTGTTTGGTTTTGGGGTTTTTTGACAGCTCTTCTGCAACAGATCGTCCTTGGCTTGAAAGCAGCCTTAAATCTTCCCCGACACTCCAACTTTCAATGGGAAACAGCAGACCAGCAGGAAGTTACCTTGTGCCCTCTGAATTTTCAAACCCTGTGCAAGATGGTTCTCTCTTGTCTCATTTCCAAACCCCAGTACTGCAAGCAGCTGCCCTGAGCAGCAGGGAGAATTCACCAGCAGAGCAGCAGCAAGAACCTGCTGTCAACAGCAGCGCCCGTGCCTACCTCAACTACGGTGGGGGCAAGATGGGCAGCAGCTCCCCTCGAGAGGAGAAGCAAGCTGCTTTCATGGCCAGCACAAGCCTCTCTCCTAGAGCCATGAACTCATCGGTGGCAAGCGCAGAGGACAATGGCTTTTTGCCGCACAACTTTCTTACAGCGGCCTCTGGACACAACAGTCAGAACAGCGTGGTTCAGCAGCACCATGGAGGAAACCTGCACTCTCAGCCACCTCTTCCAGAGAAAAAGAGATCCTCTGAAGGAGACCGTTCCTTTACCTCCGTCTCACCTTCTTCAAGTGGCTTCTCTAGCCCCCACAGTGGAAGCACAATCAGCATCCCCTTCCCAAATGTCCTCCCAGACTTCTCAAAAGTTTTAAGCACTTCTCCATTGCCAGGTAGGTTTTACGTCAGAGAAATGTGCACTATATTAGAGTTTGAGATTATGAAAAGCATTTTGGAGGATTTTAAAAATGGAGAGGAAAAGAAAAAGGAAAAAAAAAAAGAAATGGAATGCAGGGATGACTTGAATATTTGCAGTAAGAGGCACCAATTCACTGGCTTTAGATGTATCCATTCTGAGGACAGAATTGCAAAGATTTTTCTGTGCTTCACTTGATGTCGGCCAAGGGCAACCGTTCTTCTCGGGTGCCAAGCCACAAGCAAGCAGTGTGCAATCCAACTTCTCTTAATAAAGGCTAACTTCTTCCTGAATCTTTGCTAGACTCATGTCAAGAACTGTTAAAAATATATCTGTGGTCATCCAGTATGTATTCATTGAGCCCCACTGAAAAGCTTATAGTTAATACAGTTTTATAAAGGTAGAAAGTTTTTTTTTTTAATATTATTATTTTATTGCTTTGGCAAAATGAAACTTTAAGAGGGTTTGCAGAGGCTTAGACAATGTATGGTATTACATTTGTTGGTGCTGAGACTGTCCAGAGCTTCTCTAGACTGTCCTTTTAACTGTGAGTTTTTAAAGTGATTAATATGGTTAGAAGTGGGAAAGAAAGCAAAAAATGCCTTGTGTATTTAGACTATTTCTTGATTTTTTTTCTCCTTTTATTTCACAGAAAACACAACTGATAAACATGTGACTGTAAAATTTGTCCAGGACACGTCCAAGTTTTGGTATAAGCCAGATATTTCAAGAGAACAAGGTATACCAATTGATGTATGTGCAGGGGTATTCAGTAACAGAAAGGCTGGTTGGTGAATCCTCCTCAAAAACTTCTTTGCCTATCTGATGTCTAGAAGAAATGCAAAGCTTAACTTGGTCTTAGCTGTACAAGGACGAGAGCCAACCTTACTAACTTATTCTGACCAAAGACTGAATTTGAGGGTATAGGGCGGTCAAGTAGTCCTAAAAATAAGTCCTGTTAATCAAACAAATTATTAGCTTCACTGAACTAACCACAAAATATTTTAAATCTGCCTGTGGTAATTGCAGAAAATTTGAGTTACTAAAAAGCTGTTTTTTCTGTTGCCTCCTCACAGCAGTGGAAGTCATTTTAATGTATGCTGAAAGAAAAAGGAGATTAGGCAAGCAGCAAATGCTATATTAATGCAACCCTGTGTTATGCTGAGTCTTCAGTAAATTGCCTGGCAGAACTGTTTTAGCCTCCAGGTCTTGGAAAGGCAGGTATGCATGAAGCAATACCAAACTACAGGCTAGTCTCAGAAACCTTTTGAGTACAAAATGTGCTGCTCTGGCATGAGCTCAGCCACGTGTATTTTCCTGCATAGATAAGTTAAGAAGTGTTAAATATCAGAGTATTTCATTAACTAGAACTTGGCCTAAAAGCATATGTATCTGCTAGTCATTCTGTAGCGTGTGTTTCATTGTCAGGTGCAAGTGAGCTACATTGTTTCTGAAGGTCACAAAATAATATTCTGACAGAATAACATCTATATGATGTATTAAACAGATATAATGCATCTATGTGTAGATGTATTATCAAATGAGATTGAGAAAGCTTTTATTACATACGTGGAAATGTGTACATGCGCACTTACTGTTTGTCCCTGCATTAACAGATGAATAAACTATGCCGGGTGCTTTGCAAATACAATTGGTCTGACAGTCCTTGCGTCTGTACTGTAAGAGTCAACTATACTGGATTATGTTTAATGGATTATGACAAGTTTTTAAACAGGGACTCTTAAAATGTGGTTGTTGAAAAGGAAACATCATAAAGCATAGTTGCGCATTTCGAAGGGAATTCACCCTGTCAAGCTTGAACTAGAACCAAAGTAGCCTTCAGCTATTGGCAAATGATGAATTGCTGTGTCTGTCTAGGGCATAATTTGTCAAAGTGTGAGGATGCGTCTTACAGTGTAGTGGTAAATACGAGCAGAAGGGAATAGAAGGTCGTAGAAAACAGATTATTTATTCATCTTTGGATGGTGTTTTACTGGTCCTTTCACTCTAATCATCTTCTTGTGGACTCTCCAACCTGGAGTTAGCACTGAAGGTTTAAATGTGCAAAGGAAGTTTCCTGACTTGATGCAAGTCCAAAGACGGTTTAATCTTCCAGTAAAGGAAGATTAAACCTAGCATGCTGCTACTTGAAAGAAAAATATTATTCCTAACCTTTTAGTATGCCCTTTTCACCTGACCAAGTAAAATCCCTCTTTAAAAAGTGTTTTAAATGCTGTTGCTGAGGAGGGAGTATGTTTCTTTTTTTGTTTTTTTGGTTTTTTTTTCTCCTTCACTTAATGGATTGCTTGTGTTACAAATGATTCCTGCTCCCTTGCAGATTTAGACATGTTATGCAAGTTCTGCTGAATTGCAGGATTTTATATATTCCTCCTCCTCTTCTCTGTACGTGATAGGTTACTGTACAAATAGTTGCTTTCTTCTCTTTACCATCTTACGGAAGAATAAAGCAGACTGTACATGCACTTGCTGTACTCAAACAGGATACCAGACAATTGTGTCTGTTTTCCTTGTTTTCTATTATTTGTTTTTATGAAAAAAAAAAATCACAGGTGCATATCTGTATGTATGTGTTTATGATGTAACCATTGCTCAGGCCTTGTAAAATGTGGCTTCATGCCCAAAATGCGCAACTTCCGTGTTCTGTGTATACAGACAGCTAAGGACTCTAAGGTCAGATTTGGACTTTGGCTGGGGTTTCTTTGAAGGCTTGCTGATCATTAGAAGTTCTGGAAACAGCTACAAGTATTTTCAGTATGTTTAAGGGGAAAAAAAAAAGATAACAGTGTACTAAAGTTACATGATGGATTAAGGTGAATTGATACTTCATTAGATGGCCCATTTGTCCCTTTTCAAAGGGAGGTTAAGATTTTGGCTGCCAGATTGCAGATTCGATAGCAGGCCCTTGCAAAACAAGGGGCAGTCTCCCTATAAATGATTCCTCCTGGGTGGAGGGAACTCCGGATCAGACTGCAAGCAGCAACCCCAGAATGCAGAGCTAAAGGTATTTCAATGCTTGGATGCTCAGAGGGCAAATACGGCTTGCATCCCTTCCCTTGTTTTCACACAAATGGGAGGATGCGAGTGCTTTTCGGGGCAGGAAGTTGGTGGTGGCTGAGAACCGCTGTGCTCCCACTGTTGAGACTCTGGAGGAAAAGCAAACAATGTTGTCCAACCCCGGGTGGGAATTGTAGCTCTGCTCCCTTCATGCTTCAAAGCAGCAGATGAAGTAACAGCAGGGATCAACTTTCCCTCTTCTTTCAAAAACAAAAACACGGGGCCAGAGGAGCTGGGGACACCTTTCCTTTACCTGGATGTACGTGTGTGTACATGCGTGCGTGCTCCAGTGAGGGGCAGCATTTGACAGTCTGCCATCGTTTTGTTGAATTTGCTTTGATCTCATCATTCTTATCAGAAGGAAAGACAAGGACAAAAAACATTTAATCTTTTTATCTTGTACCTTGTTAGCCATTTATAAGCTTTAGAAGTACTTTTGAGGTCAGGTGGTTGTTATTACTTTTAAGGGAGGGGTAATACTCTGCCATGAACTTGAACTTAAATTTTCATTTGGGATCTTACATCAACACTGTTAGCCTGAAACTGCCTTTGGATGCCTGGAAGTTTATATATGAATATCAGTGCCCCCAAATTCTCAGTCCTAAAGTCTTTAAGTTTTATTTTTCCTGTCTTCTACTACTGCTGATATTTACCTTGTTAAGCACTACAATGTGAATTATTAACCAGTGTTTGCACAGCACTCTGGATACGTGAAAAGCTGTAGGACAAAATTGTAAGGGTTTACGCAAGAGTTGCGGCTATTAAATTCCTTGGGTACCATTCACTGCCTGACTGAAGGCAGTGACTTGAGGCACAGACTAAAGCTGCTGTGTGAAAATCAACTGGTGATCAGTTGGCAGACTAGTGGGCAATATTACTTTGATAAATTGTAATTAATTTGCTGTGTAGCAGCAGTTTACCAGCAGTGGCCCAGTGTTTACTGCTAAAAGCACTATTTGCAGGAATCCTGGTGAGACCTGCACATTCTTCTCAATTAAAAATCACTAGTGGCAGTTTAAAAATCACTAGTGAATGGTACCATGAGGCTTTTCTTGACATATATATCTTCAGGGTTCACGTGAGCTGTTACCCTTATAATCCCCCAAATATGTTTGGTTATAGTCTGCTCTACAGGAATGGAGAAGAGAGGATGTTCTGTTTTTCCTTATTATCCTGTTGATTATAGACTTGGAACTTTGGTGTATGTGGCTCTGGAAATGGTTTTCTCTCTTTTTCCCTGCATCATCTGTAGCCATTGCTGTTCTCAAGGACAAGGAGCCTGGGTCCTTCATTGTTCGAGACAGTCATTCTTTCCGGGGAGCCTATGGGCTAGCAATGAAAGTCGCTACACCGCCTCCTTCTGTGCTGCAGTTAAACAAGAAAGGTACTGTATGCCTTCTACCTACCATTTAACCGGGCACACGTTGGGGGAAGTCTTTATTGCTGTGTAGTAATCTGGGGGAATCTTCTCCTCTTCCAGTGAGTGCAGTCTGAATTAAGGACTCCATTTGGTTTCTTGCAGCGGTATCTTGTTGAATGTGACCAGATAAGAAGCTTGTAGTATTTGATAGGTTCACAACTGGTTATAAATATATACACATTTTGGCCCTCCATATATTGTGCCTTATCAACCTAATAGAAAACCAGTATTATCTTGGTAATGGGTTGTCACTAGCAATTAGAAGTCTGTGTTTGATCCAAATAACACTGTATAAAGTTTTCATTTGGCTGGAAGGTTGAATATTTTTGACCCCAGGGTTTTGTTTTGAGATGTTTTTACATTAGAAATAAATCCCTAAGAGAAGATGATAGTTGTTTAACAAGAAAGGTAGTGTAGACTTACTCTCCCAACTCCTGTGCCTCCATGTAAAACTTGTGTTTGTTAGCTGTGAAAGAAAAAATGAAAAAGCTCCATTTACGCTACTGTAAGGGCAATGGAGTGGTTTTCACTGCTATTATTTTCCTTTGACAAAGCTTATTATGTTCCATTGCTGCATGTTGCCTGGTGAGGTAAGGAACCGAGATGACAGAAAAGCATCGTAGCGCTGTGTTTGTAGAAATGCAATTTTGTCCATTGTTCATTCTGCTTACTCTGGGGCAAGGTTAGCAGTCTGCCTCAACTACAATAACACTTTCAAATTCTGTACACCTAACCTGGAATACTGAGACTATTTCTAATTTTAAAAAAATTGCCATTTAATCCTTCTTTTTGTTGTCCAGAAGCATTACCAGCATAATGTCTTGTTTGAATCAGGCAATAGAGGCGCACTGGTGATAGCATCAATAAGGAGGCAAATGGAATGTGGCTGTATGTGCACTTATTAATATTTGTTTCTCATTGAAACCAATAAAGTCCAGGAAGCCATGGATATAGAAACTTTATCAGCCTTTAAGAGCCAATTGGTTAGCTGTGGTGCTGCCACTGGTGACAGCAAGAGAAAACATTATTCAGGACTGTACCATTCCTCCACCTCTTGCTCTGTGATAGTAACTTCTTTAATTTCCACTGTTTCATCCTGGAAAGCACAAGTTTGTTTTCATCTCATACACAGTTTCTTGTTCAAGGTTTCTTCTTCTCACATATCCTTATATTCATTTATTTTTAATGTTATGAGAGCGTAAGGGCAAACAGTAAGCCATTTGAGAAGGTATGCTTTGCAATATTTACTTTACACAGAGCTTCCTGCTGTCTAGGCTAATGTGTTCATTTGTATTGGCCCTTGATGTCATGTGTCCTCTGGGCTGTGACTGACAAAATCAGAGTCAAAGTGTTTACAGAGAGTATTTAGTTGAAGTTTGTATGTTCAGCTTTGTCCTATTGCTATGGGTTAACTTTCATTACTCAGAGAGTGCTCCAGTTTGTAACCAAATGTGAAATACTGTGAACAAGCCTTTGGAGAAATAATGATTTTTGTCTTAAATATATGCATGTGTGTGTATTATATAAAAATACTCAATCTCAAGGGAATTTTAATATGCCTCATGGACTTTGAATCTCCTCATTATGTTATCTCCCAGCTTACAGTTTAAAGATTTGTCCTAGAGCCTTGAGGGATATAAACTTTCTTTTAAGATATAGCAAGCTACAGAAACCTGAGACTCATGTAATCACTTGTTTCTAGGAGCAAAAGCTTATAATAAGACTACAAACATTTTAAAAGTTACAAATTCACTGATAGAATTGGCAGCATTACCTTAGTGCAACAAGATCTTTTATTCTTTTGATCTAGAAAATTTCTCTGAGCAATTTTTTGTCCTGTCATTAGAAATTTGAATATTTTGTCATAATTTGATTCCTTTACTGTTACACTGGATACAAGTTCTTCTAATTGTGGCAAGTACACCAGAATTTCTAACCCTTTGGTTTCCAAATTTTTTTTCTGTCTGTAATTGGGACCATGCTTGGACATTTTGGACATCTCTGCATGTCTAGATGTCAGTTACCTCTGCGTATAAAATCTTTACTTCTGGTTATCTGAAGTGGGCTATTTGTTTGTTTACTTTTTTTACAGAATAGCCTTTTCACTCCAGCTTGTAACGTTGCAGCAGAACAACTCTAATGCATTCTTTGCCTACTGTGTATAAAACATTCAGTGATAATGTGGAAAGCTGCCTCATAAAGACCACCTAATTTGTGAGACTTGTCTGTTCATTGATTCTCTTCATGTGCTTTCTTTTTCTGTTTTGCAACAGTTGGAGATTTGTCAAATGAACTTGTAAGGCATTTTCTGATTGAATGCACTCACAAGGGAGTGCGCTTGAAAGGATGTCCGAATGAACCGTATTTTGGTAAGTACTGTACATCACAAAGATGCAGAAAATGGAAATATTTTGTATTTGCCAGGGCTGTTTTATAGACTTGCATAGAAATGAGAGAGTATTTGCTTAAGTCTTGAAAATTTCTATAGTAACCCATTTTGAGGTGGTGGTTATAGCAGCCTTCTACACATTTAGCTAAAGTATCTCTGCAGTGCACTCTAGCATGGATGCTCTGGGAGCAAGCTTCCAGCTGCGATGCACAGCTGCAATGGCACAGAGCTCAGCTAAATGACTGTAGGTGGCCTTATTTATTCAGGATCTTGTGCTGATTTTGTCTTTCTGCTATATTTAGACTGTATACCAGCAAGCTAAAATGACTCTGGAGTAGAATGTTTCTTTTCATATGGTAAAAAGTGCATCATACTGCATCAGGCTACAGAATGTGATGCAACAGAAGCACATCAGCTGTGAAAGGGTCTTCTACCATAAAAAGAAGGTGTAGAATGGCAAATTCTGTTTGAAGTAAGGTGGATTGAATTTTGTCAGTGTTTGACATAAGAGGTATTTCAAATCAGAGGTTTTAGCCCAGTCTTACCTTCATCTTGAAGTATCTGTTTATGGTGCATATGTAGCCCTACTACTCATTTAGTTTGAGCATCTCCTAATCTTTAAATGGGTGCAGCCTCAAATGTTTTCACTTGGTAGGAAGGCAGTATCAGACATCTGTGACACTGAAGTACTAACAGTATAAATGTCAGCAAGACCCTTACAGAATTGAGTCATCTTTCCATTTCAAAGCAATTTTTGATAGGCTGTCAAAAATTAGATTGTTTGTCTGAATTGTGGCTTTTCTCAAGAACTTAGCATGAACAGAGCATCCAATACTTGCAGGTAAATGGAATTGAAGGATAATTTCTTGTACAAATAGACAGATGAATATTATCCCTTCATTTCTTCAAAATATGGTCCACCGTGGTGATGACGACTGCAATTTTTTTTTAACTGAAACTGGGTCCAGATTAGAAAAGTGTCTTTGAAAAAAATCAGATTTTAGGGCACTAATTAAAAGAAGAATAACTTAACAGAGACAGTTATGTATGTCAGCATCATACTGAGTAAGGGAGATTTTCTCTAGGGCATCTTTTATATTTTTAAAGGCACAAAACAGAGGTGCATGTAGACTAACAACTAAACAGTGGCTAAACAGTGGAGAGAAGATACAGAACTGCTAACTCCTTTCACTTCCTACACATAGCATCAACCCCTTGTTCTCTTACCTTCTTCACAAGGTACTATTACATTTAATGTAGCACACATTAGGAGTATCAAGTGGAATTTACTAATATGCATGTGCTAGTGTTTTTGTCATCTTTGCACTTTCTACATTTGAAGCAAAACCATTTATTTAGTTTTGGATTTAAGCATTGTGTTGGGGAGAGAAGGGGAGTATATTGTTGTGGTTAGTCAAAGCACAGCCAATTGGGATGGTGTTGGGTAATATGAATCCACTAAAGTTAACTGAAAAAGATAATTATTGAAGTAGCTTAGGGGGAGGACTGAGGGGGCAGAGGAGGTTGCTTATGAAGCATTTGAAAGCAAGCATAACTCCTGAGCATTATTTTTGCCCGCCAAGTTAATTCTACATTGCTCTTCTGACTGCAGGGAGTTTGACAGCTCTGGTGTATCAGCACTCCATTACTCCCCTGGCACTGCCCTGCAAGCTGCTCATCCCGGACAGAGGTATGCCCCAGCCAAGGCTCTGCTCCAAAATGCTAGTTTCTGAGGGCAGGTGAACTTACCAGAAGTCAAGCTCTGAACGAGAGTGCACAGGGAAGGATGCTGCGTTTTTAAAATGGCTCTTCCGTGTTGCTGCAGGCCTTATCCAAGCTACAGTTGTGAGCAGACTAGTACTGCGATGTTCCAATCATAAACATATATGAGTCATGGAAATTAGCACAGTAATCCAGCATTTAGGAAAAAAAGAAGTCATTTCTCAGACATAAAATTATGCCCATGTATGGTTAGATTCAACCACTCTTCAGCTCTGGGTGGCAAAAAGGCCTTAGGGAAAGCAAGATGGATAAGGAACAGCAGGTGCCCTGAGTGCGAGGCTGACAGGAAACAAGCAGCAGCTTACAGAGGTCCAAATATTGTTCAAGTTAATGATTGAAGAGCCTGGGACTGTAATTCTAATTTTGGTTTTGACAACTTCAGAAACCACTATAGGACAACGGCAGAAGGCAGTTAGGCAGCTCTTGCCCCATAATTCAGTTGCCTGTTTATTCTCCCACATGAAGTTAACACCAGATGTATTACTGAAATGTTAAACGTTCTTGTGGTTTTCCACTGAACTCTCTAAACTTTTGTTAAAGGCCATATGTCAATGTTCAAACATAGCACTTGAATTATGCAAATGTATTAATGAAACCATTTTAGCACAAAAACGTGCTATGGTAGATGTGACCAGAGATTTCTTTATATGGCAAACCAGTGTGGTGGGTGGGTTTGTTACCTTTATCCTTCTCACCTAAAATGGAAAGTTCCTTCTGTTCTGGCAGAGGTGCGGGACTGAAACATTTGCCTTTTTCTGCACAAACATACTGCAGTGAAATAAATGGATTTTTTTTTTGGGGGGGGGGAATCTTGATATAGTCAAGTGTTTTAAAAAGATGTTCTAGTGGTTGATGTTTCTGGACATCGGTCACAGAGCATTTAAAGCATATGGGTAACTTCAAGCATTAATAGTGTCACATTTAATATTATCGGCTCACCCTTGCTCATTTGAATGTATTCATAGAGAGCCTATGTCATATCAAAAACAGCCCTAAGTGAGTTTTTTTTGCTAACTTTTATATAACAGAAATAACGCACAAATTTACAATTTTCTCACTAATTTCAGCAGATTTGAAGGCAAACTACTGTCTGTATACTTAAGAAGTTTTTGTGTTTTATACATGCATGAAGAAAGAAGAAATAAGTTGTCAGTTTATGAATCAAATTAATTGTTTTCTTTGCAAAATCTTTAGTCTTTGTGCTTAAATTAGAGTAAATTATACAAATTAGATAATTAAATTAGTACTAATTTAAAGACTTAGAGGTTACAGAATGGTTGAGGAAATGTACTTATGGTTTTAACATAGTATCTTGTGTCCCTTCAGCAATATGTAGTTATGTCCTTCACTGTCTGCAGGTAAAGGGTTAAGCATTCCTCCTGTAGCACTGGCGGGGGAAAAAAAGATGCAGCACAAAAACGACATAACATGAGTGCTTACTGTAGCAGATATAAGATTGTTTAATGTTTCTGGCCAAGAGTTGTCCAGTACATGAGGTCACAATTACAAGAGCTGGACTTAAACTTGACCATGTGCATTGATTTGTCTATTCAAGTATGGTCAAAATGTGGATGGTGTTTCCTATTTGCAGATCCCTTGGAGGAGATAGCAGAAACTTCTCCACAGACTGCTGCAAACTCGGCAGCAGAGCTTCTCAAACAGGGTGCAGGTTGGTAAACTTCCCTTACATTTGACTGTCACAAAGTTGTGTGTTTTACAGGCTGGGAAAACATGAGGCTCAGACTGAACTGAAAAAAAGATTAAAAGGAATAGTTTAAATTTAGAGTGTGGTGTAGAAGTGTAAAGAGCACTGTGAGGACAGGTACAAAATTTCTTCTGTTTTTTTGCAAGTTCTACAACCCAATGTTTGCTTTCCAGTCTTGCCTCCCATGAGAACGTGAGGTACACATAGGCTGTTTCCAGCACACCAATTTGTACACAGTGACATTACTTTCATAACTGACAAACTTACAGAAAGTATTTTCAACCTGTAGTCTGCAGAACTTCATAGACTGTGCCTGAGAGATCTGAAAAAGGCAATTAGGGGGAGTGTTGAGTAGGGTTAAATTCTTAGCATAGCAGTCACAGGAAAGTGCTCACTAGCCCACAGATTTGAAAAAAACATTGAAAAGTATTGCCCTGTGTTTCACTTGACACCATGTGTTGTTAGGAAGTGAAGTTTTCAATGTCTTTTCCATAAGATGTTGTTTTATGAGTCCTTGAATATTTTGCAACACCTGTGTCGCATTCTGGCAAATTAAGTTGTCTTGCCTTGAGCTTACTGATGTTAGAGAAGAGTCTTAACAAGGTTACTTCTAAATGGTGCAGTGCTACATACTGATACCATCTGTACCACTCTGAATGGTATTTGTAGCAACTGTGTAGAAGTGTGTTCTGCTTCTCACCAACTTTGTTTGCACGCAGGTGGCTTATGGATGTCTAATGAGTAGCCTTTCCGAAAAAGTCTGGTGGCATCACTGACCACTATTGGACGTGCTGCTCTTGCTGCCCCTTGGTAGCCTTAAGGCTGCCATTAGTATAGGTGCAGCCACTGTTTTATTCCCCTGTACAGCCAGCGCATCCAAGGGATCCTGTCCTTGTCCTCCCGTGAACCCTGGTCTTCAGGCTGCCCTGAGTTTCACCGTAGGGTGTATCTGTCCCACAATTAGCCCTGGCAGAGCAGTGTGCACTACGTTTGCCACTCTACCTTGAGCTTAACCTAGGACTGAAGCTCTAAGCAAAAGCTTTATGGTCAAATATGCCTTTTTCTGAGTGCTGCCTTGTTGCTTGACCCTTCGTAGGGCACTTCTTGGGTGTCAGTTGCCAATCCGAGCAGCTCTAAAGTGAGAGATGGTTGTTCTTTGCTTGTGCAGCAATCTGTTTTGACTTAAAATTCATGTTACCACTTCAATTGCTGTAATCAAGCAGGAATGTGTAGCTGAGGTAATGGCTTGCCTTGGTGAGTCTGCTGGAACTGAGTACGTGTGGGCATTTCAGTCCACCGGTGACAGTGGTGGTTGTTGTGGCCAATAGGGTAAAAGCCAGGGAGGAGGAAATCAAGAGGAAAAGTTCTGTAAACAAACTCAGCAGAACAGCCATGTGTTGTCTTTTGAGAAATGCTGGTTCCTCCTTCTTCTGGCAAGGCTTGTCAAAGAGAAATAATTCTTTCATTTCAGTTGGGGCAATAGTCAGATCACTCCATATGGGGGCTGTCAAATCAAGGATCATTTGGGGAATTTAGTAACAGTAAGGCTTTTTTTTTGCTTTTGTTTTTAAATGGGGTTTTGGAACCTGAATAGAGAAGTTAGCTGGGAAACATTTCCAGAGTGTTCTGCCCAGACACATCATTTCCCATTGATTTTGCATTTTTCAAACATCTCTCTCCAGTCACAAAGTCTTTCCAGTTGTGGCCTTCAACATTGATGCTCAGATCCTGAATGTGTGAACTGTTTCTTTACCAAGCATCAGAGCTTGGGTGAGGAACTACAATTTAGTGAAAGCAGATGCCATTTTTCACTGCTACACAACCTTACGTTACCTCAGCCTTCTTGCACTCAACAAGTGAAAAAATGATGATGTGCAGGCCTAGAACAACCATATCTGTAGCTGTCTGAAAAACCTAATGAGCATTTTCCAGTCCTCACCTAAATATGGATGCTAACTGACAAATATTTTGCTTCCCAGAGAGTGACAACCAAAGACTAGGAACTATATATAAGTGGCTCTTCCCTTGAACAGACGTTGTTTTACTAACCTTCTTGTTTGGCAGCAAAATTTGGTGCCCCAAATAAATCTCAAGTTCTTCATATCTGTGTCCACTATAATATACTACTACCATCAGCGGATTAACCATTCCAAGCAAAACTATGTTTCCAAGCTAAAAGCAGCATGGGATACTGAAGATGGCCACATTGTGTAGCTGTCATTGCTAATACTGATGTGACTTACAAAACAGCAGCTGTGGAAGATGGGGACAGCTACATTACAGGAAAGATGCTGTTTCATTGACATCTTCCTTTTGTTCTTACCTTGAACAAAGTTTCTGTGGGATCACTGCCATTCAATTCCCCATGCCAGCTGCCTAGATTAGAATATAAATGTTCTTAAATGAGAAAATTTTCAGCCTTTCCCATAACCTTCCCTTTCCTGTAATCTCATTTTTAAGCTGACTTATTTTTATGCCTTCCAGCACTTCTAAGAATCAATTCTTTTTTGTTCAACAGAAGGTAAAATCATGTACTGTACTTAATGATTGCTTTTGATCTGCCGCAATGGAGGACAATCTAGAATAAGAGATTAGCTATTTTGTTTGGGAACAAAACCTAAACATGGTCTGTTGACAACAGGGCAATGCCTGGCACAAAGGGAAGGGAATCCCTTTATAAGAGCCTCAGAAGTAGTTAGGAATGTGACTGTGAAACAAGGCAAGCTTCCTATGGTGGGAAAAATTCACAAGATAATGAAGAGCTTTAGATCTGTATCAAATGAATACAGTAATGATGTGAAAAGAAGAAAGTTTATACTTTAGAATGCTATTTACAATTTTGGACTAACATAACAGAAAGCCATTCGGTGAGGAAGGGCTCACTGAACTCACCATTCAGCCTCTTAAATCCCTCTCTATATGAATTGCACTATAATTAATTCAAGTAAAGGTTATTGAGACTGGAACACCAATGCACACATATGCGTGGGAATTTTTTTTGCTTACAAATCAAATCTTTTTCTTGCTGACAGCCTCCAGAGCTTGACGTTATTGGCTGGAAGCAAGTGTAGAATTTGCCTGATAATCATGCTGGAATCAAATTTGCGCTCATGCAGTCTACAGCTGTAAAGCTGCTTGGTTGTTTTGAAAATGGCATAGTCTAGCTGTGTATCTTATATAGACAATAGTAGGAGAAAACTCCCCAAATTACAGAATAGCCATATGAAAAGAGAAGCTATTAGATTAAATTCTGTCTTTGGACACCTACACAAATGTTTTTACCAAAACACAAAGTCTTTTAGTAGCTGTGTTTAGCTATGGATTTGTTTAATCGTGCTTGCTTGCATCGTACAGTAAGACTAAGAAGGCTTTTCAGTTTCAGAAATGTTCTTAATCTGCTTATAAATTTGACTTTATACCACAGGCCCAAAGTATTTAAGCATGTGAATGTTTCTATTAAATAATCTCCTGAAAAGTGTCCAAATGCTTGCTGCAGATTTGATGTCTAAGACCGGGAATTAGGTTAACTGCTTAGGAGCCTTAGAAACCAATTAACTACTCTTTATAGCGATACATCAGAAATTTCTAATAACTCTACACACTGAAATTCAGAGATGATAACTTAGATTTTCATCTAGATCTGGTCTCAGATATGAATGTAAATGAGAGTGGTTTCCTTTTCAGCAGCTGGCATTGTGGATATGACATTGGGAGAGGATAGGACTCTTAAATTTGAAACATGATGGATAGACATAAAAATATAGAAGTAATTAATTTTCATTTTTGTAGAAGGTTTGCTTGCTCTAGAATTACTCAGTGTTCAAAGCACTGTGGAAATAATGAGAAGTGAACTTTGCAGCAGTGCTCACTTCTTTGTGGGGAGAAAATGTTCTTGTTGTCTTGCCAAAAAAGTGAATAGTTTCCTTTGAATGTAGTTTAAACAATATTTGAAAGTGTGAACATCTGTGAACTGGTGCTGCAAAAAATGTGTATTTTCTTACTAGCTGCTGTAATTGAACTTACAGGCAAAACATCCCTATTCTTCCCCATCAGGATTGCGTTTGGTGTAGTAGTAGCTATAAGTAGCCCCTCTCTCTGCTGCTATCTTGTATTTATTTAAATTTCAGAAGCATCTATGGATCCTAGGTAACATATGGTCATTAGCTTAAATGTAAAGGCATTAAACTAAGGGACAGTTAAAGGCCTATACTGTCTGGAATTACCGTCTTAAGCTGTGAAGCAACAATGGGACAAGATGAAGCACAAATAAACAGAAAATTTGGTAGTTTGCTCTCAGCCTTCCCTGTCACTTTACTATGGAAAAAATCACTTTTTATTTGGTTTTGTTCGAAAGATTCCCGATTGATTTTGCTTGGATAATGACCTCAAGTTCTTTTCTGTCTTATAGCGTGTAATGTCTGGTATCTGAATTCGGTGGAGATGGAGTCCCTCACGGGCTACCAGGCAGTGCAGAAAGCCTTGAGCCTGACGCTAATGCAAGATCCTTCACCCATCTCAACCGTGGTCCATTTCAAGGTGTCTGCACAGGGAATCACACTGACAGATAATCAAAGAAAGTAAGCAAAAGAGGGATGGGAAGAGAGTATCTGGCCTTCACTCAGGCAAATATCGCTTGCTGTTGAGTTATTTTTCCTAGTTATATTTTGCTGTCTCTGTCTCAGAGAGTATCCAATAGGATTGTCCAAACAGTGATAATGTCTGGTCCCTCTTTCAGGTTACGGACCATCTGCAGTGCTGGAGGATGAATATTTAAGCTATGGACATTTCTTCCACATGACAGTTTCTGTCTCTGGAAAGTCACTTTGCCATAGCATTTTTTTTCATTGTTGTTATTTCTTAGAAAAAAGAGAACGTAATTCTAGCGGCTTTGCCAACATTTGGTATTCAGCCTGTTTACTGAAATAATTCATCTTCACTGTAGCTGTTATCAATATATCACTGATATACATCCAGTATACTGCTATGTATATGTATATGCTAAATACTGCTATGGGTAGTCCAGTGCCTGTAAACTACTATGATAAAAAATTAATTTAAAATTACTTCATAGTGAATACTCTTAAGGCTGCTGCAAACTCCTTAGATTTGAAAACTGTGCGTTACAAAGGAGGGATGACAGGAACTCATTGTAGAGAGTTCCTTTCTACAGACTTCCTAGTTTCAGGGAACCTGCAAACGTTTGTAACAAAGTTAAATCATATTTTCCAGGAGTGCTTACGGTCAGAAACTTAATATAACTCAATTTTTCACAACTTCCAAGAAGTTTAATTTCGTGCTAGCATTGTAGCTAAGTGGCCAGTTTTTAGAAAGGTGCGTTTGATGCTTCTAGCTTTGTTCCTTAGCTTGAGAATTAGCTGTCCTGCATCCAAAACCTTAATGTTACTATACTAAATACTGATTTATTTGGTTGAGGCAAATCATATGGTTTTTGAAGTGTCACTCAGAGATGGCAAAAGAATATATATTGTCATTATTAAATTTAGAAATACATTTAGTGTTAAAATTTTAAGCATCTTAAGTATACCTGAAACTTATATTATTTTCTCTTATCCAGGCTCTTTTTCCGGCGACATTATCCTGTCAACACTGTTATTTTCTGTGCCTTGGATCCACAGGACAGAAAGTAAGGCAGACAAGCACTATTTCTAATATGTTCTTTGTATTGTTGAACTAAAAAACCCTAATGTATGTGTCCTTTTTATTTCTCCATTCCTTACTGTTTTTCATCTGCTTTCTTGTGGACAACAAGATGGATGAAAGATGGCCTTTCTGCAAAGTAAGTTGACACATGTTCCAGTCATTTTAACTGAATGTTTAAGAGTATCATTACAGTGATTAGCTTGTTAGTCTTCTAAATTATGAGCTGCTCTCTTTGTCAGAGGTATAGAAGAAATAGCTGTTCAGAAGTAAAAGTGTCTCTTCCCACTGTAATTACACTTGCTGATTTACTTCATCTGCACCTCTGCAAGTCAGGGCCTAATTCTGTAATGGTAAGATATCTGGGACCAGAGTTAGTGTGGTTTATTTGGATCAGAGATCTGTGATTTTACCTAAAGTTTCAGAAATGAAAACAGAACCATTTGCCACTCAGTTTTATGCTCTACTTGTGAAATGGTGCTAGCAGAAGCTTTGGATAGATTTATTCTTCTCATTTGCACTAATAGCTTTATATATATATATATATATATATATATATGTATGTATGTATGTATGTATAAAAATCCCATATTTAGCACACAGGATAAAATTCTTAGTGATACTAGTGTCTGGCATAATTTATAATTACCAGCGGATTCCGAATACTTTCTGTTGAAGACCAACATCATTGTTCTTCTGTTACTGGGGGGAAAAAAAAAAGAAAGAAAAGAAAAAAAAAGTGAACGGAAATAAGTACTCTCTGTGTGTTCAGGGTTATGCTGATCTTTGAAAAGGAAGAGAAACCGATCTCAGGTGCTTCATCCACTGAGATGTATTGCCTTCAAAATCTATTTTTGAGTACCCCCGCCCTTCATGTCCGCCACCCCCAGCCCCACAACATTGCCAAGGCAGCTAAGAGCAGTACTGAATCAGATTAAGGATCTGCTCAGGTCAGTAGTACTTCTCTTGACAGAGAGCAGTACAAGATGCTTGTAGAAGGAACCAAAGAAACAGGACAGTATTATCCTTGCCTGGATGGTGACTGTCCTTAGCCTTTCAGGGCATTCCTGAGCTGGCTGTCACATTAGTACCACTGCATTTGGTAGCCACACAGGACCTTCTCCTCTGCAAGAGACAAAGCATAATCTGAACCCTTTTGAGCTTTGTGCTTTTCTTTGCCTCAATATCCTTTCTCATTTATGAAAGAAGGCAATGTTTGTGTCTCAATTCTCTAATGTTCTGTGTTTTTTGCCCTTGCAGAGTTTTTGGATTTGTTGCCAGGAAGCAAGGCAGTGCCACAGACAACGTGTGCCACCTATTTGCAGAGCATGACCCGGAGCAACCTGCCAGTGCCATTGTGAACTTTGTATCAAAGGTCATGATTGGATCCCAGAAGAAGATCTGATGCCTTTCCAGCCTCGACTCAGAGCTCTTCATTGACTTCAAGGAAAGCAGTGTGAGAGGCAGAAAGATTATTTGGCAGCGTAGTCTGAACCTCGTCATTCCCAATAAGGAAAGCAGAGGACAGTCTGTCTGCATTAAGTTTGGAAAGTACAGTCTATTCTTTGAAGATGCCTCTGACTGATCGAAGCGTTATCTCTTTCTTTTTATATCAAAAGACAAAGCAAAAGAAGTTGGGTGCCACCTAAACCCACGTAGCCCGTACCTGAATGAAGCATAAACAGAAAAACTTCTCCCCTGAGGGGTTTCTAATATATTTTCACATGCTGTTTCTCATCATTTATTGCAACAGAAATGTTCACCCACTTACTAGGCTGTGCTACTCTTGTGCAGAAAATGTTTCTTAAACCACCACAAAGACACTTGCCATAATTGCATCAATGGTAGCTATAGGCCTTGCAAGCATATGCTCTTAAGAGAAAGGAGGTCTGAGGAGGGCTATTTGCTCTTCCCTTCATCTTTATGTGATCAGTGGTGGGAATTGAACAGAGAAGGGGAAGATGTATGTGAAGAAAAGGTTTGTGCAAGTTGATTTCTGTTAAGAAAGGAACAGCAACGTGGACTATTCAGGGAGATTATATTTAGTGTAAAGAAAGCTGAGCAGTTTTAGCTTGAATAACTTTAAATAGGGGAGAGGTGGCAGACCAAAAATGGTTGTGTGGAAATGTATTCCGTAATTCTTTTTGTATTATTATTTTTTATACAAAGAACTAAGCAGGGAAGATGCTGTATTTTAATAATCGCAGGATAAAAATGAGGGAAAAGCAAAGAGGAAAATTTTATAATTTATATATTTTTGCCTATGCCAGATTATTTATAGTAGATCTCAGATCTTGGTATATCATATGGATATTCTTTTACTAGGCCACTGTTGAGCTTTGCCTTTTTAGCACTATTTTACATAAGTAAAAGCGTGTTACATGTGCCTTGCTTTAGAGAATAGAGTTTCATATTTTGACTTTTGTCTTACAGTGATGAGCTGCTTCCCATCTACTGTCTCTTTGCAATAATGCTTTGGCTGTAATGTTTGTTCCCCTATCTAATAACTACATACATAAGTGGGTTCTTTTTGGCCCCCTTTTCATTGGAGTTTTGGGGATTTTTGGCTTTTTTCATCTGTAGGGACTGTTTTCATGTTTATAGTTGTTTTTAATAATTCCTTGAGTCAGGAGATCCAAAAGGGAATGGAATTTATTTTGTTACTCTATCCCATTTCTTGAAAGCATTTGTGTCATGATTTGTACAGCTGTCATGCCTGTACGAATCTCTCTTTATAAGCACATCTGTATTTTAAATGCATAACTGTTAGCTTTACAGCAATTATATATTACAGAAAATGTAATGTCCTTCATAAAGGACAGCCATCTGAGGTCTACTGTTATAATTCCTTTCACTCCAGAAAGAGCAGCCCTAGACCCCATATCAGAACAGAGGGTAATAAAACAACTGCAGTGGGACAGTGCTGAGAAGTTTCATTGCCTCGATTTCTTTGATGTGTGGGTGTCACCATTACAATAATAACCAGAGCAATAAGATGACATGCTGAATGCTGCATGTTAGGTGCATGAAGCACTGGATTAACTAGTAATTATTAGATTTGGAGAGCTGAAAACTCCCTTCAATCTCTTCTACTAAATAATGGTTGAAAAGGATGGAAAACTGATTGGGTATAAAATAAAAATGTTCCACCCATCTAAACTGTATTTGTCCTGTAGAGGTGATGATCTGGTTTTTATTAACAGCTGTTTTCTTTCTTTTCCTAAAGTGTTAGAACCATGGAAACCTTATTCAGTGACCATGGCCAAAAATGTTACCAAATGGTTTGTATAATGATGAATTTTGTGTAAATAACTTTTTACTTTTTAAGGGAAAGGGAGGGGGGAAGAGTGAGAGAAGAAAGATTTGAAGTATAATGTCTGTGGATGAGGAAGTGGCTTAGTGGTCAAAGTGGGCATTGGATGTATATAGAAGGGTTAAGTAATCCAAAGCATCGTAGCTACCGTTGAAGCAACAAGGGCAAGTGCCTCTGATTTGTACCAAATACTTGTATTCTTCTGACACAGAGGTATATTACTTAAACAGTGTTTGTATACCATCCAAAAGAGAATGCAGGTCTTATTTTTGGCAACTCTGATTCTTTTGAAATGTGAGAATGGGTTTCCTTAGTAGGACTTCGTGTATTTTTTAAATAGTCTTTTGATGCACCAGAAACCCTGTTGCCTGATCTAGTTGGCCAGTTGGAGCCCAGTGAATTTCTTCAGCTGACGTCTCAACTAGAGTCAAGTCAGATTTTCTAGGAGAAAAATCATGTGTAATAAAACTGACATGTTATCAGGAGGGTTTTTGTTTATACCTTTTCTGCTCGTGAAGGTGATACTTGTGTGTTATTAAACACCAAGTATTGGCCTGTGGGCTGAAACTAGTGTCATTTTTTCCTTTTATTGTCATTTCCATTTGGGGCCGTATTTTGTATTCCTTGTGTGTTGTCCAGGCCTGCTGAATTCAGGAACACAAGGAATTCAAGGCTAACACTCCTGCTGGTGTTTCCTGGGAGTTTAGCGCTCATTGCTAAGTGGGAAAGAAAAAATTGCCCTATTTCTGAGGGACCTTTTCTATTATGCATTCCTTTGGATGGTATATTACCACACACTTTTGCTTTTTAATGAATTGAAAAATGCACAAAGCAAAATAGTTCAGTAAGTACCGTTGTGTAGTGTACGTAGAAAGGCATTCACAGAACTTACGTTCATGGCAAATACATGACTAAATAGTTAATACAGCACTTTCTTTCCAAGGTTTTTGGTAGATGTGTATATGCAGTCTCATACGTAATGCCAGCAAGTTGACACATATATTTAGCCAAGCTCCTATTAACCTGCTTGTTAAATGTACTACTATAATCTTACAGTGTTAAACTACAAAAATGCTAAAAGCCATGTTTTTAATTAAATGGTTCCCGTGTATCCAACAGTATCATTAAAATTTGAATGTTTCCTTCTTGGATTTACCTATTAGTGAAAATTTTTGGCTTTTTCTTCAAACTGTAAAGAAGCAACAAAAGGTCTCCAGTATGTAAATGAATGTTCTATAAATTCTTTGTATAGTCATTTTCTCCACTCTTCCAATATTGCCTCTATTCAGATTATAATAAAACTATGAATGTGAAATCTCACCAGAGAGCATTACAGGGCAGTCTGTTCTGATGCATGCAACACGTTAGTGAGGGGCATCTGTTTGGTGAAGCAAAAGTAGGTCGAGTAGTGGAGCAGCGTTCTGGTTTGGTTTTTTTTTTTTTTTTTTTTTTTTTTTTTTTTTTTTTTTTTAAGATTTCTTTCCAGAGGTTGACTACACAGACATTTATTTGTGTGCTTTAGCTGTCCACGTTTAGTTAAAAGCATGCGACTTTCATGATTTATTTGCAAACAGAGTGGCATAAAAGTGCCTTTTGCCTGCCTTGCCTATTTCAGTATAGGAAGAGCTGACACGTGATGTCACCTTCAGAGATATTTGTACCAGCTTCACTGTGTCTCTGCGGTGGTGACACTGGAAAAACTTCCACAAGAGTGTGAAGGAGGCAAGAAACCTAACCCCAAACTGCAGTAGCTCTCGTAGTACAAAATCTGTGCGTCAGCCGCCCATTAAAGGTTGAATTACATACGTGTTTTGCAGGGATAATTTCTGAGACTGATAAAGTACTGGTATGCCGTGCTAACGCCCTTTCTCTAGGCGTGGGCCAGGTGAAATTCCCCGTCCGGTGCGGCTGAGCGCCCGTGGTCCGTGCAGACCGCTGTGCGTGCGCCCTGTGCGCGGGCGTAGCGGATTGGAGAAACAGCCGCAGAACGTACGGATCTTTATCGGAATTGCTTGCGGTGCGACGCGGACGGCGAGGGCGTAACCGTAACGTGGGTCTTCTGAGTGCACGCTGCGCTGCTGTTTCTTACTTCTTTTGGAAGGCTGCTGCAGGATCTCCGTCCTGCAGTGGATGAAAATCTTCTTTCGGTATTCAGCCGAAATGTATTCACAGCTAGTTCATGTTCAGTTGTTCTTACGGCAGCATTATGTTAGCATAAATAACTGTTCTTTCTCCCTCGAGTATTTATAGCAAGAGATCAGACCCCCGCCATGTATCTCTCGCTCTTTCTTTGGCAAAGCTACACAAGCCAGTGCTCAGCCTTTACATTTTTGTCTTTGAAAGGGTGCAGAAGCCTGCACCCTGTTCTTTCATCTTTAACTAATTAAATAATTTACTTGGGAGACACTGAAGTGAACGGCCAGGTTCTTTAAAAGGAGTGCAAGCTGCTGTTCCGTGATTTTTAAATATTTATATTAGAAAACTCCTGAACAAACAAACAAAACCTGGGCCCACCAGATCGGCAGAGTGAACCCCTCCTCTGCTGCCGCCGTTGACGCCTCCTGCCAGGGTTGCAATAGCAGGAATGACCCCAGCAGCGTGCTCAGAGGAAATGATGAGGCTTGATGTGAAACAAATAGCTAGAGATATTCTCAAAAAATAAATCGGAAACAGGAAGTTTGCAGGAGCCTTAGCAGTTCTGCCAGACTACAAGAGGGCAAAGGGGAGCTATAATGGAATTTAAGGGTCTTGCTGAATAATTTTGCAGTACACGTTGCCACTGTGAGGCATATCGAGTTAGTACCAGGCCCTTTCTTTGAAGGCATCTAGTGTCTTAACTTACTGCATAAAGCACAAATGTTTGTCCTTGTTTTCACACCTTAAAGATTCTTTCCTCGGTACGTGATGTTGGCAATACGGTATGGAAACTGTTCCCAGCTGCAAGCAACTGCTTGTGCCTTCCCTGTAATCCAATTCGTCTGAAAAAATAGATTCACCTCAGATTTCTGCATCGTCTTTGAAAAACTAAGTCTTTTCTGTAAATCATTAAAGTGCATTTTCATCGTTGTTAGAAGCTTCTTACATCTTAGGTAAACATGGATAAACAGTTGTTTAAAAAGTCCTTGAAAGAACAAAATTAGCTTTTTACATCACAAGTTTTTTTTTTTTTTTTTTTTTTTTTTTTTTTTTTTTCCTGACAACAGGTACATATTGTCCCCCAATTATTATTTTTTATCTGTGGCTATTCATATCCTACCTAATTAAGTCTGAGGTATGGGCTTCCTCCTGCTGCCACCTGTTACCTGCAAGTTGTGATCTGTTCATAATGCAGATGGTAGGTGTGAAAGAAGCTGCAGGAAAAACAAATTTTTGGAAGGAATGCAGCATGGATGGAGAAATGAAAGGTAGGATGGAGCTGATCCAGCAAATTTGCATGATTATGTTTACAGCAATGGAATAATCCAGCTATAAAAATAAACAGAAGTGTCTTGATTTGTATACTGAAATGGCAGTTCCCAGCCTTTGCATCTGCAAGCTGATGTGAAACTCCTGCTGAAGTGGATGATAGCTCTTTGTGTCCAGGGTATACAAGCGGTGAGAGCTGGCTCTAAGAGCTCAGCTGGAGTTTTCCCAGCATCCCAAACCTGTAAGTTCTTCTTGCATGGGATAATAGTTAATATGACTGAGGGCTGTGGCAAACCTTTGGCCGTATTCTCGCATACAACCAGCTTTTACTCCAAGTGACAAAGAAGGACAACCCCTCTTTCTCCCCCCAAAGTAACTGCAACATGAAATCCTTGTCCCCATGGTCTGGTGGAGCTCTCAAACAACCATAAAGAGACACCTCTTTAGCCTCTTCTCATAGGAAGTATCACGCTTTAGAAATAGCAGTTAGAAATTCTTGAAAGATTTTAAGAGTAATCCAAGCTCAAGATGTGTCTGGCTCTTTCCTCAAAAGGCAATTGCCTAAAAAATCCCCAAAGGTGGTATTGAGAATGTAGCAACAGGTCAGCAGTATGCAGTACACACACGATTAAGACTTGTATATGTGCCTTTGTCCGTGTCAAGTATGTATTTGATCTCGTACTGTCTAGTGAACTGGAAAACATCCGGATTTGACAGTTTGGTTTTGTTTGTTCTGCACCGTTTCTTAGACTCTCCCTTATCTCCCAGAAGAAGTGGGACAAACATTGTGGTTTATATCTCTGCAGTTGGTAGCAGTTTATCCGCGTTTCATGGTAACTTAGGAATCCCGTGCCTCGTTTCATTCAAATACCTTGTTGATGATCTCAGAATTTTGCCTGTCATTACCCGTCTGATAAATTTGTTAGACTTGGGATCTCTTTTATGTTCAGGCCTGGACCTGAATCTAGTTTGCTCAGTGACATGCAGCCTGTGTATTTGTTTTTCTGGGTGCATTCTCCGTGAGGTTATGCAAATGCTTAGGTGTTTTCAGACTTAAACGATTTGTTGTTAAGATGCAGTAGATAACATTTCTAGAAAGCAATGGAGAGAAAGAAGATCCTATAGGATTTTAAAATGACTGGAATCACTGTTTTCTTGGGGAAGATGATTGATGACATCTAAAACTCTAGATTGCTGCTTGCAAAATCCAATCTCAAATTCATCTCTAAAGCTAAACATGCCAAATGCACTTGGCTGAACCCTTGAGCACGGGGCTGGCAAACATTAGTGCCTGCTTAATTTATGATTTGTTCCATTGATTTTTGAGTTGCAGTAAAGTCTTGAGTTACAGGCCTTTGCAAAATCAGGACCTTGGCCTATCTTTGCTTGTTACTTGTATGTGAAATAATAATAGCTGAGACTGACTTGGTGTCTCTGGAGCTGAGGTGCTTGAATACATATTTGTACACATTTGGAAGGTTCCAGAGCTGTTTAAAAGTCGTGATTTTAACCAGTTTTTAACCAGTGGTGGTTTTAAAACACTCTAACTTCATATATTCGGAGTAAATTCATGAATGTGTGTGTATGCATGCTACTTTGGCCCAAGAATAAGATAAATATTTGCCTTAATTACTTTCTGAAAAATTCAGCTTTCCCATTATTTCCAGGCTATGTTCCAGAAAAAGATGGATTCACCATTTTGCCCTCTCTGAGGTCTATCAGGATTTTCTGGCAGCTGGAGCTGGCAGGTGAGAGTTGTGCTGCAGGGGACACCAGGCACGAGCACATGAGCTCCCTGTCCCATTTCTGGAGGACACAAAACCAGAGGCTGTTTCGTGCCAATACTGGAAAAGGAGGAGGGATGAGGGGCTTGGCCTTCCTGCCATATTCCTGGAAGCTGGAAAGATAAAGGTGGTAGCCCAGATCACTAATGCTACATTGAGTCCGTGGTCATCACATCTTCCTGATTGTGTGTCGGGGTGCCCTGGCCAAGAGCCTCCGCAGGCAGAGGCTGCTGAAAGGGAGGAGCCTGAGCACCACGAAAGGCTCAAAGCTCCTGCTGGTCTCCAGGAGGCACATGGCGATGAGGTACTGCTCAGCAAGGGAAGCCGTGGAGAAGCATTTGGGTTTGGGCATAGGAAAGGAGGAGGCAAGAGAACTATGCATGGGGTTTGCAGAAAGTGGGTTACGGTGAAAAGGGAGAATATATGAGGTTTTCATTTTTTGATATTGTAAACATCAGTTCTTATTTCTGCTCTCAGAAAAGTGTGGCTTCAGATTAGAGTTTGCCCTATGTTTAGTTCAACACAACAGTAATACAGAAAAAAGCTGAAAATACACTTAAGATACAGTAGAAGATTTAGATATAAACAGGACATTTGAGGAAAAGATAAAAGACTTGCATGGTTGACAAGAATTGCTGACCTTGAAAACTGAAAAATAATGAAGCCTCAAGAATTCAGCAGATTTTCCTAAAAGTCGCTCTGAGTTGGGAAATGTATTTGTCTTGTAAAAATAAAAGCTGATTCTCATGTAATTTGGCAATCCAGGGCCTTTATGTCAACGCAAGCCCAAGCACTGTGAGACCTTTGATAACTTTGATAACTTTGTGAGAGTCCAGTAGCATTGTTTATGAGGCTATTTATGGGATACCTACAGCATATACTGGAACTCGGGCTTGCATTTCCGCTTCACATTGCTGTAAACTCTGCCCTAGCCCTGGGTGTGCCTGGAGAGTGTCAGGGAACAACCCTGATCTGGAAACTGTCCCGCGGGGCACTGCTGATGGGAATGAGCATTGCTTTTCTACTTGCTCTTGGGTCAGATAATTGCAGTTTTTAAAAAATCAGTAGCAGAAGTGCCAACTTTTTGCCTTTCTCTTCTCTTCTCTTCTCTTCTCTTCTCTTCTCTTCTCTTCTCTTCTCTTCTCTTCTCTTCTCTTCTCTTCTCTTCTCTTCTCTTCTCTTCTCTTCTCTTCTCTTCTCTTCTCTTCTCTTCTCTTCTCTTCTCTTCTCTTCTCTTCTCTTCTCTTCTCTTCTCTTCTCTTCTCTTCTCTTCTCTTCTCTTCTCTTCTCTTCTCTTCTCTTCTCTTCTCTTCCTCAGTTGCCTCCTCCTGACCTGACCTATTACTATGTGCCCCCATGGCCTGGGCTCCTCGCAGGAAGGGCGGTGGGATGAGCACGAGGGCTGTGGAGACAGCTGTGAGCTGCAGCCAGCAGGCTTTTTGTAACATAGAATCGCAGCTTCAGAAGAAGTGTAGTTAGGAGTAGGAATAGTACTAGTTAAGGGAAGAAACTAGAAAATCTCCTCTATTAAGAAGAGCCAGGAGTTTTGTGACAACTTATAAAGGCAGCAGAGTACAGTTTATTAAGCAGTTACAGAGTTTGGGTGACAAACTTAATTCAGAAATTACTGAATGAACTAAATCCAATGGTTTATTGATGGTGAGTTCAAGAGATTTTCAGGTTCTGTTATCTGTCTTTTCAGCTAATAGCTAATTCTTTACATGCATGGAATGTGCAAATAAGAAAGGGGAAAATGGCTGGAATTTGCCTTATCAGAATTAAATTAAGTATTGCCTAACGGTTCCTTGCAACCCTATTAGTGTGGCTAGGACTCTGAAGAATTTGATTGGCCTCAAACCTCATATTTTTACTTTTTTTTTTAAGAAGTAAAAATATTCTCTTTCACAGCATTTCATGTGATGACAGGCAGAACTTCTTTTTTCCCTCCACTTTCCCAAACAGAAAAAGACAGCGCTCTCCAGGCATAAACAGTTTTCCAGTTCTCTCTGAATGTCCCTGCAGGCAAAGACCCAAAGGATGAACTTTCCTTCCATCTACTGGTGAATCTATAGTATAGCAATTAGCTATTTATCGAGCAACTTATCTGTACTAAAGCCCAGGCGGGTGCCTATTACGAGGGGTTTGTGTTTACATATTTCATCAGGTAAATATGATGCATAGTCATGTCCATACAGCTATTCACCTCCTTCTTCAGCAGGTGATGTAATAAGACCTTACCAGTTGTACGTAGCTGTGTATCTTAATGGTTGAATACTGAAGAATTATTTTGTTAAAACAAATATTTTTTTAAAAAAGAAGCTGAAATCTTTCTGAATAGTATCATTTAAAGATTGCACAGCTCTATAATCATGAAGGCTGGAAATATGAGATAAAAAATAAAATTAGACCAGTCCTTCAGAAATACCTGACTCTAGGAGCTGGGTTTTTAAGCGAAATAGTAACTAATTCTAAACCTGGTTCATGTTAAGATCTATTAATGGACTGGCAACTCTGGAGTTTCTAATTCAGTGCTTTGGTGTACAGAGACAGAATAGCAGATAACAACCATTAATTGCTTTGCTGAATCAGTTCCTGAACTGGATAACATTTTTTAAAAAATCAACTGACTTATCAGTAATAATTTCCAGTGACAAACACACATCCCATGGGATGTATTTAGAAACACACAGGCAATTAAGTATAGCAGACATATCAATGCAAAACGTAATACCTTGGATAGTGTAATATAGTGTCACTTATACTCTTGCTTGCACGTACGTCAGCTTGCGTTTGAGGTGTCCGCATGACCTCGTGCAATACTGCTTTCTTATGCTTGGGTCGGTCGCTGGTGCTGGAAGGGCACCGGATCCTCGTCCCTCGATGGGCACACTGACGGAGCAGATGCGCGCTTAGCAAATGGCCTCAGTGGCACGGGCCACCTGGTGCGCCAGTTCCAAGGTCACAGGCGAAGTCTCTCTTCCTTCTCCTATCCTAAGAGGCCTGAGATAACTAGCAGCAGCAGTTTGGATGCTGCATGTGAATGGGAGGTGGCAGGTTCTGCTCCTCAGCGCCCTTTGCCAAGTCTCATTGGCATTAAGAAAACAGAAAAATTACTTTTGAATGATGCTCAGTTTGGGAAACCTGCAAAAAATTGGTGCTTTGGGGTTTTTCTAGAAACAAAAGAGGCTCTTAAGAGCTGCAATTCATGTTTGTGTCTGCAGATCATTTGTGGTACTACGCAAGCCCAGAGATGAGGCCTTCAGCATTGTTACAGCAGTGGATGCTGCAGAGTCCCTCAGCACTCAGGGAAGCGAGATAGCAGTGCCTGAGGCTTTGCTAAGGCATAGCTGCTGCTTTTGTTCGTTCTTCTTTTTTTTTCCCCTTGTTCCTATATAGAAAAGGTGTAAAACTGTGTAAAGCAAAAGTCCTCTGCCTATATGAAGCATCTTACTTGGTGTTTCCTATGCAGGAGGATTATACTGGCCTAAGCAAAGATGTGAGCTTAAAAGCTGTAGTAGTCCTGGAGGTATCTCCTCTAGGATGCTCTTATGGTGGAGCAAGAAAGCTGACACATATATAAATGGGGAAACTGACTGCTTTTATTTACGACAAGCAATGTTTCTTTAAGGTGGCAGAGCACAGCTCACCTTTTAACTCTTTTTATATAGCTGTTTTTTTCCTTTTGATTAGGATTTAGCCTCTCTGAGCAGAACTTCTGCTTGTAGAGGGGTGTATTAACGGGGGCTGGAGTTGTGGAAGCCGTGCGTAATGCTGCAGGCGAAACGGAGATACAGGCATTCAGCCTGGAGAGACCAGTGGGCTGCTGAGGGGAAAAGCAAGGCAGCTGTCACCTACCAGCGACTTCTCACTGGTGGATGTGGGGGCTGCTGAGCGTGGGGAAAAGTTTGGTGGCATTTAATTAGCTTTGTCAGGAGAGCTTAAGCCCTTTTGCTTAGCTTGTGTTTAGAGTTTAAATTTCCTTATGTAATCGAAATGATAACTGGAGACTTCTACAGTCAGACGTGTAGTTCGTGGGCTGAATGAAGTATTATTATTATTATTGTATTCTATTTTTGAATATACTGAGATCAAGAGAAATGAAAACCTGGAAAAGTTAAGGAATCCAGTCTTGCAAGGTGATGGGAAAGCCAAAACCAGCCCTTATCTCTAGAGCCCTCAACAGTCCCAGTGACGGTCAGATCACTCCAGTGCCCAGCTGTGTCCCCTCTCGCCTTTGAAGGCCTGGTAGAAGGGAAAGGTTGGCTGCTGGAGGGTCCCATGAGCACTGTTACTATCACTTTTCCCTTATGGAATTCTTTTTCTCCCAACATCATTGAAAAAAAGAAAAGACATTATCAAAATTTGGTTGCTGGGGCTGCAATGTGCTTCCAAAATATTGCCCAGGTTCGTCAAGTGTTTGCTTAGAGCTTAAAACTTCTGCCCAGCAGATGGCAGGATTGTACAGGGCCTGCGACGTACTTGGGAACCAAAAACTATGTTCGCTTAAAACACATTTTTCTAGGTACTGTGCAGCCAGATAAGATTGCACAGAGTATTACACTGATATATGCATATTCTTTTTGTTTCATAGAAAACTTGAGAAATATGGTTTCTGTTGGTGTCCTTGGAGGAGAAAGTGCTTTTGAACAGCATAATCTCTTTAGTTCTCTTGCAAGAACTTCACCGTCTCCTTTAAGCTGAGTTCTGTCACTTGGTTTCTAAAACAGAGGAAATGTTGGGGGTGGTTTTGGTAGATTTGGCAGTGAATAGAGTCTGAATGGGGGCTAGAAACTTTCTGGCAGGACACTGGGCTCTTGATGCCAGATAGATATGCCCAGCTGTGCCTCTGCTGGCTAGGTTGGTGCTTCTCTTTCAACTCGCTCAGGTCAAACCCAGAGGTTCCCAGAGAGAATAAAAAGAAGGCTTGTGGGGTGATGGATCTTTCCTTCTGTATCATTAACCTCTATCCTAGAACCATCACCTTTCCTTTACCAGAACATCCTGACATATAGGTGGTGGTTTCCTTAAAAGTCTTGGCACAGCATGGCTTGTCTTGGAAAGGACTTTAGAATTATTAAAAAAACTCAGCACCTAATAAATGAGTTTTGAGCAGAGTTTGTGCAAGATATTTTCCTGAAATTCCTCATAACTTTCAGAGAAAGATCATATTTATTGTGCAATTACAGTCAATTATGAACTTGCATATTCCATGTGCTATCCAAATTAAAAAAGTATGATGTTTTTTTCAACACTGTTTGGAGGAATTGCAACTAGAAGGTCCTAAGGCCTGGATGAATTAAGTCAGATTTGCTATGTTAATGATGTGAGTGTTCTCTAGCCGTGTTTTTTGGCTTTGTCTATTAAGGAATTTGTGGTGGGCATTTTTTTGTTGTTGTTTTGTCTTGATTTCATTGCTATGAGAACACCCAGAAGTGATGAAACATGTGAATCCAAGAGGACAAATAGAAGACAAGGCCTTCTCCATGTGTGGAAGCAAACTACATGGATTTTACTAAAAATTCAAGGATTTTTGCAAGTTGTGGCAGAACTCTTTGTGGAAATGAGTCTTAATACAAGTCATTGAAGGGATCGCTAATTCATTAACTTTTCTGGTAAAAGAGTGAGGAAAATGTATTCAGTGTTACAGAATGCAGAAAAGTATATTATAATAGGAATAAGTATCTTACTTTAGGGATGAGATATATTTTTGTCTGCTTCGTGTGCAATTATGACTAGACATATTTACTCCAGCTAGCTTGACAATTTTCAAATATACTTGCAGAGTTTAAGTTGTGACATTGACCTAACACTGTGTTTCTTGACTCTTTTTTTATGTAATAATTTTGTATTAGTATATAGCGTACATATGGAGTGCCTTAGAAGTGATTTGTGGTAAAATAAATGGGAAGCCTCTGTGACACATGCTGCAGAATTAAGAAACTGCAACTGCAGGAGTCTCTCCTGATCCTGCACACAGGCCTTTGTAACGACCTCTTTGAGGTCTCATATATTAGAGTTGTTCATCTCTTTTTACACTTTAAACTGGAAGCTCTGAGTATGCTTTCATACTGCTTCTTGCTTTTATCACTTACCCCCTCTGGTGCATTTACAATACTGGCATCTACAAATGCCAACTATAGAAAATTGTGGGAAATACGAAAAACTGGTATTCACCGAAATCAAAGGCTTGTTAAGTTGGAATGCTGCCTCCTAATATGTACATGGGTTCAACACAGAGTAAACTCTTGATATCATGAACTGCTTAATAGTAAGTTTGGAGTTTACAAATGTATTTGAAAATTTTGTTTGTGGCTAGAATAGTCACCTTCCTTCCCCACTGTGTCCTATATTACAGACTCGTGGTAAGTGGAAAATGCTCTGAGAACAATCTGACGTTTGCCTCACTTTTGTTGCTTTTTTGCAAAAGAAATGGAGAGACTGACTCAGCAGTGAGATCTCCACATTGTAATTGCTGTCATTGACTCCTCTCATCTGTGAAGATGGATTCAGAGTATAAATGCAGATGCATGAGTGGAGCCTTTTCAGCTTTGTCACATGCACCAAAAAAGAAAAAACAAAACAAAACAAACAAAAAACCCACCTACTCTGGCAGAGCAATGTAGCCTAAGCCACATCTGTGCAGTTTTTATGCTTCCTATATGGGAGACGTCCTTAAAATCTATGAATAAAATTCAGGAGGAGAACAGTGTAGTTACTACATAACTTCTCTTCTTGCTGTGGTTTTTATGGAGTTTGTATACAGATATTGCAAGTCCACGATTGAGTACAGAAGACTTTGATAGTCAGATTGATTACTGTCACTTAATTTCCAAGCTTTGAACTGTCCCAGAATTAATCCTGATCAAATCTTATTGCAAGTCTTTCTTAAAAATGTAGACTCTGTCAGAAATTGAAACAAATGTATTATTTAAGGACAGCTGCTGACAATGGTTGTGAAAGGAGTCCATTTTTTGACTCTCTGAAACCTGAAAGGGCCAAACTTGAGGAAAATGTGGTCCATATAACCTTCCTGGTTACAGGAGGGTACTTAAACGATTTTGATTTGGGTTGTGCTTATACAGTGTAAAACAGAGAAAGTCAGTTAGATGTGGGTTCATGTTCATCCAAACACCAGTAGTACAGAAGAGAAGTTGCAATAGGAAAGATTTTATTCTGCTTAGTGAAAATATAGCTGCACGGTACACATGAAAGAAGCTATATTTGGTTGCAGCTGTTCAACAGTGCCTCATAAGTTGAATTCATTTTTTGTAGATTTACACATGTTTTAGGTTAAAATAACTTAGCTTCTATCAATCTTTGTAATAGGCCCTTGTAGATCCACTTCATGGCTACCCTTTCTTGTTCTCCTCTTCTATTAAAGCCATGGAAATGGTTTTAGAGGCTATTTTCCTAATCCTCTCCTGGACTTAAACTTTGTTTTCCTTGTGCTTTACTGAGCTCCCAGTTGGAGTAGAGTTGCTGTTGTTTGCTACATGAACGCCTCATCTGCCAGCAAGCTCCATGTAGCAAGGTCACTTGCTCCTATAGTTACTCACTCGGCCATGCATCGGAGCTGAGCCTTAACATCATGTCATCAGTTACAAGGAGTTAGAAATAGCATTTTGTATAACTTTCTAAATAGTTTAATAAACAATTTGGAAAGACTCTTTGGGCCAAAGCAGTATTACTAGAGGTATTTATGCCAATAAAACCTTATAAAAAGACCACATATGGCTCAAAGCCATAGCCAGTGATCCGGGTGTTTAGATGAGATGTTACAGCTGGTATCCCCACCAGGGAACTTTGGCTGACTTGGATTTGTTCTAGAGCGGAGGTCAGCAAAGTTGAAAACCCGGTTAGCCTAGTCTGCCCGCCTGCAGCCACTCTGCCATTTAACATATAGCTTGACTGGTGCTGGGCTCAACCTTTTCCTCACTACATTTTGCCCCTTTGGGAGAGTTAGACACTTTGCCAGGCACAAGTTTTCTGCAACCGTCCTTGCCCATGCTACTTGCAGTTTGGCCTTACAGAGCAGAAAAGGAAATTTACCTACTCATCGCCAGCTTTGGTAATGCTCGTGCTCTTTTATTTATTTTTTTATGAGAATGAAATGTGCAAATCTAGTACTTGCTGTAGTTAGTGAATCTAAAGATTTTCAACGGTCCTGTGCCCTTGCTTTTTCTTCCAGAAGAAGCATGGGCACAAGTGTTAGGACCCCCAAAGGTTATTTGGCAAGCTGCCACCTTAGAGGTTTTATCCCTTTTCATTTAGATATTTCTCGCAGAAGTGCATCTAATTGCTACTTGAATAGCCCCGTTGTTTAACCCCCGGCAAACTTGCCGGGTGGTGCTCCGATTACGGCGTTCCTTTGACAACCAGGATGAGCTGCTTCTGATGCTGGAGCTGTTCCAGCCTTCTCCATTCACTGTGGCTGCAGGCGCTTTTTCCAAACCATACTTCCCAGTTAGGAGCATGATGGAAAGACTGCCATTCATTGCAGTGGGCTGTGCATCAGGCGTTGAAGAAGAATCAAAGGGCTTCGGCAACAGATATGTGCATTTGCTGACAAGTTTCAGTGTAAAAGGTTCCTGATTCTTTATAGTGTTACTGAACCTCACTCTTTTGTCCTTTCAGGTACATTAAGCAAGTTCTTTGGTGTAGTCTGCTCATCTATAAAATAGTGTGATACCTATCTATGTCATGAGTTTTTAAGGGGGTCTGTATTTGCAGACTGTTCTGAAGATTAAGAAAACTAATTGGAATGACTTAATAGTTTTTTCTTAAGACCTAAGAAGGTAATCAGATTTCTCACATGGATCTCTTCAAAATTATTAACTAAGTACTCATTTCTGCAGAAGTGTGAGTATTTCCTTGTGAAAGCTTGATATAAAAAAATAAATTACAAGCTGCATCAAGAATCTTGAATTGGTCTCATAGACCAAGATGTAAATATCATTTTTACTAAACTATTTCTCTAAAAATTAATTAAAGCCAAGCGTAGTAGGAATGCAAATCACTTGAAAACAAATTATTTTTGGACAAAAGTTTTGGAAAATGTTAATGGTTTAGGTAAATACTGTTCATTTAGTGAAATTAGCTACAATGCAGCAGCAAAGGAAATGGCAGATAACGTATTTACTTTTCATATTGAGTCTTCACTTATATGTGGCGAACAGAAGATTGTTGTTTCAACCATTAGGCTAAGCTATTTTCTCCAGTGGTACACTGAATTCAATGCAGAAATGAAGTTACAACCTCCAGAGAAAAGTTTCAACTGATCAGTTTTGGACAGGCTGTGAGCACGCAGATAACTAAGTACTCACAGTTGTAGCACACTGTAGGCAGGTCAGTGGAAAGAGCTGCTCAATGTACGGCAGCAATCAGAAATGGCAGTTTGTAAAACAGTGCAATGAAAGAATTATAGAGCATGAAAGCAATTAGGGAGCTGGCTACTCCATCTTGAATAAAAAGAGTTGGAGTCTAATTTTCAAATGGATATAGCACAGATGGAAGAGTTTCAAATAAAAAAGCAATGAAATGATGGTAGACATTAAAATCTGGCCCATATTTTTTTCTTTTACAGGGAGACTATGAGCTGTAGGAGAAGAAAAGCACTAAGCAAGAGCAAGAAGAGTGCTGCCAATAATCACTCATTCAAAAATGATATTGTTGGTAAGGAGTGGTTTTATTTTGTTAAACATTGCACAAGCAACACTTTACCTTTATTTATTTATTTATTTTCTCATTTAATAGCCCTTTCTGCTATGGTATAGAAAAACAAAGTACTTAGTGGACTCATGCAAACATGCAATGTTTAAATGATAATATTGCTCAATTATACAATTGCGAAGCATATCAGCTTTCGTCCTTCAATATAAACTGGGTCACTGTGTCTATGACAATTATTAGTATTATTTTAAGATGTTTTTTTATTTTGTGCAACTGAACCGGACTCGCTAATTGTCTTTAGACAAAAGGTACATGGTACCTAGCTTCTTAAAATTAATTCAGTTGCTTCCTCTCTTTTGCTCAGAAATACTGTTTCCTATCAGATAAGTGATAGTTCTGTGTAAATGTGCTTTGCATTGAGGTAAGAACACTGAATATGAGAGGCCAAATCTTTAGCTGGTATTAATCAAACTATTAATTGGGTCAAATACTCAGCTGAGTATAAACTGGCTGAGCTTCCCTGAAGCTCTGCCAATATACAGAAGATTTGGCCTGGAACATCTGATAGAGCTAAAGTAATGCTGGATGCATTCTTCAAAAGATGCCCTTCCCCAAAGATTAGGTGAATTGCATGAGACACCATAACAGATTAACGGTTTATAATAATAGCAAAGCTAAAACAAACAACAACATCTCCCTCAACCAGGTCACATCTTTTCCTGTTATATTCCTTTTCAATGTCAATCTTCTCCATTGTTCTAACAATCTTGCAGCTGATTAAGTTGGCCGTAAGAAAAGAAGCTCATTATAATAATTTCTTCAAAAGAATAATGCTGTTTTTCTGAAAATAACATCCCCTAGATGCTGCATTGAAACTGAAGCACAGGAAGTTCCGCCTGACCATGAGGGGGAATTTCTTCCTTGTGAGAGTGACGGAGCCCTGGACCAGGTTGCCCAGGAAAGTTGTGGAGTCTCCTTCTCTGGAGATCTTCAAGGCCTACCTGGATGCAACCCTGTCTACCATGCTCTAGGTGACCCTGCTGAGCAGGGAGGTTGGATTATATGATCTCCAGAAGTCCCTTCCAACCTTACTGATTCTATAATTCTATGCATATAAAGCAGCATGAGGACTCTCTGCCTCTTGCCAAGGTCACTTGAAAACAGCAGTCAGAACATGAGCGCTGGTAGTACCTAATAAGTGCAGCACAGAAACGGTGGCGACCAGCCCAAGACTTGGGCTCCTGGGCATTACCACAGCAAGGCTAATAAATGCTGTTTTGATTAAAGCTGCTCAGCTTTGCCTTTGCTTGTCAAACATTGAAAGCAGAGTATTACTGGTTTTCTCCGCTGTCTTTTACGGATTACAAGATAACCACTTCACCACTTTGGAAGTGCCATTGTGACAATCTGTCCATGTCATTAATTCCTCCTCACTCTCTCATCCTATTTGCAGAAGGAAAGAAATGAGCAGCATGTATCAGCACAGACCATGGCATCATGGAATGTTTACTTCAACTTTGTAATTAAAGAAGAATAGTGAAATAATGTGGCATTTCAACGTAATAAGTTCATTAGAATTGCTGAGGTGGTGAGGGGAATATCTCATTTTCATTGTTTCTTCCACAGCAGCTGAGGAAAAATAGTATTTATTCTCAACTGTATATTCTCAACTGTATATTGAAACACATTTTTTTTTTTTTTTTTTTTTTTGGCAGGGTCTGTATGGACATATCAAGTTTGGGGACTTGAAGCAAGAAAAAAATAAACCAAATATGGAGATTCTGAAATCAGCATTCAAATTGCAAAATAACTGTCAAATAGGAGGTGAGATAACCCTTGGAGAGCTGACCTGGAAACCACTCAGGATATCAGGGCCCAGATAACCTTGATCTCAGAAATGAGCTCTTCTGAAGATCTAATATGTGATAGGCTTAAGCCCATGGTATGGTTCTCTCCACAGACTTCTATTTTACCTCATTCGTGTTGGCTTTTTGTGCTTTTACCCTTACAGCCCCATGCTAAACAAGATCCAGTGGTGTTTTATAAGATAGTCCAGCCCAGATAAAATGGTATCAGCTTCCCCTGTAGCATGTCTCACGTTATGTTTTTGCCTCCTATGTGCTGAAAGCACAAGTACCCTGAAGTCTGAGCTCAAGAGCAAGGCTCGTTCCCCTTCTGTCTTGTTGCCGTGTAAGGCAGAGAGGTGTCATTTCTCTTCTGTAGTGGAGAATGCTGGTTCAGCGCTTAATGAACACCTCTTCAGATGGATCTCACCTGCCTTCCTCATCCTCACCTCAGGTGGCTGTGGCAAAGCAGGGACTTCATCTTCTGTTTTTTCCAGACTGATAACCTTGAAAATCTTGTGCACCTGCTTGACTCTACTGGCTAGGCAAAACAACCTATCACTTTGTCACAGGAACCTTCCCCCTCCCGCCCCCTTAAAATAAACTAAAATAAACTTTCCCCACCTACTATTTCATGAAACGTGAACAAACATAGCTTGTGGTGAGCTTGGCTGATTTTCTCCATCTCAAGAATAAAAATGACCTTTGTTTTTTGTTATTATTATTTATTTTCTTTTGAGAATGCAAGCAGTCATAGGAAAGGGGTGTCTGTGAACCATTTACTAAGACTGTTAAATCCCATGAATTCTGTTTTCTGACCATGGGCCAGCAGTACCACCTAGCGGACAAGCAAAAGAAGATCAACAATTTCTGCAAAGCACCATCCATGAAGATATTACGATGTTCACACTCCGGTTGGCTTGTTAAAGTAGTACTAATCATCAGGTCATTTTGAAGGATGCTTACAATATTATAAGATTTTATTCAACTTGTGATACCTATTAAATCAATTAAAGAAAAAGGTATCCAGAAGGGTATGAAGACGCTTGAGACTGGATCAGTAAAGCCCCTTTATGTTCCCAGTCTATCCAAATGCAACGCTCAGAAGCCTGACTAAAACCTGATGTTTCAGAAAAAGATAGAAGAAATCCTTTGGAAGGGATTAAGAGAAATTCTCCTACCATCTGAATTTTAGCCTTTTACGTTATTCTATTAAAAAGACTCAATTTTACTGTGAAGGTTGATTACTCAAAGACTATTGAAAGATGGATAGAAAACATCATTGAACTTCTATTTCCACATGGTGAACTCGAGAGGCAGATCTTCCCAGGACATGAAATCCTATTGTGTTGCTCTGTATGACCTGTAGCTTTTGAGTGTTACCTTAAACCGTTTACATACACCCTAGGTTTGAGAGCTGCCTGCAAGCATAGCAATGGTGACAGAATGGTGCCCCTGCCTGAGGTGGCAGGCAGCTAGGCGGTGGGAAAGGCCAGAAAGTAGTCACTTCTGGCCACTCAGTCTCCACCAGAAGTCTAGAGTTGGGAATGTGCAGTGACAGAAACCTTTAGGAAAGGGCAACGTTTCCCAGCTGTTGTGACTGCTGACTCTCCTTTCCAGCCCTCAAAGTAGGCTGATTGTCCTTGCAGCTTTCTGTCCCATGTCCCACAATGTGAATGGTCTACCCCAGCTCCTCATCCTTGGGCAGTAAAGATCATGCACCTACAGCAACCTTTCAAGACTCTTCACTAGCCTGTCACAGGAAGACCTCATGCAAGCTCATGCATTGCTTATGCTATTAAATGCAGTCATAGGTGTCTGGTCCTAGGTTTGTACGTGGGAAAAATCATGGCATAAATGAGGGGCAATCGACATATCATGTTTATTATGAAATGGCACAGGGACCAATAAAAGGGGACTGCACAGTGCAAAGTGCCATTCCTGAGTAGTGAGTTATCTATTCAGCCCATAGATTCTTTGAACATGAACAAAGTTGGGAAGATGTTTTGATCTTTTCTGTGTACAGTATAGAGGAAGGTACACACACTTCAGTCTGTAAAGCAATGGGAGTACCACTGGGTTGTGTATACAAACAGAGTGAACCATATGTCAGCTGCTAACGTTACGATAATACGTGAGGAACTGGGGATGATGACTGGGCTTTTCTAAAAAGTAGCTGAACTTCTATAAAGAAAGGTGAAAAGGAGCAGTTGGAAAGCAGTGGGAGGCTAAGTGAGAACAGAGCTTAAGTGAAATGGTTTTGTGGAGGAGGAAAGATGCAGACAGATAGGTAGGCCAAAGCTGTGGAAGGTCAGCTCAAATGACAAGAAATGCCTGTAGGCAGGGGCACCCTACTAAGTCTCCTCTTCCTAGCATCCCTGGTGCCACATGTAGAGTGACCACTTGTTCTACAGTTTCCACAGGTCTTCCTGCTGTGGATAAGATAATGGAAATATCTACCAATTTACATAAACCTTGTATACCATATAAGGAAAATTGTTTGCTATAATATATACGCTTAATAAACATGCACCCTAGGGACAAAGGATAGGAATGTACTAAGAGAAAGTATAAGAGTTGCAGCATAGTTTAGATATAGAGTTTTTTTTTCAGTGATACCTGCAGACTTGCTCTAGCCCTTACTCAGTATCCTTTTGGTATCTAAACATCTTAAAAAATACGACTTGAAGATTTGATTCACGTTTTTTCTACGCATCTTATCAACAGCTACTCAGATATACTGAGGTGAATGATGCTGTCAACTAATGGTGCTTTATCGTATTGTAAAACTGATCATCTTGAGTTTTGGTGTGTATTCTTGTGTCTGAGAAGAACCCTTCTCAGTAGCCTTGCAGTCTACACCAATGTAGTACTCATTGGCCTGTGCATACAAACAGAAACCATATGGCTGGTGCTTGCAGTAGTGCATCCTGTAGGGGAGGGCCAAGACTAGTTCTTTTAAGAGCTCAGCAGTTTTTAATGAACTTAGTATTTCTTAACATTGAGAGCACAACAGAGCAAAAAGATTTTTTTTTCCTGAGGTGTTACTAGGATACTTTTTCCCATGTTCCTTATTAAGCATTTGAATAAAAATAGTTTCTAGTTGTGTTGTAAATAAATACCCCAAAATATTTAGCACATGATGGTAATGGTAGAGGATGTACTGGAATGGGAAATGACCTGTTTTCAAGCTGAGTGCTTAAAAACAAGTCTTAAATTCAGGATTATCACTCCCAGACAGTGTTTATATTGGTTAGTTTGAAAGAAATAAATGTAGTCCAAATGGATGTTGTGAAAAGTATTTAAATGGTCATGTCTTTTGGACACAACAATGAAAAATGTCAACAGAAGGGGGTTCTGTCATGTATATATTATCTTACAGCTATTGAAATGAAATGTAAATATTTTAAAGACTTTTGAACATTGTGGGGCATAGCCCCCTGTGATTTATTAAAATGATATGATAAAGTTACGGTAAATATACCTTTTCTTGTGGTGTCTCAGAGCAGGAAGAAGTCTCAAGCACAGCTGGCAAGGACTGGCTGTGCTGGTACCAGCTTAGTCCTGACAATGCCAAGGGCAAGGTGGACTTTCCCTGTCTCTGTTCTGTCTTGCTGTTTATGTCATATAATAAAATTCTTGCTTATCTCTTGTCCTAATCTGACTGATTAGTGCATATTACATGTAATTCATTATTATTTGTTTTGTCCCAGAGGCAGCTCAATTGCTTCTTATCTTTTCACTGGATTTATGAGAAAGCTAGAGTCAATTTGAATTTTTTCCCAAAGTGTGCATTTCATGAAAGGCCCCTGAAGAATAAACAGTTATATTTTACACACAGGAGCAGCTGAGTGGTAATAGAACCACAAATAACTTCTGTAACACAGCAAAGAGAGAAAACAGATCTGATGCATGTTTCTTTATAAACCTGAGATATGGAAAATAGAGTGTTTCAAGAGTGAGGTTCCTCTGAATTCATAATCAGATCTGCTGTGAACCACCTGTTGCAGGTGTGGTTATTTCCTGTTGAAGTATGAACTGTAACAATATATACTGACTTGTTAATAGAGCAAAAAGAGCTTTTAACTAATTATGAAGTGCAAAGTGCTCTGGTGAAGCACAGTTGTTTCTGATGCCCATTAAGAAAACTTAAAAATCATTGAAGCCAGAACTCCTTATTTCGGTAAATAGTACTCTGAATAGTGCTCATCTGGCATGCTGTTGAAGTTCATGAGTTTGTTATGAAACTGCACTTCTAGCGCCAATAAAAATAAGCAAGGCAACATCTTTTAAAAGAGGGAGAACTAAACATGAAAGATACTAAAATACCAATAAATGTATTAATATGAGTAGGTGGAAAAAGACAATTTTTGCCACAAAAATATTTCCTAGTAGTGTGACTATTTGAACTCTTGATCTTTGATATTCAGTAAAATATGCTAGAGGTGAAATAGGACGTTTTACCATTTAGCTGCTATTATCTGTAGGTTGGAGAAGAGCGAGGAAGTGAGGCAAACGTGGGCTGCATACACAGCAAGCTTTTCAAGCAGTGCAGATAGCGGATGGTAGATTTAAAACTTTAAGACTAGACACAAAAATCTGTAAAAGGCAGGAAAAATCTAAGACAGCTGTTAAAGGAAGGATATGTAAACTTAATCTTCAGCTCAAGCCTCTTGTGGCTGAGAATGACAGCACTAACTAGGTACTGTCAATGAGTCAAATAGATAAAATCTTTACAACACAACATTAGAATGAGAACAAGTATTTAATATGTTTCTAAACAGTAGGGTGCTGAGCTTGATGGAAGGCAATAGGGGTCCTCTGGAGGACTTTGAACTCTCTTCAGATGTTTCATCTGTTTGATGTATTTATACTTTGTACAACCCAGATGTGTGCTTGGCAGAAGCCAGATTTTAAACATTGTTGTTGTTCCTAGTTAAGGTTCATGTGACATCCATCAGCTGGTTGATAGTAACATAGTCAAAATGCAAATGATATATAAAGATTTGTCTATCTTGCACATACCAGCAAGCAGTAAAAACAAGCAGTGCTTTGATATGTAAACTCTTAACCTCAATTTATTAAATGGGCCTGAAACTGCTTCTATGATACAAAAAATTTAAAATACATCTTACTGTGCTATTTCAATAAATCCAGACCACAAAAATATTCAGTTGCCTTTCTCCCCTCTGACATCATTGGAAAGTCAGGTTCATAAATACCTTCATAGATATGGCCTCTGGTGCCAAGGAATTCTAGCTGTCGATTAGGAACCTGTTACCCACACTTCGTATTCTGCAAAGCATTTGTCCTTTGGTGTAAGAGAGGACATAGGTAGAAGGAAGACAGTAGGGCAAAGAAGTGAAATGATGAGGCGATACTGTAGGCAACATAATAGGCTGTGACAGACTATTAGTACACTAGTTATGTAGAAAGTTGGCTGCAGGTTATTTTGGGGGGCTTTATGGAAAAGGAAATATTTAAGATTGGCTTTCTGCATTTAGATGCAACTTCTTTGCCCCAAGCAAACATGATAGTGCAGAAGCAAGGAAGTGCTAAAGGTTGCAATGGTCCCTAAAAGGGAGAAGTTTGTTTCTGAAATGGAATGAGAGATGATATGGGTGGGGAAGGATAACTTTCATTTGTTGGAACAAGAAAGGAGAAAAAACAATGGCCAGGGAGGAACTGTAGACTAGGAAAGCCACATAAAATTGCATTTGTCAGGGCTAGAGAACAGAGTGGTGCAATGGTTGTCGTGCAAGATGAGAGACTGGCTCATCCTGATGGAGACTGTTTCTTGCAGATTCTCTAAGTGTAATGACTTTACCAAAGCTTTTCAGTGAGGGCACAGTGTCAGTGGACTTCTTCAGGAAGCTCTACTGATCAAAGCTTTTTCTCTGCTGATCTTATAAATTGTCTAGAAAAGCAGGTGAGTAGTAAGATGACAATACTTGCTTATCCTACTAAGCTACTCAGGGTAGCAAAGACGAAGATCAATGGTGCAAAGAATTTCAAAAGGAACTTATATATCTGAGCAGTGAAATGTCAGATGAAATTCAGTGTAGATACATGTAAAATGATGCACATTGCAGGTGGAGAAGAATTATCTTCATGTATAAAATGATGGATCCTGAAATAGCTATGACCACTGAGGAACAGGTGTATGATAAATATTTCTGTGAAAAAAAAATGTTCAGCTGTGATTTAAAAATATGGAAAGGAAAAGCAAACTAAGCTTCATTACAAAACCTCATTATATTCTCATATAAAGCTATATAAGCCTACATTTTGAATGGTGAGTTCCCTCATCTGGTGCTGTCATCTCAGAATAATAGGAAGATACAGCAGAACAGAAGAGAATTAGCGTGATCAAAACTTTGGAATATCTTCCTTTTACAGGACAAGTGAGTTAGAATTCCTCATTCTGGAAAAGATATAAGTGAGGAGGGATATGATAGATGTGTTTAAAAACATTAGTGGCTTGGAAAGAGGCTGATTGTTTTGGACGAGGTTGTGATCAAGAACTAGGAGCACAGAGGGAAGCTAGAGGGTCACAAGTTCAGGGCAAGCAGAAGGAGGTAGTTCCTCGTGCACTATGCAGTCAAGCTGTGGCGCCCCTTGCATTTACAACATCCTATGGCTGTGTGGGAGGCAGGATTATTATATGCTGCAGAAATTCTACTGAAGGCTACTAAATGCATAGAAAATATGTCTGGCGCCTTCAGTTGCAAATAGCAGATTGCTCAGGGAAAGGGCTACAACACTCTTCTTCATTCTAGAATTCGTGTTCAGCTGTTGCTGGAAATGGGGCACTTTTTTCATTGACTTGTGGTCTATCCCAGCATCGAGTTCTTCATGATGGTGATCTGGAAAGAGGACTGAGTTGAATTAGTGGCTCTCTTCTGAAATCCTTTTGAGAAAATGAAGGAGAACTAGAAAAATCTGACAAAGAGCACATGAAAGAAATAGGCAAAGAGACCAGGCACAGATCAAGGAAGGACAAGATTTTAAAACCAATGTGCCCGGTCATCACCTGTGCAGAAGTTGAGGGGTTAAGATCATTCTAATGAGTCAGCAGAGACTTTAAGAGTGTTTTTAGCTGATTGTGAATGAAAAAAGCTAAACTATGACTAGTACAGAATGAAGCTAGAGAAGAATACCAGTTATATGTAGGCAATGCTTTCTCTGAGTTTAGGGATGAGTAAGAGGAGGTATTTGAGAGAGGAATGTCACATCAAATGTGAGCTTCTTCGGGAGAGGGGAGACTGTATCATACTGCATATGATTATATTGCTGAAGAAGAAGACAGAGGCAAGAGAATAGATGAAAGCAGATTTAAGATAAGAGATGGAATGGGCGTGATGATGGAGGCTGCAGAAAGTAATCTTTAGATATGAAACGTTTCAGTGCTTATGACAGGTAAAGTAAAGGAGATTTTTGACAGGGAAGGAAGTTTGCTTATGATGTTTGCAAGACTTCTTATCTGTTTATCATACGAACCCCATAAACTAGGCCTAAAGTGCAAACAGAAGTGGAAGAACACTCAGAGTTTTCCAGAAGGCTGAGTTTGGGGATGACAGCTCTATTTGTCAGCTTAGGCACTAACTCTAAAACCTTTTCCACCAATGAGTAACAATCCATCATGGTCACAGAAGTAAAAATACATTTGCTCATTAAAAAAAAAAAAATCTCCTGAGAATTATTGAAAAGGTAGAGATATAGATGCTTGAAATTTAGGGAAATGTTCATGGTTGGGGTAGGAGGAGCTATAGAGTTTAACAGTATAATGAACTATTATGTTCACGTAGATCATATATGAACATGAACTCCTCCAGTGCAGGTGAACTTTGTCCTAAGGGCTTGATTCAATGGCTACTGAAACAGGACTTCTAAATTTTGTTTTTGTGGAGTTGAGCTTAACTTAGATATGTATTTTTTTTTTCAGTTTCACAAGGGTAAGGGAATGTAATTTAGTGTACTTCTGAAGTACCTGTAGCATTTCAAGCCATAAAAATATCACCAACTTCTGAAAGATTACAAAGTGATACATTTATAGCAGATACTTTATGTTCTTCTGCTGCATTTAAAAGACTTCTGATGAAAGATTTAAGCAGATATAGAAAACAAGATTCTTACTCTGACGAATAAAATGTTAAATGTTTCCATAACTGAAAGGATACCCTAGACAAAGTTGAACATGGTTTTCTTGCTTTCTCTTCCAGGCAAACAAAATCTTGTCTTTTAAATAGTGATTTCAAAATGTAAAACAGATGTATGATTATTTATGGAGATCATAAACTGTTTGGCTAATAAGTACAAACTATGATAACCCTATTTATTCCAGATATATCTCTTGCCAACAGCCAGTTATAGAATTGTTGAAAAATGTTCTTTGGAATAATAATACATCCACTTTGGAATAAAACATTCAACTGGGTGTTTGTGAAAATAAAAATATTGATTTACAGGTCACTGTTTCAAAATAAAATGACATTCAAGGCATATTTCATTACTATGTCTTTTAAGACTCTAACATGCTAAAAAGTCCTACAGAATCAGCAATATCCTAAAGCTATCTCAAAAAATGATTGCTAATTCAGATTGGTAGGGAGGCTGATGACATTTTTCCCATTCCCTAAACAAAGGTAGGGAGAGCGAAGAGAGGAAGAAAATTGTGAAATGTTGGAAAATTATATTAAAGAGTTAGATTTTTTCATAGCTGTATATGTAGAATCACATAGTAAAATTTTAACTTCTTGGATAGTGTTGATGAGACATTAATCTGTATATACCTAAATACATATGAAAATCTGGATCTGCTCATCTTACATATGCACGAGCACATCTATATTACTCACACACATTCTTCTCCCCCACAGCTGTTCCACTTTTTCCTCTCAAAAATTTTACACAAAACTTTCAAATCACTTTCAAAAAACTTTCAAATCTGCTCCTACAAGCTACAGCCAAAGGAGAAGGTTCTGCAACTTAGCTAATTCTGAAATAACTGTCAAATAATACAGAAACTATAAATTTTATTCTTCACAAGAACTGTAAGTTGAAGAAGGAAATATACCTTTACAGCCAGCACAAAATAGATAATTGAAAATAGCAGCATGAATTTGAACCCAATACATACTCTTACTTTAAAATGGATAGCACTTAAGCAGCAAGCCAAAAAGAAGTTACTATAGCATAAGGTAATATTCAACCAAATAAAAATCAGAATTACTTTGCAATGAGACTCAACTGAGTATTTTGGAAACATGGACCTATTCCAAAGCCCCTTGAACTAGCCATGTCACTTTGTCCTCTTTGGCAGGCCTTTGATCAAGCTCAACACTAACAAAAAAAGACAACACACTTTCTGAGTGAAAAATCGTTTGAGAAAATAAATGATTCATTGAGTTCAGCATCACATCAAATAAAATGAACATAAAATAGTAAGGAATAGAAAGAACTGGTTATGTTCTATGGTTTTGTATATTATTACTTGAATATTGTTACCTCTGTTGATCTGAATTGCTAGCTCTAAGCCTTATGCCTTGGAAGCTGTTGTAGGAAGGAAGAGAGAGTAATAAAAGAAACATATCTTTGATGTATTTCTGTTTACTTGCGAATGTAAAAAGTCTGGAGGGAAAAAAAGAGAACTCTAACAAATTAGAACAGTTTCCTCTGGTACCTTTCCAAGATCTTCAAGGTGATAGAAATCACTTTCTCTCATGCACCATGCTGCATTGCAACTACCTTCCTTTTCCTTTTTTTCCCCCATTGTTTTTTGATTCATAGCTCTCTCTTTTTAGCACAGCATGAGCAATAGCACAGATAGAAGGCTCTGTAGATCCCGGTAATTCAAATTATTCTAAGCAAATATAATTTCTTCCTGGATGTTAGAGAAAAGTCTATATAGCCCTTACATTATCACAACTATGTGACATAAAGCCTGGCATTTTGATGGACTGGAGCTGATGTTCAACATTATGGTGTAGCTAGGCTTAAATAGAAAAACAGGAAAAGGAACATTTTCACTGAGGTCACTGAAATGCCTGTATTTTTAGGATGAAGGCGAATATTTTATCCCATCCTTGCTCCAGCAAGTTCCACTAGGTCTTTCCTTAGGAATTTGGTCTTTCAAGATTTGAAGTGTTCCCAAACTCCTATAGATTTAAAAAATCTGTATTTGTTGAATACAATTTTCTATTCAGAACATAACATCTGGTTGATGTATTAGGAGGCACTTAGCTTTGGTAAGTTTAGGTTATTTCTCAAACTTAATACTCTTCATTGTACAGAGACAAAATAATTTAAACCAGAAAAAGGGTGTTTTGTATAAGGTCAGAAATAATCAGAAGGCAACTGGCAAACATTAATTTTTAAGTAATGCTATGAGCACTGTAATTATTTAGAATATATTTTAAAGAAAGTTTAATCTGCAGATGCCTAAAAATTTGATATAAATGGTGACCAATTGTAGGCATTAGGTATTACATTGAAAGAATGGGTCCTTCAGCTGATTAAATCAAAGCAATAGAATAACTTTTTTGAGTTACTTTCATCTATCAAGAGCATAATTTGAAGCTTCTCCAAAATCTTACAAAATGTCTTCTAAAAGATGCCAGCGATTTGGAAGTGAAGACTATATAGTTCACTTCATGTGATATAGGCAACTTTATTTTCTTTTCTTCAGGATTCCATATATGTAGCATTTTAGATGAAAAGGCCCTTTATTTTTATAACTTGTGAGAAATCAGGAAAAATCAGATTTACTGTGGAAAATTTCCTAATGCTGGCTACGGAGTTACTAGAAGAGTTTCACAATTTTCTTGGGAGTGTAGCCTATGTCTCACTTGTTTTTTGTTAGGTGATGAAACTAAGTTTGGAATTAGGAGGCAATACTTACAGCTGAAGTTCAAGCAGCTTTTAATGAGTGTGTCAATATTCACCAGTGAAGTAGTTAGCTGTTATATCACCAGTTTAGGACCTGAACTTTGTTGTATGCTCTGGAAGAGAGGTCTTGATTTAACCACACACTAAGATTATCCATCTCATCACCTGAGATTCAGCTACCTGACCTCCTGAGGTCCTTTCCATCTGGATTTATCCAATGATCCTTGATCTTTTATCATCATCCAAACGCTACTTTGGTTACTTTGGTTCATAGTTGGAACCTGGAACAGAATTTCATGTTTGTCTGTGCTGGTGAGTTACTTCAGTAAGTCAGAGTGTGAATTAGCAGCATGTTAGCTACTCCCTCGAAGTGGCTACTGCTCATGACCTTCACGTCCCGTCTTTCACTACACCTTGCTGCTCAAAGCCAAAGACCCAGCTCAGTTGATGACCTGGGGCAGCCTTGGCACATCAAGATAAACTCTTAGCTGCCCTATGCTGGAAAATTTTCTGCTTTCAGGGTTTGCCATCAAGGCAGGGCTCTGTCATTTACCTGCCATCAGCAACTGGTTTAGCCAGCTCATTTTAATTCACTGATAAATGTTTGTCAAAGGGCTAAAAACATCCATGGGTAGCACTGGGGTGAAGAAGCTACTGCTCCCCAAATTCATGCTTGACATTATTTTGTGGTGTTTCAGTATAGATGAGCGTCTTGTCTCACGAACGTGTTTGCAGGATGCTGTCCTCTAGACTACCCCTCTCGTTATGTGCATGTGACTGCTCCCTACATGTAGGCCAATGCAGGCTGAAAACATCCAAAGTCCTTTCCTAATGTACACATATTCTCAGCAGGGGAAGATTTTTGAGGGATCGACTTCTCTACTATGCCAAAGGTCTAGTTCAGCACACAGAAGAGATCTTTCCAGGACATTACAAATGGGTCAGAGAATGAAAAATAGCATTGAATACTTCTCCAAAGATTAAAAACTGTACTAAACTGAAAAAAAATAGTTTAGTGTTTTACTGAAAATATTTTTTCCATGGCACATATTTTTGCCAGCTGAACTCCTCCCTTTCCACCCCCACTTTCTGGCAGTCAGTAGTCTGAAGCACTTAGGAGAGCAGCAGGGTTTCTTTACAGACAATTCCCCAGCACTTTATCATTATAAAAATATTTTGAAAACAATAAAGAATATTTTAAATTAAGCACAGCAAACAACTCCCTTTCCACAAAAAAGACTCTTCACTACTACCTGTATCCTGGATTTTGATAGTATCAGAATTTGAGATGGAAAGAAACAGCTAGTCAGAGCGATGGAATCTGATCTGAGATACAGGAACTTTTGCACTCAAGCAAAAATCCTATGAAGAATTCTCTCATGTGAGGATTTGGCTGTCACATTATTCCTGTGACAGCCCACATATGGAATTTGATTACAGGGGAAAGGCAGTTTGGAAATAAGGGAATTATCCCCTGATATCAGAAAGTTTTCTCATAGTTTCCCTCTTACTTTCAAATCTGCTCCTACAATTTCGAGGCAAGCTCTCAGGAGAGTTGGGAGGAAGAAGGGGACAATTTCTAGTTTTCAAGACACAAGCTACATTTGATTGCATTTAGGGGGACATTCTGAAAATGCAGCAAAGAAGAAATCTCAAGTATTTTTCAAGGTTCAAGATATCCCCCCAGTCTATGACATGGTGATGCATAGGATTAACTCCCATGTTCTCTGTTCTTGATGGCAGATTGTTACATGGCACCATGGCACACTGTGATTGCTGCAATGCCTTGTTTCTGTTACTTGAAGTCGAGCCCTGAATCACTTGTCTTTTTTTTTACCTTCTTTTCCTCAGATGCTTTGCCATACTTTATCCTACTCAAACCTTTAGGTAGCTAAACAGATCTGGCTGCTGCCTTTGGTACTCCAGTTTTTAAATTGTGCTCTGCCACAGGAATCATTCACATACCTCTAAGAAAAAAATGGTAGGACACAAAAAAAGGTTCAAGATCTTTTTTAAAAATGTCCAATTTTCCAGTAATGTATTAGAGCAAACATACATCAAATGGGCATGTGTCACCTTTTGCTCCTTCAGAACAGGAGATGGGAGGAAATGTGTTAGGATTTGCTGCATCTTTCCACTCAGAGTCCACAAAAGGAAATCAGAAGTGTAGTCACTTATGGTTGTTCAGTGTTCCTCAATTTGCCTTAATCGGGCAGAAACATTTTGTCCCTGTTTGTGTGGTCATGGCTGCACATCAGGGAAGAAGAGTGGCTGGGATCTAGCTCAACTATTATAGATGCTAAGTATTTAAATAGACTATGCTTTTGACTAGAAATTGGAAGCTGAAAGAGGGGCTATGAGATTCAGACTCAGACCAGTGGCTTGGCAGAAACCTGGGCCTAGCTTTAAGGTCTGCCATGAATTTCCTGTGTAAATTGGCAATTTCTTTGGGTTTCTGTCTCACCTTATATATGTAAGAAATAATTAAATTTTATTTACTTTAGAAGAATTGTGCAAAAATAAGAGTTTTGTCTTATTCAAAGGACTTCAGTTACCACACACAGTAGACAGACTTGATATAGGTTTGAAAATGTTAATCTCAGGGATCAACATAAGAGGGATAAAATTGATAGCAAATTATTTTTTACTTCAGAAAATGCAGCTGTATTTTATGGATGTTGCCAGAGTGGTGGCATGGTATAGTTGTAACAAACAGGGGTTATAGAACAGAGGGAACTGATGAGAGCTCCTTCTCTCTAGGATTATGCTCTGTTTGAATTAACCCATCACATAAGTGTATCTTGCAAGGTGATACTGTTGACTTACAATGGGTTAACTAAGCATTTTTCAGTCACTGTTTTTGTAATAGAAATCACACGAATATCTGATCTTTTATCTATCTCTGTCTTTGTGCTGCTCCTGAACAACCATTCTTTTTCTCTTGTAGGAGTTCAGTGAAATACTTTAAGCTTTTATTAGCAAGTACTGGTTGGTATAACTGGGTATCTAACTGACAATTGTATTCAGGTCCGAGTGATTTGGGCATGAAGCAAATGTGGGAAGATGACTTTTCAAGGGGTAGCTGTGCTACGCATAAGCTATAAAAAAATCACTTTGTAAGTGGGCAACCGACTGGATCTAATAATGTGCAGCTTGCAGAACTGCTGTCCATGCTCTGAGCATATGTGAACAAACGTAGCACCCGGCGGTCACGGCTTCAGGATGGTGTACACCATGAATATTATTCCTGGAATAAGTGACTGAAATTCTTAGAAATCTGTGGTTCTGGGCATATTTTTTTCCCTGTGCTATACAGAATGTGATATCCTACATCTGGCAGTAGACAGGTCACTACTTGAATTTTGTGTCCCAAAACAAAAAGATCTGGGAAGGAACAGATGATGACTGCTTCAGAAACCTCTGTTGGAAAACACATTTCCAGAAAACATAAACAAACTGAAAAGCAAAGTTTGCAGACATCTAAAAGAAGCATTTGGTACAATAAAGGGAAAAACAAACAAAACTTCAGCAGCTGATAAATGAGTCAGAAGTCAGTGATCTCTTGTTGCAAAAATATGGATGATATTAGGCCAACAGTGGCTTGTTTTTGATACATGAGTCTGAGACACGACCTCATGTTGATGGGTCAGTAGCTGCACATATAAAGGCCAATGTTCACTGGGATAGGACCCTGGCAACCTCGCTCATGGTAATTAAAACAGCAAGTGCCCACAGGCACTGGTGAAGTCATGGCCAAATCATTTTCAATGATGGGCAGAACAGTGAAGAAATATTTGCTATTTTGAAAGGATGAGGAAAACTTGTTAGACTATAGAGAGAATAGTGTCTTTTCCATCTTTAATTTGTAGTACTTCCACTAAAAGAGTAGACCAAAACCATCTAGTGGCGGAGAGTAAATGTATAACTACTCAGTATCATTTCCATTCTAAAAATGTGGAAATACACAATAAAGTCGATATAAGGTACCATGACACTTCCAATCTACCCCATTGCCAGTGAAAAGTGAATCATTATAATTCTTTTTTAATAGCATATTAAAATCTCTTGCTATAAGTCACAACTAATGGCTATTGTTTCCTTTCCAGATGCCAGAAAATGAAGACATTTCATCTGTTGGGTTTTATTTTTCCCTTCCAATTGTTCCACAAATGACTTTTTCAGCTGAGAGATGTACAGTGAGGCTCCCTGCCTTCTTGCAACCCCAACTTGGATAGTTCATTTATTTCTAGTGCTTCACATCTCCTCCACCAAAGACATCCAATACAGACATAGCTGCCTTTCTGCTGAACTCTTGTTTTATTGTTACCTTGTTCCCTCAGCTCAGTCACAGTTTTCTGTGTTTAAACTCATCTGCCTGGCTGACAAGGCAATTGCAAACCTCTTGAGGCTGGGACTGAGTTGCTATACTCATCTGCACAGTACTGATGCCATTCCAGTTTTCAATTCTTGACTAGAGGCTTAGGAAATACTCTTTGCATATGTTGGCTCTGTGTTTTTCTGTGTTTTTTTTTTATGTCACCTCCATTTTCAGGTGTCTTCTTCCCAATTCAAATTGTTTCATTTTTTCCTTCCCAGAAGAAGTAATTTATGTTTCCATATAAATGAATTTATTTGGATTATTTTGTTTCCATATTTACCACAAGTATTTTCTTTGTTCTGTTTTTACAACATCTGTCTGTCTGGTAACAGTGGTTTCATCTATAAATATAGAATTTAATTCTTTTTGGCTATTAGTGAACAAGGAAAACAGGGCTGGCTATTAGCTGACTCTACAGTAGACTTCATTCTGCAACCCAAGAGCTTTCTTCTTGCTTGTTAGTTTGCAAGGTGTTTGGTAGTTAATACTCATATCCAAGACAATCTGAATTAGCTACACAGGTCATATTGTGTAATGCTGCCTTAGATATTTAATTTAAAAAAAGGTATTTTTTATTACACCTACTATTTTTCTATACAGTCTTACACATCTGTTCTTGCTTACCATAGTCCAGTTAGTGTCTTGAAACATGGACGAAAGAGCTGTGTCACTGACCTGGAAGACAGTAACATCAATGACGGATTCTTGTCATAATTGCCCCAAATGAGAATATGATCACACATGTGTCTCTCTGTGGAGCATTAGTATAAAAAAATGAGTTTTATTTTTAGTATGGGTTCCACAGTCTCCCAGTTAGACTTATGCTTTGGTAATTGCTGGCATCAGTCTGCCTCTTGTTCTGAAGGCTAATAATGTGTTTTATTTTCCTTTTACTTTGGTAGCTTCTATCCTAGTGCTACTTTTGAGCACCGATTTTTTTTTAAAGCTAGTATTTTAAAAACAAATAATTCTATTAGCAACCTAGACTTCATGTTATCTATATCAGTTGATCTGTTTCTATTTTTAGAGGTTTTCTAGCACTGATTTCTGCAAGCAGATTCCTCTTAAAAAAATACAAAGCAGAAGTAATTATATGTCAACCATTTAAATGACAAATTAGCATAGAACCACCTGACTTGACTCATTTAAAGCTAGATCTGTATATTAAAAGAAGCCTGACTATGGCAAAGAAACATTTCTGTAAGATGATTTGGTACCTATGCTGATTAGTTTGGAGTTTACACTGAGTCTTTAACACAGACATGTTCTTGACTCCCTGAGACAGAATAACAGTATTTTGTCTGATTACTTTCTTTTTAGCTATTAAACCTTGGCAGAAAAAAACTGTAATAAGAGATAGGTGAAATTAGTGCAGACTAAGATGTGAGCTGAAGGTGTGAAGATGTGAGCTAAGATGTGAGGCTTAGAGCTTCACGTTGGCTTGAAGAGGAGCTAGATGTCAAGCTATATTTGAAGACTGGGTCATCTGACAGAAGGTTAAGTAGCCTGAAGTAGAGTTTGCTTCATGGAGCAGCACAGTAATGAAATACATATTTCTTACTTGCCACTGAGGAGTATTTCTGCATTATTTTTTATTTCCACTTGCCTATAGGGAAATATTCTGTGTTTTATAATGATCAGATTCACCAGCACACTGCTTCAGTGATGCCAAAACACTGTTTAACTTCCCACTTATATCAGATTGATGTCTACTTTGTTTCCCCAGGGTGTGCTGGTGACTCACCGCCAGAAACTGTGCCTAGAGAAATGAGAATAATTTCCTCATCATTGCAGCTTTTATAGACAGAACAATGCCACATATTTTAAATGTGTTCTGCAGGGACAAGCTTTTTTCCCCCTCCAGGTTAAAAATGGTCAAAGCCTACCTTGATCTAAGAGGGAATGCATCACATTCACTAACAGGCTTTGGAAGACATGAAAAAGCTGAATTGCAGATTACCAGCACTGTTAGAAGTAGGAATGCTACTATAGATAACTTTCTGAGAATCTCAGAACACCCTGTGACATTGGACTGACACTTAGCTAATGACTTTGCCCGAAAGAGTCTCTGTGTGTAATTGCACCGTTGTGGAATTTCAAGTGCAACAACTGGAATGAAAATACCAAGAAGGAGAGGCTTTAGTCTTTTGCAGGTGATCTGATAAATAATAGGAGTGGGTATTTTGCAGAACAAGATAAGAACGGCTGACTGAATAATCACTTTGCTCATGTTAGGTGAAAAACAATGAGTAGAGATCAGGTAAACCGAGTACAGGAAAATTTCATACAAACTGCCAGTACTAGGGAATGTCCTCCCTGTGCTGCGTTTCAAAGGTGAGGTGCAGCTAATTCTGCAGAGAAAAAAAGATTTCTAAAACTTTTTGGCCGTTTTGTGCTAGCTTCAACAAATGAAAGATGTGCTAGATTACAACACGACTGCTGTGAAAGTGGTAATAATCAGCTAATCATAAGGTAGCTAGAAAGCTAAATAACTACATACTAGAAAGGAAGTATTTCATTTTTACTTTTATAAACTAAAAACTTTATAAATGTTACTTCTTTTATAAAAAGAAAGATAAATTCTGCACGGAAAAATACCTCTGACTCTGTCCTGGTCATGTTCCTTTGGACTAAATGAAACAGTGTCTTTCAGTAGAATTGGGAGAGCAGAGCAGAACCTTAATCATACAGAGATGATGACAGCAGTTGGAAATTCATCCATCATTTCTATAAGGCCATAATTTCACACTTTTACCTTTTCCTCCAGGTTCTACTGACTTTCTTGGCCCCTGAAAAGGCCTTGAAGTCTCTCTGCCTCTACCGCTTTTCTCCTGCTCTCCTTCATTGTTTAGCTGTAAATAGAAATGAACGGGCATCCAACAGATTTTCACATAGTTATTCTTCTGATATTGCTAGATGGTGTTTGACTCAAGATGATTTTAATAATTATTATGAGGGCTTATAAGATCCTGAGTTCTGACTTCTGATTAAAAAAAATTTCTTGGAGAAGACTAGGTTTCTCAAAAGCAGATCAGTCAAATTAGACTGAGTGACTTAACTAAAACAGTAGCAATATTTATTTATCTTTTCAAATTAGAGTGTCTTGATTATTATTACCTGAGTTCTTAGCAGTTATGTGACTTACAGTTTTCTGAGGAGCTGAAAATGTACTGACATAACTTCAGCTGTAATCAAGTACATTAGTGAAAATACTAGTCCTCGTCTTCAGTTTATTACTGGCAAGAGGAATGTGCCTGACAAGTCACTGGACATATTTCATGACTTAGATTCAAACTGAATAACATTTCACATCGTGTCTCATTTTCTTCTGCCTCGTTCATAACTGTTATCATTTCCATTGGGTTTGGTCTCAAAGTAGGTTTATTTTGTGTAGCTTTATTTCAGTTACAATTAGGCAAAATTAATTGAGGTAAATATAAACAAAACGAGTCTCTCGAGTCTCCTGTGTGGGGGTTGCTTCAGCCTTTTGAGGCTACTTTTCTGGATTGAGCAAATATGGAACTGTGTAGGCTTATTTGAAGATACTAATTTAGCCACGTAGGTTTGATGGTATAAATGTCCTTTGCAGATAGCATAATGATTTCTGATAATGACATTTTGGTGTGGCATGCTTCATTAGCAAACCTAATTAACATTTTTAGTAAACCTCCCATTTGAAGCACATGATCTTTTATTGAAGATGAGATACTAAACTAATTTTATATCAAGTCTAGCTTCGTGTTGCAAGTAATATGATACGGTTTTTGGAGAATTCAGTGTAGGTTATGTAGTGGGCTAGAATATAGCTTCTATTTCTGGTAATGGGGCTGAACTCTTTTATAACCTCGGTCATTTGACTTCTCAATCTTTTCTGGCCTTATATATTTGGAAAATAAATCCAATGAATCTGCTGTGATTTTCTGTAGTGCCTATCCTAATGACATCTCCATCCTTGGATGATGGCTTTTGCGTGTTCATATACCCTAATAATAGCAGTCCTAAAAAGTAATATTCAGAACTTGTATTACAGTTTTAGTAGAGTCTTTTATTTTAATTAGTTCTGCAATTGAATACTCTGTGGGATAGTTTAGAGAAAGAGAGAAGTGGAGGTGTCAATGACAGTACTAGCTGGGCTAAAGACAGGGCTAGGTAAATGCTTCCCAGCCGTCAGTTTATCCTACTTGCACAGTCAAACTCTGACATTAAGTATGTTTCAACATGATAGAGAGATTGAAGTGTGTTGAAGAAATAAAGAGCTATGCTTTATATCCTATAATTAATACTTTTTTCGCCTAACACTTAATAGACGTGAAATGTTATATATTGCATGATTCTTAAGGACTGGACATAAACTGAAATATCCGATCAGAAAAGAGAACTGTCAGAGCACAGTAAGTCCAGGAAAGACAGTGATTTTCTTGATGTGGGGGTAGTGAAACAGAGGATGGAAAAAGAGACTCTGGGGCTGTAAGGCCAAAACGAGGAACAACTGTGAGAAAGCTGTGTCAAGGCCCTTCTGTTGGCATCTCTACTTGGCAATGTGATAGTTAAGATGAAGCAGCTCAAAATTCACTGCAGTTGAGGGAACAATTTATTCATGATCATTAACTAATTGATTTATAGTTTTCCAACCTCCCTGCTTTCAGGAATGTTTATGTAATTTCACTGGCTTACTGTGTTTGCAGACCGTACTGCAAGAATTAGAACAAATTTTTAATACTAGACCAGCTGATTTATGATAGTGACCTTCCCACATTTTAAAGTTTAAAATCTAGCATTGGAAAGTTGTTGTGCTCCCTAAGTTATTAAAGATGGTGCTGGATTAGAAAACAGTATTTAGATGTAAGAATCTTCTTGGAATCCACATAGGAAAGTGTTTTTCCCTTTGGTGAATAACTTTCTTCTCTCTTATGATAAAGCTTTATGTGCGAAAGTCTGCATATCTTAACTGATGCATTGTTGGAGGAATAAGGACTTATCTGGCTAAATTTGGTGATAAAACCCAGAAAAACATAACCAAAAATCCCATTGTAATTAAGGCTCTGTTCTGATCTCCTAGTGTGATTTTGTTATCGCTTTAATCTCCCATGCTTCAAAAAAAATGCACCCCTGTTGGAGATGCAACAAGAGGAGAGCAACAAGGATGACCATAGCTTTAGCAAAGCATTCACAGAAGAGCTGAAGCAATGGAGGTTGCTCTGCTTTGCAAAAGTATGCTGAGGGAAGAAACACAGTAATATTCTTAATGCATGCAAAAACCTTGTGCAAGGAGAAAGGAAATCCAAGGCCAAGGTGAACTGGACTACTACTAGTAGATTCAAATTGTAGCAAGGAAGATTCAGGTTAGATATCCAGGAAAATCTGCAAATGGGGATGACAGTAAAGCAGGGACAGGACCAAGAAATTTGTAATCTGACATATAGCTCTATACTTATCTTCAAATGTGTGTGAGAATCAAATGTGTGTGTGAACTTCAGGTTCAGAAATCTACTCTTAACATATGTCTTTCCTCTGCTGCTCAGGTGCAGTTGTTAGTTACTCTCCTCTGACCTCTAAAGAGGGAGAACTGACAGATTTTATTGCCTTCCTGATTCCTTTCTATTTTTAGCTTTCTGTTCCTTTCCCAGGAAATCAAGGAAGACATCTCTGCTTTCCTCTGTGCTACATCCTTCCCACCTCATGTGTCTGTTCCTCTGTGAGAACACCTGCAATTTTCATAAACTCATGAAAATGACTTCTGACATACAATCAGATCCCATTGCCCACAAATGCATATTTTTAAATATATGGGCAGCTAAATTTATAATATTCCAACCCCGGGAATAAGATACATATGTAATTGCTTTAGGGATTTTTTGCAGTACAAGCATTGTCTGTTCTGACTCCCTTGCACTTTTTGTCAGCCAAGGAACCAGTAGCACTTCCTCCTGAATCCCTTCAACCTCCAGCTCCTGACACCTGTAGCATCTCCCTTGCTCCAGACCCAAAAGAATTTTGTCTCCATCTTTCCTCCTCACCAAATTCCCTCTATTCTTTATCTTCTCTTTCATCTGTGCTCTTGCTGCCATCTGGCAGGAACAGCCTGCTCCAGGGCCTAATGCCAGAGCAAATCTGTGTTTTTCAGCTTAGACACGTGCACTAGCAGTTGCTAGCTTTGAAAAAGGTTGAAATAAAGGCATTTCTCACATCTTTACAAGAGCTTGTTCCGCCCACGTTCGTGACAGTTGCCATTTTCTCTTTCCTTCCACTGCCTCAGGAAATCCTTCCAATCTTTCTCCTCTGTCACCTTTATCCTCATCTATATGTTGCAGTGCGGTGGTAAAGATGTTAGAGAAGGTGCCAGATAAACTGGTGTGTCTGTGAGGCACAGCGACGTAAAAGCAGAGATACCAGCTTGGATTTCCGTGGCTAAATAACCACGTTAGCGTAGGCCTATCGTTGGGCTCATTAGCCTTGTTTTTGATGGTGATCTTAACTGGCATTAACTTGGACATCCCAGCATGGTATTATGTTCTGTGACACAGATACGTCTTTTGATTTAAAGCTCTTAACTGCTTTGCAGCTGCTTTGCTGCGGAAAAGAGAGGCTGTGCAAAAAGAAGTAACTGGGATATTTTGCTCCACTTAAAAATACTTTCTCATAACTGTTGTTGTTTGGCAGATCATCTTTTGTTATAACGAAGCTATTGTGAATGTCCACATTTGTAGCTGAACAATTTTGTCGAGTAGAATCACATTTAAAAGTGTTAAACTCACACCATTTTCTGCAGAGGACGCAGTGGCTAACAGTTTTTGATGCTTGGCTCAAGCAACGTGTTCTTTTACCTAGGCAGTATTTTTCCTAGTTCCTGAGGGCAAACTTGTCTACATGATTTAGAAATACCTACAAAAGAGAATAAACTCCAACCGAAGGCAGAATGGAGTCGTACGTTTTCCGCGAATCTCCCCCGGCTCACCGTTAGTATTTAACATACATAACTGATGGTGTAAGTGTTCCTACTGAGGTCTGTGACCTACTTCACAGAAATAAAGCTCAGTTAAATATTTAGGTATATTTGATAGTTGTCTCATCCACCTTATTTGTGCAATTAGTACCACAACACAAAGACTTACATAAGTCTTTGTAAGTAATTTCTACAAATATCTTGAAGGATGTTCAAATCTTGCTGAAGCTTGATGGTAATAAACCCGGTGATCCAGGTGAGTTTCCAGCCTTCAGGATCTGGCCCTGAATTCTTACAATGTGTGTCTTAATTGCTTACTTTTCTTTTACAGTGGAATTCTTTGAGTGATTTGGCCAAAACCAATGGGAACTACAACCTGGCACTTTACAGGTTCCAAACTATGGTCATTTCTTCCTTCCCAGCACCAGGTAATATCTACCAACATGCAAAACAAATGGTGTGTTGTAAATAGCATGTCAGCTGGCTTATTAACACTTCAGGTGCCACCAGGTGATTGACTTTGTTCTGATGACTGGCAGCTGTTCTTCATCTAATTGAAAAGCCCCTGCATGTGCAGCAGCAGCAGGTTAGTAACAGCTTCACTGCTGTTACTGGTTTTCTTATGTATGCTGTGTGTGTAGAGCTGTGCTTTTTATCTTCTATGTATTTTCTTCTGTAGATGTAACCTTCTTTTGGACTTATTTTCCTCTTCCTCAGTACAGGTAAGATGTGTCTTTTATGCTTAAAAGCATGTTTACTTTTTTCATTGACTATGAGTCTATTCACACGTTTTAAGAAGAGCCAAGACAGATGAAAGATCTTTGTTTGTTTGCTTAGTTTATAAATGGTTGTTACTATATTCCTTAAAATACTTTCTGTACATTTTACTTGTAAATGAGTCTGCTTCTTTTTAGTTTAAGGATGGTTATAATTTGACAAATATGGGGAAATTCAAATCCTCTATGACTCTGAGGAAATATGACTATTTTCTAGGACTAGAAGGGGGTTGTTGGTGTGAAGAACAAGGTCTTCTAACTGTAGTTATGTTAAGTATAAGTATGCTGTTGTATGCAACCTGGTGTAGCACAAGTAGTGTGAAAGATGAGAACTGCAATTGCTGCCTTACTCATTTTATTGTGGAGCAAATGCATTTTGGGAATCTCTGACACACATTTTACTCAGATGCTAAATGGAGCCTAGAAAATCTGATTACTACAATATACAGCCTGTGCAAAACTATCATATACAGAGACATCTAGAAGGCCTGTGATAGTGTTCTGATACTTCCAGTTGTGTAGCTGCTTGGGCTGCCAAGAGCGGTACAACTTAGTGCAACGGATTATATGTTTGGCTTGCTTGTTTCTCAGTCTGGGTTACCTTCCTGTGGAAGAAAGTAATTAAGCAGACCTTTCTGGAGGAAGCAAGAGCTTGTTCTTGTCCTTTGGGAAGCTATGCTAGGGGAGAGGAGGTTCAGGAGCCTGCAGGATATAGCAGGCACAAGAGAAGGAGCTCCTGCCTGCTGTTTGTGCAGAAAGGCTGAGTATCTGCTGAGAGGAGAACGAACAGTGAGGACTTGAAGGTTAGTGAAAGGCCTTCCTAGGGGTTGGAGAGGACTATGCCTTGTTTGCTGCAACTTAAAGTCAATGCCTCGCTGTGAAGTGAGAATAGAGAGATAGAATGATGTTTAATCCTTCTTATTTATTTATTTATTTAATTTCTGTTCTCCTAGTCACTGAGGCTTTTTCACTTATGCCAAAGTAATCTATTCAATCTTCTAATAAAATATCTCTCTTCTGAGATAGCAAGCTGTCCAAAAAGAGACTGGACAGTTTTTCTATAGGGGAAAGCTTAGACAGATTTGCCTTGAAGCTGTAGCTGATTTGGAGCCCTATCACAAGTAGTCAATGTAGCTAATGAGCTGACCATTGAGAACTACAATAATCTATTCATTGCATAGAAGAACTTTGGATCTCTGGTGTTTCTTCTGTCTTCAGTAAAGTTGAGCCCAGAGCTCTGAAATTTATATTGCTTTTGTTGGCCTCTAACCCCTGTGCAATGGGACAAGTGGCCCTGTGAGACCTCAAAGGAGATTTGTGAATACAAATTCATTAAACAGTGGGATATGGAGTACTATATTGACACCAGGATTGTTTAGTGGATATCAAACCTCTCTTGGAGTTTGAAATCTTAATCTAAATTTTAGTCAGGTTCAGCAATTATGCAGCTATAATTATGACTAATTCACATGAGTGATATTTAATAGATATGTGATTGTAAAAATAAAGAAGTCTTCTAACATGGTAGTTTTGTGAGAATTCTTAACATTTGGCCAAAACAAATTTTTAATGAAAGCTTTATTTAAGAAGGCTTTTAAACAAAGAAGTCCAAAAATTGATTTAGTAACTATACAACTGGCACATTGTGTTTTTTGTCATTGAAGTATGTGTGTGTAATGGGCTGATGCAAGTGAAGCTTCCTCAGGTTGTGACCTTCTGGTGACACATGTAACAAGCATTAGTTAAGACTGCTTACTGGCTAAATGGCAGTACAGTATTTTGGGAGTAAAATGATGCGTATATTTAGCCTGGAGGAAAAGTAAGAAAGACATAAAGCAAAGAGCTATCTCCAGATTGACTCTTGAAAGTTCGTTTCCATCCAGAACCGGGCAACTTCTTCTGGGACTTCTTTTGAGGAAATACCAATTCACACCAATATAGTAAGTCTGAGTGCATTCTACCTTCTTATATAAATGTGTAAGCACAGTGCAAGGAAGGGCTATTTGAGTTTGCGTTAACCTGAGTGACAGCAGAGATGATTTCCACGACTGTGTGCAAGCCTGCCTGGGCTTGCTGGTCTTATTGAAGATTCAGTTTCACAGATATCCTAAACCTATCTAATTGCTCTCTCCTGCTGAGAAGCTGTGATTCCAATTTCTCCCCCCCCCCCCCCCCAAACCAGGTAATTTCCTACGTAATGGGAAGAAAACCTTGCTACATTATCAACCCAGGGAGAAATCGAGTGTGTAATAGAAGTAGGAATCAGTTTACGATTGAGATAGGTGAGCACAGGTAGCATGTCCCCCTTCCCTGGCCCTTAGTAGCAAACAGTTGTTAAACTTGTTCCTGCAAATTCTAAAGTTAGTCTTCAGAGGCTGAATTGTTCAGAAACTTGTGTTAGGACATCTTAAGTATTATTATTATTTGTATTTGTTGGCTTGGGTATGCTTCCTTATGCTGTGGATACTTTTCAGATTACTTCTAAAACTTTATATATATTTCCCTTGTCTGGGAGGGCATTTTGCAGGGCTGGAGAGTAAGAACCAACAGTAACTACTAGCTGCAGGTATAAGCAGTTTTCATTGTAAATTGGTTCCCGAGGTATGAACTGGGTAGCAACAGAGATCAAGGAACTAAACCTAGAGAAGAAAAGACTCTGAGTAGCAGGTAGGAAATATTTCACTTAGTAGCTCAGCACCTACTGTATCATGTTTGTTTATTACCTAACACAGCTAAAATATGAAGATTTCTATGACAGTGTTATGAAATCTGTAATGGGTCATGAACAAGAAGGGGGGGGGAAAGAAAATAGAGGAACACAAGGTTTACACTGAAGATCACTCTCAGAGTCAATCTTATTAGAGAAGAAATCTTACTTAAGAGAAGGTATTGGCTTATGTATAAGCATGTCCTTTCTTGTGCACTCATTTCTGGGGAGAAAACCTGGGTGCATTCACCTTGGAGCTCTGTCCAGCTTGGAGCCTGGCTGCACAGAGGGAAATGGTAGCTGTTGCTAATGAGAAGATGCCTTATTCCATATAAAGCAAATGCATATGGCAGGCGACTCTTCTGGCCAGATGGCTTTCTGACCTCTGCCTCTGAAGGGCCTCAGCCCATGTCCTCCTCCTGAATCTTCTGGCCTCTGATATTTCTCAATTATCTTGTTTGCTATTAGCCTTATTAAAGCCAAGGTGGTGCATACTATATCTAATTTTTACTCCTGTTTTGCTGACTGCCTATACTTTTATCCTAGCCTAGTTCTGATATTATTTTATTATACTAGATGTGTTAGGCATAAAACTATCATTTAATCTTGGAACTGACTTGTTGATGTTAGTTAAATGAAATTTTCTGTTTCTCTGCAGTCATTAATTAGGCTATTTTTATCAGTTTTAATAGTTCTTGACTATCTTTTTGTCTTAGTAAAATCCATAGTTTTTGATGGTGTGAGGATTACTGGATTACAGTACACCCCGTGGGAAAAACAGGCTAGGATCCTACCAGTGCCTGGAACTGAGTAAAGCTGCTGCCTGGAATATATTCCTGAGGTGGGATGGCAATTCTCTAAAACCAAGCATAGGAATCTTAATATAGGGGTATGTGCTGTGACATTTACTATATATATCTTGTTTTAATCTGCAAAGAAATAGTTGGCTCTAGATAACTTCATGGTGCTTTCTGCTAAGGTTCAGCTACACTGAAAGTGATCTGGAAAGGAAAAAGTGAATTGTGTGTTTCTTCTTCTTTTTTGATGCTGCCAGTCTTTCCAGAGAAAATGAAGAGAGTTGGTTTAAGATGGAAGAGAGATAGTAATGCACATGAAGAATTGTCTCTTTGTCAAACCATTAAAGAAAGTGTCCCTTGAAAGAGTGAACATCTTAGACGTACAATGAGGAAGCTTAATGTAAACTAAAGCATAGTCCAATAGGCAAAATTCTAGACACTTTTTTGGTTTAAAAATTTTTAAACCCTGAGATGTTTTGATTTTTTTTTTTCTCTTGGAAATATTCTACTTTTTAAATTCTCTTTCAAAATAATTATTCTTTCTCCAGACTGACCAAGTTACTGCAGGAGCAGTTATTAATGAGCTGGAGCTCGTTAATGTCAGAGCTTTACAAGGCTGCTTAATATATGGGGGGAAGCAAAACTTCAAAAAAGGCAAAATGAACAACATTTATCTCTTTGTCCATAATTTCTGCTTGCTCAGTAAAAGTATACTAAGCTTCTGGTGCCATCTGTATTTCTCTGAACTATTATTCTACTGGCAATATTCTTCTTTCCTTTTTTTTCCTGCCTTTTCCATTCCCATCTCCCTTCTTTGCTTACCATGGATATTTCTACAGTGTGCAGTCTTTAGTGGCCCTGAAGTTTGTTTTATCCTTCTCCATAAAAGGAAAAGCTGATGTGTAGCTGTAATCTGCCCAGACTCTGTCTGGTCCATGTCAACCCTCACCCTCACTGGCAGAGAACCGTTGCAGAAGTCCCCTCTTCTGAGGTATTCCCTTTTGATTTAAATTAGTTTCCTTCAGGACTTTCTTTCTCTTTCTTGGACTGCAGAGTCTGGCTCTAAACTCTCTTTATATAGGGTTTTTGTAATGGAAAGAGGGCTGGTAAATATAATTTGACGCAATTTAAATAAGAACATTGAGTTGTCTAGCGAGAATTTGATAAGGGGTAAGTTTTAGGGCTCATGCAGCTCTGGCTGCTGCCACATGGCTAGTGTACATGCAAAACAAAGAAATAAAAAAAAATGTAGCAGCAGGATGATTTTCACACAAGCTGAACTGTTCTCCAGTTTTACAAGATCTTTTGTCATTGCTTCTGCCCTCGCCCTTCCCTCCAATATTAGTCTTTGGGTTACTATAAACTAGCCTCAGAAAGAGGCTTCTTCAAGCACAGTTATCCTAAAATTAACAGACTGATAAACACTTTGCTTCAGACTCCTCAGAGTGCATCTTCTTTGTCAAAGCAAGAAGCTTTGGAAACTGTCCAAACTTCAAACTGACTATAAGACGCTAGCAGTCTCAGGGATGCAGCTACAATGCTTCTCAGCTTGGTTGATTAAATCCATCAGGCATACTTAGACATCTGTTTGTTTTAATAGCCCTCTCACTTTTTCATGAGGCTCGAAGTCTGTTAGTCAAAATGTGGCTTAAGAAACCCATTCCACATCTGTTCAGGCCAGACAGCTGAAAAATGAATGGCAGATATGCCCTGCCCTCTTTCTAAAGAAGTTGGTTAAGCAACCCAAATCTAAATGATCAAATATTTAAAAATATCTTAGCCAGTAATAAGCACTATTTTTTTTTTGTATATACTTGCCTGCATAAGAGCTACGTTGCCATAACATGACTCATTGCCATGTAAAATTGTTGGTCTCACCTTGCTAAAAGGTGAAGAGTTACCATAAATCATCTCTTCCTTTCCAGATCTTCCAGCTGGAGATATATAAGCGCTCCATCATCTATAATAAACACACGCTATGATGATTATTTCCAGCAGACTTAGAAGGTGCATTAAAGTTAGGACAGATAAATGTTCTGGTGAATCTTCAGCAAATATAGAACTGAGTGGTAGTCCGAGTAAATCATTGGAATTAGAAGCTGATGGGACATTTAGTCAGAGTTCTCAAAACGTAGCCAGTTAGCGTAGTTAAAAAGCTTCAATTTGAAGGCAGCTATTGCAAACTTCTACAAAATTTAAAGGTTTGTATGCATACAGCATAATATACAATTTATAATTACATATTATAAATTATATATGTATTGTTATAAATATAAAAATAACTGAGTGATGTCTTAAACAGAGTCACTGGAGTAAATGTACAAGAATCTAGACTGGACACAACATTCATTATCTTTGGCTATGCAGAATAGAACTAGGATCCTTCTTCTGTACTAGATCTTCATCAAATGGTTTGAGTGTCAAGCTAGTTTTACAGTTAACACCAGCAGATTTTTGAGGGGTTGACTTGTTCAGTCACAGTACTTGAAAAATATATAGTAGTAAAATTTAACTCTGCATTCATCTTTTTTTCCTTATCCATCCAAAAGAACATTTTCCTTTCCATAAGAACTTCATATATTTTTAGAGACGCTTTTAGATTAAAAAAAGTTGTATTTTATTTTCTTCTTTGCTATGAAATAGTTGAAGTTATTGGTTTAAAGCTGGAGGTGTATGGACATGTAGCAGTGGTTAACACATTTTTAATTAGTCACAAATGGGCTGCTTGGGGATACATGCATCTCTGATTTTGCTCCTGAATGGCATGACCTTCTCCAGTTTCCTTTTTTATTGCCAGTGGTAGAGAGTTGGAGTCTATTACTGAAGTAGAGGACTGTACTGATGATGATTCAATTTCCTGACATGTGGCATCTTTTCTTTTCCCCCTTCTCTTACTGCAAAACCCTAGCAATTTTCTTCTATGTCTCCCTCCAAAATGTATCTCTGAATCTTCAAAAAACCTTAATTCTGTGCAAATCACAGGGAAAGCAATATCTGAGTTTTGATGCAGACACTTGTCTGACTGGTGGCCAATTGGCTGCCCAAGAACTACGTTTTCTCTTATTAGTCATCCGGCATCTCCTTTCTGGCCACTGAGTAGGACGAAAAGCCCTATCATCTTTTTGCTGCTTTGTCGGTTCAGGAAAGTGTGCATTGCTTCTCAACTGCTAACAAGCCTGGGTAGCTTTGTGCTGGCTTTTGGTAGTCTTTGGCTAGGTCTTCCTTAAAAGACAATCATTCTTCTTCTATGCTAAAGGTAGAGAAGAAATAAAATTAATTAGCTTAGAGTGTTGTTCTTACTCTCAATGATCTGATCTCCTTATATAGAACATTTTATTGTGGCAGAATCTTTGCCTTTGGTTTTCTTGTCTTGGCTTAATTCTGCTAAGAATGGATTCAAATGTTGCTGCTTCCCTTTAGGACTAGAGACCACGTTCTTGGTATGATTTGGTCTGCTTGTTGTGCATCATCACTTGCATCTCTATCAACTTCCAGAAGTTGAACCTGTTCTACTGCTGAAGCCCCTTGAAGCCAGCTAGGATTAGCTTTGGTCTTTGCAAAGATCTAATAGTATGCTGTTTAATAATAGCATATTCTTCCGTCCTGGTACTGGTACAAGGTCTGCTTTTTCCCTTTATGACTATATTGACTGCTCCTGTTCCTCTTGAGAAGAGAACCCATACAGAAGAGAGATCTAGGTGTTAATTTTCTATTTGAGGGACAGAAAAGAGTTTCACTTTTGATAGCATTTTTGGCCAGGAATGCTAGCAGGTAGTTTTTCATGGGACATCCACTTGCCTGGATTTGGTCTTTTTTTTTTGTTTTGTTTTTTTTTTGTTTTGTTTTTTAAGCTCTGAGATGAAAAAGTATCAACAGATGGGACAAGAAGGGTTCACTGCATTTGATATATTTACTTTACTTGCCGTATCCCTGAGGACAAAGCCCTTGAAGCTCATCAGGAATGCCAAGGCTGCTGAAATTCAAACTATCTCTGAAGCCAGAATCTTTGACTGTGCCTTGTGTGAAGCTGTTGAAATGGATTTCTTCATTTCTTTCACTAGAAGGAAAAGTTAAAAGCTAAATGAAGCTGTATCAGCTCTGCCCTTCACCATGAGTAGTGATGGACTGCCCTGAAGAAATCTGAAATTATTGACTGTGCAGACAGACTGCTTGATGGACTCTAAGACCAACTTGCATTTATTAGAGATCTCTATCTGTACTGAGTAACATCATTTCATCGCAATAGAACCATTTAAATTGATCAATCCTGAAAGTAGGAACGGAAGAAAAAGAAGGGGTAACGATCAAATTTCAGCGTTTCCAAAAACACGTAGCCTGCAGGATAACATCCACTACAAATGGTCATACCTAATACATGAACACAAATCTGTATAGCCTGGGATTCTGCCTCTGCTAGTCACTTGGTAGCAGGTGCTTAGAGAAAGCTTGAAGGTTAATGTAAATAGAATAATGCTGACACTATTCTGCTGGCAGAATAAGCCTGACAGCTATTCATGCTGGAATTTAAGGTATCTTGATGCTAGAGGCTGTATCACTGTGTTCAATAGCCTTTCATAAGTTTAATGGTGAATTTGTCTTTCAGCTACCCCTTCCCGCCCTGTTCCCTTAACCATCTCTAAATGCTGGTTACTCACAATATCTAGTGGCAATAAATTCAGCAGTTGATTTTTTATTTTCTCTCTCTCTCTCTTTTTTTTTTTTTTTTGATATCTGATGATATCTGATACTTTTACTCAATATTTAGTTATGAGAGGGAGCAAACTGTAGACATCTCTTATTCACGCTTGTACAGACCTCATAACTTTCGTCACTTCTTGAAAATGAAGTGTTTGATCTACTCATGAAAGCTTTTGTTCATATTTGTCTCCTTTCTAGTTGTACTATACCCTCTTTGAGACATAAGGGGGCTGTAATTAGGTGAAAAATCAGCTATTGCAGAATATGTACTTTTTTTCTGTTAGTATCTTTTGCTCATTGGAAATACTAGAATAGTACTTAATTGCTTTGGATATGAATGCTGGCATGATGATAACATGATGGCATGTTGATGATATTTTTTGTGGTGGTATAATCAATGAAGATTTGCAATATTCTAAATGAATAACTCATGCATTAAAACTCCTTAGTTTATTGACAGAGGAAAAAGTGTTAATGTTTTTGGTAGACATCTAGAAAGTACTGAGCAACCAATAACTTTCTCTGATACAGCTGGATGCCTAAATGTGGACTTAAAAGTTTAAATATTTTTCTCCTTTAAAAATTCCACTAGAGAACTTTGGTTTAGAGCAGAAATTGTGAAGGAACTCATTGCAAGGAAGTGCATTATTTTCACTTTTTAATAAGCATCTTCAAGCAAAATAAAAACCACTAAATTAACAAGATTAATTGAATGTATTCAAATGCAAAGGAAAAACGCACAGAACTCATTCTTAAAAATAGATATCTTTAAGCTCTTTGGAATCAAATTACTTAATGCTAATTTGTAGTAAGTGAACTTCAGAAGATCTTGACTGTCAACACTATTTCCCAATTCCTTCTCCCTTGCAAACTCTGACATGCTTTGTAAGAAGCTTCAAGTACTTTTTATGAAATCTCAGCTCTAAGTGACTGTACATCCTGGAAATCTTATGAAAGCGGAATTTTTCTCAAAATGTTCTGTATTGTACTCCTGCTTTAATTCCATTACAGCTGGGGCTAGGAAGTAAAGTGACGGGCAAAAATAAATAACAGCAAGTGGTATGGATACCTTTTACCAGAGTGATTTGGAATCCCAGACTATTTGAGACCAAAAGATTTGATCTACATTTGGGATGTAGGATATGTTTTCTCCATTTCTTAATTTCTTTCACTAGAAGGAAAAGTTAAAAGCTAAATCGAAAAGGCATATTGACTTCTCTCTGTTTTGATAATTTCCTGTGTGTCTTTTGTGTGTGCTGATGCTGTAAGTACTGCAGCTTAAGTTTAGTTTCACATCGGTTTGTTTTACATGGGTTCTTTCCCTATTGAGAAATAGAGCAGCCAATTTGGGTTCTGATTTGACTCATCTACAGGGGAGTCTATCTTTTAGCTCCGAATAAAGAAGCTTAGGGAAACAAGCTGTCCTAAATTAACCTTAAATAGGCAATTAATGTTCCTCAAACTTGTTTTATGTGGCTATTAGCCCAACAGTTCTGTGAAAGTGCATGTCTTTCTACACTAAAAAAAAATAGAACATTTTGTCTCTTTGTTTGGAGGAAATAGGGAGGAAATTGATCTTTATGTAGTTTTTCTACCTTGTTCTTTATTTCTGTTTGTTCTTACTTTCACTGTTGCAGCCTTTAGGAAAACAAAGCATCTTCTATAGGGTGGGGGATGGTGAAACATCAGTTGTAGAGGTTTGTGGAAAGGCAGTGCAAACAGAAGAACTTCTTTCTGTCATGATGCATCTCCTGTAACTTTGAACTAGATCATATTACCGATACAACCTTCTCAATTTTATTTTGTAGAATAAAACATTCCTGGAACTTTATGGAAAAAAGCACTTAAGTGTGAAGAAATGTAGATATATCACAAAATTTTAACTTACTCTGTGAAGACCATAGTGAGCCTACCTGATTCATTAATAACAAATTATTTTGTGCAAGTTGGAACCTTCGCGTTTCATTTCTCGGGCTGTTTTTCTTGTACTTTTCTGCTCTTTTGCTTTATCAGTGGAGAGGTATAGCTTTTGGTCTTGTAGATCAGTGATTCATTCCCCTAGAACCTGTTGTGTCAAGGATGGCATTTAGGGGACCCTGGGCACCCAGCAGTTGCTGTGTAATCTCTGAATTGTTGCCCCACACCCTTGTTCAATGAGCTATTGAACGAGGTCTGGCTATGAAGCTGCCCTCTTCCCTTCTGTTCTTGAGCTCTGGTGTTGGAAAGATGAAGGACAAAGGTTTCCTGACCTGCGCTGGAAAAGGCTGAGAACAGCCTGGGCAGGGAGCACTTCTCTGTCCAGACTTCCCTGGTCCAAGAAAGCTGGATAAGGAGCTATGAATAATCTTCTTCCCACTTACGTTGCCTGAAAGAGATGACTGGCTGCTGTGCAAGGTTCAGGGACCTTTGGGCTTTGAAAACAAGGGTGAGCCAAGTGTTGAAACCTTGGATTATGGTTTAAACAATTGGAATATTCTGTGGTGTTCAAAATGTTAAATAAACGTGGCTAATGTTGTGAAAACATGTGCTAACATTGTGTCTCAACCTTCTGCTGTGAATGCTTTTTAAAATATATTTGGAAAGAATAGAGAACTTCTTTTTGGTGATGTCTTGAATGAGGTTTAAATCACTGAACTATCTAACTACTTATTAAACTAACTATTACTTCTGCTACGGGGGGGGGGGGGGGGCAGCATGACAGCATCTCTCATAATCTTCATATCAATTGACTCAAGCTGTGAGTAAGACTGAACTGATAGTTTTGAAAGAAATGCCCTGAAGAAATTATGGTATTATATCTTCATATTGAGGATAGCTACTGGTAGATTACATTTGGATTCAACACTTATTTAAGAATTTTTCACTATTATTAGATGATGAGGGAAAAAAATGCCATTGTTCGTGGGTGACCAGAAGATAGACCACAAAACTGTCAGATATCAGCTGGACTTCTGCATGAGTTATGGAGGAGGGAGGAGATGAAAAGAATATATTGGCTTATACAAGAAGACTATTTTTCTGAGAAAAAGAGTGTTCTTTGTGGCTTGTGTTCATGAACAACTGTTCTATAATTAAACTGACTTAGTTCCAGCATGTCTTTCTACTGAGAACTGAAAAGTGCAGGGAGAAGACTTTATATAGCTTTTTTCAACTAGTTAGAAAAAAATGTTTTTAAAAATATAGTTACAATCAGCATCTTCAACGTGGATTGCTATTTAGGAAAATCGTATTCCTGTATAATGCCGTGGAAATGTTCCCAGCTCCAGAGATATCCAGAGATAAAAGTAGCAGTTAGAAAACTGCCATGTTACCTACAGGTGTAGGAACTGACTTCTTGAATGCCCTATATTTGAGAGACAGATTAAGAAAAATAGATGCTGCATGTTGGAGGATATGTTTTTCCAGATGTTCCCCTTTTAATCTTAAGCACTGTATTCTTGTATATTTACTCTGGACCTGGACATGAAACTTGTTTCCTCCTCTCCTTGCACTGTGTAGTGAATATGCTCTCCCTCAGGGTGTAGATGGTCTTGAAAGGGTGGTTTTGCTTAGTTCCTGACTTCAGAGCAGAAGTCAAGGAGATGGAAATGCTTGTTATGTTCTTTTTTATTTTTTTTTCCTCTCTCTCTCTTCCCCCCTCCCCTCCAGGTGTGGGGTTCAGTCTAGTTATTAGGTAGAAAGTAGGCTTTGGTGGTAAAACCTTGGGGTTGTGGAAAAGAGGTGCTAAATCCCTGTCTGAATGAGGGCTCTATGGTTGGGCTACTTTTTAGCTTTAGTGTTACCCTGATTTATTAAAAGATGTGACCTTTCATTATAGCTGAGTTTAATATGCTTTTTTTTTTTTTTTTAACCAGCAGTTGATATCTGGCTACATGCCTTGCAGGCAGGACTTTGGCTTCTGAGAACACATGGCTATTTTTTGAGGAATGAACTGTTCAGCAGAGACAGGATTCACCTGACCAAGCGGGGCAAGTTTGTCTCTGCAAATAAGCTTGCTAAACCTTGTGAGGAGGACTTTAAACTAGGTATGTTGGGGATGGGTTGACATGACCTAAAGAGAAGTGGAGGCAGAAGGCCAGTGAGGAAGTGCCTGGGGGCAGCAAGCTGGGAGGTCTCTCTCGCCTCTCCTGTGATAGCATTACTAGGGACCTGTCTCAAGTGCCTGTATACAAATGCATGGATAAAAGCATGGAAAATGAACAGAAGGAATTGAAGTCTGTGCCCAGCTGCAGAGCTTCAACCTTATTAGGATTACAGAGAAGTGGTGAGATAACATGCAACTGGTATGCTGGAAAGGATGAATACCAACTCTCCAGAAAAGACAGGCCAAGAAGATGAAGAAAAGTTCATGCTATGCGAAGGAGTAGCTGGAATGCTCAGAGCTTTGTTTTGGATCTGATGAGTCAGGACAAAACAACAGAGGTGTCTGCTACTAACCAATTGATCAGGAAAAGGAAGTCAGCACAGTCTTCTTTAGACAGCTGGAGGAAGCTTCATTATTGCAGACCTTGGGGTACTTCAACTACTCCAACATTTACTGGAAGGGTAATAGGGTTGGATTTGAGCTGTCCAAAACTTTGGAGTTTGTTGCAGACAATTTCTTGATGCAGATGAACAAACCAGCTAGCTCTGCTGGACTAGTTACTTCAAAGAAAGGTTACCAACGTGAAAGTTGAGGACTGTCTTGGCTGTAGGGACAATGAGGCAGTTGAGGTTAAAATCCTGGGAGAAGTGAGCAAGACAAATAGTGGAGTTAGTGTTGACTTTAAGACAACAGGTTTCACTTATTCAGCAAAGGCAAATGGAAAGTCCTGTGCCTGTGACGAAGTGACCCCATACACCAGTACAAGCTGTGGGCTGGCTATCTGGAAAGCAGTGTTGTGGGTCCAAAGGTTCTGGCAGACAACAAAGCTGAACATGAGCCAGCAATGTGCCGTTGTGGAAAAGGCTAGCCATATGTGCTGTATTAGCAAAAAAGCCAGCAGATTGAGGGAAAATAGTCTTAGTTTCTACTTAGCACTTGTGCATCCACCTCTGGAGCCTTATGCCTAACTTTGGTTTTGGAGGGATACTGGAGTGAGTCCAGAGGGGGGCCACCAAAGTATGGTGGAGGGGCTGGAGAACAGGACATATGAGGAAAGACTGAAAGATTTGGACCCCTCCAGCCTGAGGTAGAGGTTAAAGGAAGATTTTTATTGTTGCTTATGAACTACACACTGAAGGAGCTAGAGAAAATAGAGCCAGACTCTTCTCAGAGGCATGTGGTGATAGCAGAAGCAGCAGCAGATACAAGTTGCAAACTGGAAATTCCAGTTGGACAAAGAAATAAAAATTAACTAGGAGGATGATTCGTAGCAGAATGTCCCATAAGGCTGTAGAATCTCTATCCTTAGAAATAGTCAGAACTCAGCTAGACGGGGCACTGAGCAAACTGCCTTAAGCAGAAATTTGGACTAGATGACCTCCAGATATCACTTCCAACCCTGATGATTCTGCAAAATACCTGAGGGAGACTTTCGTGTGGATGTGTTCAAATGTGCTGCCCCTTACGCCTTTACTGGGTGATGTTCCCAGTGTTAACAATTGTTGTAAATTATATTTGAAGTATTGATCACTACAACTGTTGTTACTGATGTTTTTGTTTATTTGATGCTCAAAACTAAAAGGTGAAAATTGATTCTAGTTTACTGTAGCTGCCTCTGAGTGAACGTGGAAGCAGTACAACAGTAAATCTGATGATACCTAATCCTAGACTCAAGCTTTCTGTTGTTTGGATTATCCCCTGATGCTCTTCCTTTGTCCTCTGTCTCCTTCTGGGAAAAGAAGAGAGGAGGAGAAATTAGGGGCCCAACAGAGTCTTATTCCTCTTCCTTCCTCCTTTGGAAGGAAGGAGGCTTTTTCTTTTTTCTGTGTGGTGCCTGTAAACTAGTGTAGTTGTAGTCTATGCTGGTTTGCAGGTATCGTGCATAAAACTTGGGTTTTCTGGGCTGAATGTTTATACTTGTGGATCCTGGTCAGTGGGAGGTGGGCAGCTCAGTCACTTTATAGGTGGAAATCAAGGTTCATTTGTTTCTGGCATTAGACTAGATCTGTTTTTCCAGTTCTTATTTGAAACCTAACTACTCATCCTGAATGTTGGTAAATATTTTATCAGAAGACTAATAAAACCAATAGTTTGAACTTGCATATCATTGATGCACATCTTATAGAAGCTTATAAGGATGCAGGAAAAGGGAAATGAAGGAATTCTTGTGTTTTGTTTCTCTCTTTGTTGTGGATCAGCAGGAGCAGTGCTGTGCCCCAGCTCTGAGCTGGGTGGGCAGAAATGGAGCCAGTGACAGGCTGGGAGCAAAAGCAGTCAGGGCCAGAGGCAGGCAGGAGACAATTTGTGACGTGGGTATGAGGGGTCCATCTAGGAGATGGGCTAGGCCCATCTATGGATGGGGTGGGGGGGTGCACCCCAAGCAGAAATGAGACCTTTTGGCCCATCTCTATCTGCCAGTGATGGAGGTCCCTGGTTAGGCTGCTTGGGGCTAGTAATGCCTGTTAGCGCTGTCAGGGCCTTGGCGTTATTCTTGCAAAAAAACTTTGCTTTTATTTATTTATTTTTTTTTTTTTGATTTTTTTTCTAGAAGCTAAGTTTCCAGTGTATTTTTTTTACAGCTTGTGAGGATTTTCTTTATTTTTAATCTGATTTTTTAATTCAAATGAAATACACCAAATAATGCTTATGTCTCAGTTAAATAATAATTTAAGTTTTACAAAACTCCTGATGGAAAATATGGTGCTTTTTTTTTTTTTTTTTTTTTTTTTAAACAAGATGGTTAGTCTTGTTGTCTGAATCTAGTTGCTGATATTTCAGGTGATTTCTTATCTCTTTTAGAATCACCCAGAATTGCAGGGTCAGGCAAAAATAAATAGTCTTGAAGTCTTGGACACGTGTGAGAAATTAATGAATTTCTCAAGAAAAGATTGAGAATGAGCTTTTAGGAAAGCAGATGATTTCTCTTCAGCCCTTTAGCTGGAGGGGGAATGATCAGAGAATGCGGAGGGGGGTAATTTGCTGCAGTGCTCAGTCTGTTTCCTTGGGCATCCTAGGAGAAGGTAATTATGTCAAGATCATGCTCAAAGGCCCTAGCCTCCCCCAAACCCTGAACTAGCTAGTTACCATCTCCGCTGGTCCCTAAAGGGAAGCCAGGTTTATTCGTCTGCTGCCTCTAATCTCTGCTGATGGAGAGAGCTGCCCTTTGCTGTGTTTGACTGGATCCCAGCCTGGATGTTTCTCCCCCAAAAATGCCGTATTTTTCAGGTGTGCCTCTACAGAGTTAATCAGGGTTGTCTGCTGTGAACAGATGCAGCCTTCTCTCCTACTTTCCAGGAAGAGCTAACTCGATATGAATGAAATAATATCTGCTTCCAAGAGCTGAGCATGAGATTATCCAGGATTTAAACAGGATGCAGCTTTCCTTCTCAAACAACAACATTAACAACAACAAAAAATCACAACTGTGAGTAGCCATTATCCTAAAGCACCATTTCAACAATCATACCACAAAAGTGCGTTAAATCCACAGCAGACCCATTTATCACGTTTATGGTAACTGCAAGGCCAAAATTGTCACCTGGGGAAAAATATTTTTCATTGAGACTTTGGTTAAAACATTCTATTTTCGAACCTGGAAAATCTGTTTTTTTCTTTTCTTTTCTTTTCTTTTTTTTTTCCCCCCTACAACCCCAGGTCCTTTTTTTTTTTTTTAAATATATATATATATTTATATATATATATATATATATATATATATGGAAGCTGGTAAAAATTTTCTGAGCTATAATGTCCAAGCTTGGACTGCTTGATCTGATGAAATCCTGGTTCTTCAATGCAATCTGCAGGTGAACAAGTCAGCCCGAGTTGCCAGAGGAATTTCACTGTTCCTGTGGTGGAAGTGAATTATCTGGAAAAACCAACAAACGTCTTGCAACTCCTTGTGCCATGCAGTAGCTTTCCTCCCTGGAACCGCGTGTGAGGCTAGCAAGCGCGGAGCGGGTGGTTGCGCGTTGTCCCCCGTAGGGCACCGCTGTCGGTGTGTGAAACTGACTGGGAGGCTGTGCTTGGTCACGTCACTCGGCGCAGCTGCGTTTGGGGAACGCATTAAATATTCTCCTATTTGAGCTGGTGGTGCCATTTTTACAGGAACGGTGTGCAATAGTAAAAACCACAGAGGTAGTCTAGGCAGTCGTGACTTGTAGTGCATTGTGCTGGTAGTAATATGCCTGTCACTTCGGTAGTGACCAAATTTTATTTATTTATTTTAAGTGAGAACCTTTGCCCTAGAAATATGAAATGAATAATGAGGAAAAACTGCTTTGTAGCTTCTTGAGAGAAAGGAGTTCTCTTATCAGCTTTATTGTATGACTGTCAATTCTGCTACAGAGATTCCTGGGGAATTTTAAGTGTGATTTTTTTTTTTATATATTTTTTTTTTAAATACATATCTCACCTGAGATTTTGGGTTTGGTTGTTATTTGTTGACCTGAGTTTGCTCCTCCTTGCTGTAGGCTTCAGGTTTCCTTTAATCTTTTAGCCATATTATGAGTAAAAGACTTGCTGTACATTTTATTTCTTCCTCATTGCCTTTTAAGATGAGGTTATTGGTGCATTTAGGAGGAACGCCACCTCCTTTACTAACTTGCTAAGTAACTCCTGTGATAGAGGAAGAGGCCAACTGCCCAAAGGGATTTGTGAAGAAGCTGGGATGCCTCACCGTAAAGGCACTTTTTTGCATGTGTATGTGAAACTGCAAAGACCTCCCTTACTACGCCATAACTGGAAAGGGAGGATCTCCCCGAAGGCCTGTGGGAAATCCAAGACAGTATATCAACAGCACATCAGCCAGAGGAAGCATTCTCACATGCTTGTTAATCCTTTCAGAGAGACCTAATAGGTTTGTGGGACAAGACTTTCCTTTTGAAAATATATTATTGTGCGTGTGTGTGTTAAGGTGTATCATATTTAGCAGTTGCTAGTTCTGCTTCTTTTTATGGTCTTGTTCAATGCACATCAGGCTTACAGGCATATAGATTGCATGTTATCTACTGGAACTTTGAAAAATACTTGATGAAGATTTTTGCCACCTTCCTGTTCTTAGATACCATGGTTGCTTTAAAAAAAGGTCCCATACCTCATAGTTTGGCTATCTCATTTTGGATGCATACTGGATGGTTCACAACCTATTCAAGGAGGAACGGAACTGTTGGAGCTGCCTTTCTTTAGGAAAGCAGGATTAGGTAGTAGTTGCTCAAAAGTGCAACTCATAATAGGGCTCATGCAATAATTGGAAATACTGGTTTTGGATAATAGGATGATTTTTTTTTTTTTTTTATGAAGTAATGACAGGCAGAAACAGAAATCCTTTTCAGGAAAAATACAGGAAAAAGCCAGTTTGCTTATTAAAAGTTAGACACATGAAACTGAATTTAAAATGAAGTATGCAAGTAATGCATACTAAGGTTGTGCATGTTTGCATCTAAGTAAACAAAGCTGCTTCAGATACTATGAATGTAAATGAAAAGTTATTTTGACGTAAGGCTTCATGTGAACATTTGTCATTCCATCTACCAGAAGGTAGCTGGAATAAACGTTAAATTAAATAATAATGTTAAGGAACTATTCTAAAGACTAGCATGTTTTTTTTCATTTGTGTAGCAGCAATATTCACATCAGAAGATAGCTTTAGAAGTGGTAGTACTACAAACTACTGAATTTCATTTAAAAGCCCGCAGTGTTCTGGGCTTCTCATGTAGGGCAAATATTCAGGTAAATGAACTTTAACTCTCACAATATTTTGGTTAAACAATGGACTTAATGTTAACAAAAAGGCGCACTGATAAAGGGAACATTTAATGTGCACAATAGAATTTAATGAAAGTGGCTCATTAGATTAGCTACAGAGTGTAAGAGCACTTCCTTGTACAGTGCCTCACAAATAGAAATCATAGTGTATGTTATGTATATGGGTTGTTTTCCATTTCAATGAACGTTATTCCAAGATCTTCAGCCAAAATTGAATCAACTGTAGATGCTGCATGATTGAACAGCTTTGTTGCTTTATTGGCATTTAGTCCAATTTTACTTGCAAGGATTGCCTTGTTTTCCTGGGAATAAAATGCTTTAAAGCTGTGATTTACTTGTGGCATTCCTAGAAAGGACTGCATTAGCAGTACAAAAGTTTTTCTTTCACTTTTTTGCCTGCACATATGTGCACAAACAGACACAAGCGCAACAGGAGCCTGTGTGTAAAACAGCCGTTAGGTTTTTTGGCTTATTCCTAACACACAGCTTGGAGGATCCATACAGAGAAAGGTAAAAACCTAGAAAGCTATTGAGCTAGATTCAAGCTAAGGTGCCTGGAATTTCCGTGAGATGCCTTGTGGCATGATACAAGTGTTCTGCTTATCTTTCTGTGGGGCTGAGTATTATCACAGTGGTCTTCAGCTTGTTCTTGAGAGGAAATGTGCAAGCAAGGAAGCCAGGACCCCAGCATACAGGAGTTGAAACCATTTTATATCAGGTAGGTACCTGGCCCGTAAGCTCTGTTGCTGGTCATCCAGCTGCTCGCTGATGTTGCCTGTGAGTTATGCACAGCATTTTAGCTTGTAATTCTTGGCTTAGACCTCTGAGGTCAACTGTTTCTTCTAGTTTACTTTGGCAACTAGTGGGAGGAAAGGAGAAAGCCAAAAAGTCCTTATCTAAAGTTTTAGAGGACAGCTTGGTTAATCACAAGCTGTAGTGTCACTGATAATAACAAGGATTATCCAGAGGGTACGTTTACTGTTTTGGACTGCGTATGAATGCTATGTGGTACTAATATCAAAACATAAAAAAACCTTCTTTGATAAATTTTTGTTGTTGTGGGAATATGCTAATCCTCTCAATTATCTCTGGAGATCTGTTCAGGCTGATTTGAGCAGGGTGCCAGCGCAACCAGGCAGAGCCTGGACAGACCTTCCTGATTTCCCAGCACCTTAGACACATAGCTATGTGGTAGTTTGTAGAACTGGATTGTCTATTTTTTTTTTAAGCTTTTGTTGACCCTTGAGTGTGTGTGTGTGTTTATTCATTTATTTATTTATTATTGACAGTGCATATCACTTAAAGCAAATTCAAGACTGCTGAAAATAGCAGGCTTGTTGCTTCAGAGTTAGTTTTTGCAGATCTCGGGATTAGTCCACTGATCTCCCAGGGTCTTCTGACCCAAGCTGAAAACTGTCCCTGGAGGCCTCAGGTATATAATGTTCCTTGCTTTGCGCAGGCTGCCTGGTGAGGTGCTGTCAGAAATTAAGACTCCTTGCTCTTTCCAAGAGAACTTTGAAAACAGAAATTTAAAAAACGAAATGAAACTATAATTCAGGAAGGTGAAGTCCCCCATGATACTTAACTATGTTTCTTGCTCAGTCCTGTGTGGAATGCTCTTCTAGGCAGGAAAAATGAGGAGATCAATGTAGTGACAGCTTGGTCACTTCTTGCCCAAATTTGTGGTATGACTGAGGACTTTGAATTTGGATGGAGTTAATGATCCAGTGCTTTTTATTATTATTATTTTTAAGTACTGTGGCATTTTTCCTGTTAGTTTGCTAGAGAAATAAGATTGTGGAATTCCGGGGAGATATTTTTAAAACCCTCTTTTGTCCACCAGGTGTCGCTCATTAATAAAGAATCTTACAGGGATTTTTCCAATGTGAAGACAAAACCTTCAGAAATAATTGTCTTACGAGTTATCTTTCCGCATTTAAAGAGGGTACAAATTGATCTACTGTATATTATTGAATGAGAAATGAAGGAAGGTTCACAAGAAGTCACTCCTATTTTAAGTCTCATTTGGTTTGAACAAGGCAAATTGTGTTTTCTGTGGGGAAACTGTTCAGTGGATCTTTGTGTCAGACTTGCAGCGTACAAGTGTTCAGTGTACTTGGTTTGAGAAAATGACATCTTCAATGAAAAACACTGTAGCAAGGAGAAGCATTTTAGTCTGGAATTGGCACTGTGGTAAATCAGTGATTAAGTCATTCTGACACGCTTTGAGCAAGGCTTCTTTGATAAATTTTCACCTGGCAACAGTTTTTTTTAATTATTATTATTAACACTTAGTTTTTGTATACTTCAGTCTTCTACAGAAAAATAATTCTTGGTGAAGGGTGGAGGGATTAGGTGGGGGTTTGGGGTGGATCTAAGAAACAGAGGCAGCGTGTCATTGGCACCTATGTTCACGGCAAACGTTAAAGGAAGGCAAAAGTAGTCGATGCAGTCACGCTTGGTAAGTGCGCTCAGTTGCCTTTGCAACCATTTTTCCTATCTGAATTTAAAAGTTAAAACTCTGGAAGCTAAACATTTTTATTATTGGTGCAGACAGAAGATATATAATAATGAAAAAACCTCTGGAGCCATGATGACTATACCGAGCTGAGAAGAGTCTGTTTATATTTAAGAAACTTCTTTGGATACTTGTAAAATAATAATGATTAGTGATGTCTGAGTGATATGTTTTCACTGTGCTTACAGTATTTATATTCTGAAGCTACATCTGCTTGATTCAGGCAACTTTTAACCAACAGCAGGCCTTCACAAAGCCACGCATGCAGCAAAGTGCAATGATGCTTCAGCACTTGCTGTTGTGGCTTCTAGACAGAGCGGCTTTGGTGTGGATTGGTGCCTTTAATGGTAGCCAAGTTATAAATCCCTGTAGTACAGCTTTACTCTGCATATCTGGAATTGGAAACAAGCTCAGGCTTCCTGCATTAGTGAATCCTGTGGCCCTAAGATCTCTATTTATCTGCCTGAAACTATGGCAGAGATGGCAAGTAGGGAGAACTGCCAGGAAGAGGTGGAGAACAACTAGCTCCACTACCCCTATATCAAAAGCGCACTCACTCTGTTTAGTTGAAATAGGTGCTTATATTAATGATATTTTCCTATGGACAAATCACTTTGGGATAGATGAGATGGTGACTTGATGGGGGAAGAGAATGTTTTGAGGACTGTGTGTCCTTTGGAGGCTTTTTCATGTATGATTATTTCAATAGTGCAGAGCTAGGAAACAAACCACGTATTGAAAAGCTGCAACTTGTATCAGAAAGTAGAAGCCATCCTTAGAAACTATGAGTAGATGATCTACTACTCCATTTTCTTATGCTGGCTCTTATATGCAGATCTCTTTGAGATTCTGCTTCTGACTGAGACTAGCATCAGTTAGCTGAGGAAATAGCTTTTTTTCTTTACAGCTGTCTTACATCAGATAAGGCAACTTTGACCAAATGTAGAGAAAGCTGGCTGTACTGCTGATAGGTGCATTCATGATACTAACTATTCACATCTATAATTACAAAATTAACAATCTGATGTAGAGGATGTTATGGGGAATATTGCTTTGGTCAGAAACAGAGCACCAGAACTTCTTTATGTGGAAAGTACCAAGAATAGGAAATTAATTGTTCTCAGAGTTAAAATATAAATCAGCTCTGTGGCTTAGATTATCCACAACTTTATATGCGAGTCACTCATATATACTAATTATCCTTTTGAAAATAAAATCCTACAAACTAAGCTGTTTCTCTGGCATATTGAGTGGGAAGGGGGGAGGCAAGAGACAAGAGAAAGCATGTTATTTGTATTTCTGCTTTTAAAAATTTGGGTGGTTCTCAGATACGACAGTGATATGACCACGTAATTATCTAGATAAATATATACAATGCTTCCTGCTGTCTAGCCAAACATATATGTGTGTATTTTTGTGTATCTCCTTGTAACTAATTTCCACCATACAGGAACTTTTTAGATCTTCCTTGCCCTACCCTAGTTGATTCGATGATTGTCCAAAAAGCTGGGAACAGTCATGGAGTCTCCTGCTGTGGGTGTGGGTATTCCCCCCCCCCCTTTCCTCTCTCCCTTAACTGTAACATAGTAATATAAAAAATACTTGAGTGCCCTTCTCGGTTCCTGCTCTGATGCCTGCTTGAAGGGAAGGAGGAAGGAACATGTGGCTAAAAACAAAGTAAATTGTGGCAATGTTCTGCAGGCTGAGCCAGGAATGTGTGCTTCTGGTACAGAAAGTGAAAAAGGAGCCCCTTTTGCTCTGACCTGGAAGCTACACCAAGTGGACCTCCCTCCCCCACTCACAAGTAACCAGGAAATCAAGGAAAGTGACTGTACTTCACATGTTGGCAGGCCACCCTTGCCATTAAAGTGCATTCCGCTCACACACTGCAGCAGTTAGTGGGCACTATGCACCACAGCAAAAACAACAATCTGTGACTCGGAGGAAAGTGGTCTTCCTCTCAGATTATCTTTGAGCGGGGTTGTTTCTTGTAGCTTTATTGAACACTGGAGTGCAAAGACCCCACAAAACCACTGTGATAAGCTTGCTCTCCTTTAGGCTGCTTTCTGCACTACAGCAATCCAAACTTTTATGGCATACAGGTTTGGGGAAGGCAAAATGACCAGAAAAACAGCAAATACTTGAAATGCCTTATTGATTGAGTGTCTTTAGACAAAACACTGCTACTCTGAATGTCAGATCTTAGCTGGGTACTATATTCTTCATGTCTTGGGCTAACACTCTCCTGTCAAACTCCTACTGAAGGGGAAGCTGAGGCTGTACCGAGTCTAATGTCCACTGTGCATTGCAATCTGGTTCAAGCCCTTGGAGGCTTGTGGTAGATTATGAAGCTATGCAGCTGTCGTCTGTTGAAAAAGTTAATGTCAGTCTCATACTGTGATATAATGGTATAATAAAGTGACTGTGGTATAATAAAACATCATCCACTAAACCTGTGCCTTATTCAACCCCTCTAAAAGAAAGCTTGTAATATGTATGAATTGGTCAACTTTTTCACAATACTTCTGTGCTAGACTTGATAGAGGGGTGCAAATGTTGATATGCAAGATTTTCTCTTAAGTGAGACTTCTGCATTACATATGAAACTTATGTGACCTATTTTATGTTTCTTTATGGCATCATTGCAACTTCCATATTTGCTCTAGTCTGGGTACTTAGGCCGCAATATTTTGCTTTCCTGAGAGCAGGAGAAAAGCTGCAACTCACTGCTCAGGAATAAATTGTAATTAAGGATTGCCTGGGAGGCATAGACCTGACTGCAGACTTCTCGTCTTTGCTTTTCCATGTCATATAAGTTAACCTAGGGAGACCACTCCCTTGTCTTTAAGTAATTAGTGCATGATGTTTAATAGAGTAAAATGCTGAAGGGTCTGCATGAGGTTTTGCTTCCTTATTTAGCACCAATGCACTGGAGGAAGGCTCTGGCTGAGTATTAGTTTGTAGGGTCTGACTGAGCACTTCAGTCAATCACTGTATTCATGGCAGTGTTTCAGTTCACTTCCAACTAACAATAAACCGATAGCTCTCTGCATGAGTGAGGGGGAAAAAATATTTTTTTTTTGAGCTCTAGTCACTCTTCCCATGCGGAGTATTATCATAAAAGTTTTAAACTGCTGTAATCACTAGTTGGGTTGGAAGGTAATTTGAAAGGCATAGATGCTGCAGTATGCTCTGCACAGATGGGCCACTGTTCATCTGCCCAGTGCTCCAGGGAAATCCCTTACACAGAGCTCCTTGCAAGATTTTGGCCTGTATCTTAACATGGTAGACATTCTCTTACTTATGATTTCTTGCATGTTTTTCCATTCATACATGAAAAACAGAGAAAACAGAGCTTGTATATGTAGGATTGATAGACGATTCCTTTTTCACAGTAGAATGTAGCCTATTTTCAATGACACTTAAGTGTAAAAATTGAAATGGATTTTTTTTAAGTAATAATATTGTCCTTATTTTGTATACTTAAATACTTCAGGGATTTGTTGAAAACACGTTATTAAAGATTGAAAAAAAAATCACGCTACATTCCCTGTAATTAGCACATGGCATGCATTTATTTATTTATTTTCAATCCTTGCTGCTGGAAAATGGGAGTATATAACAGACATGCAGGCAGAGCCTCCATAAGATGGTATGAAGGCTGAGCTGAGGTACTACAAGCTTTTACAAGCTTGAACTTTAGATTTAAAGTAGAAACAACAATTCAGGAGAAAGCCTTGTCTATATTTCCTTGGATTATTCTTGCCTCACTTTATCAAAATGGTATAATATTCTCTATCTTGGGAGCTGATTCTATTTTTTTTTTTTTTTTTTTTGTTGGTGAAGTCTGACTTTTTTTTCCCAATATCATCCATGAGAATTGCAGAGACACCAGAGTTTAAGTATCTGCTAACATGAGGACTGTTCTTTTTTTTGTTTTTTGTTTTGTATTTTTTTTAAACAGCCCTGCTGAGTTAGCCTGTGTTTCAAATTGGCTCCTGAAATGCAATCACTTATCACATAAGTAATCTGAGCCTTTGTCTTTATTTAGAATGATTAGAAATACATGACTCAATAAAGAATAGCAAACTGTCTCCATTATTTTAGGAAGCCTTCTTGTCTCATGGCCTAAATGCTGCTTTGGTTTCTTGCTCTGCTGTTCATTCATATTTAAGTCAGTTTTAAATCTTTAAAAGTTGCCTCTAGATTCACGTTTTTAATTCCCCAAGCAACTTAGGCAGGATAAAAACCCTGCTTCAGAGATCTTCATATCCTGTGGTAAGTAATAGTGCATGGATGCTTAGGGAGATGTGTGTGCATGGCAGACATCTTCGCTGGTCTGCTGGGACCTGGGATTGCCAGAGCGAGCGCAGGAGCTTCGGCAGGGTGAGGGGAAGCTCTTTAGTGGAGAGTGTGTCTGCCTCGTTCCCCAGTGTGGTCAAGGCACGGAGGGTTTGTAGCGCGCTCATTAGGATCAGGTCCTAACACCGTCAAAGTCCGCAGTTACCTGACCGAGTATCAGCATCGTTGCCAACAGCAATATAGCTTGTTGATCAGGTTGCTCAGTCGCACGTTTGTACGTGTTACTTTAGAGGATTCGGTCTCCCGCACAAATGTAGATG